>NW_022147287.1:2211460-2748850 GCF_002938485.1 Sitophilus oryzae | reverse complement strand
AATTTCAGTTAATCGATTTATTTTCAAGTTGGTTTATTATTCCAAGTATAGTTTAAATGAATTATTCAGCAGCCAGTCGGGGATTAAAGAGCATATTGAATGTGTGTCAAATTTCGATTTTATGGAAATTTTCATCGGTGTTCGGAATTTATAAACTGATTTTAATTCCGTTAGGGCAACATGATATATAAGCATCTCGTTGCTTATGGATTTACGAAAAGCACGCCACTTTTTTAAAAAAATAATGTGTGCAAAATATCATACTAAGTAAAGTATCTTATCATAAGAATGTTATAATATTTTTTTGTGATATTTTTATACTGGGTGAGTTTCCTACGATGTTCTCTATGGGTATCTCGGAAACTACTGGAGATAGAGAGTCGGTTAAATGGGGAAAGAATTGCAGTTTTGTGGGGTCATAACTATGCGCCTTTCAGATTTTTGAAAAAGTTCATGGCTTACTAGATGTTTCATAAAAAACAAATTTTGGCTATTTTAAAAATTGTCCCTAATTCCATTATAATCTATTTTAGACAAAAAGTTTTCAGATAAAAGTTGTAGATAATCACATTTCGAATGAGTTTGTGTTCTCCGATTTTTTTCTAAAGCCCGTCATTTTTGACATATAACACAAACATATGTTATTTTAAATGGAAACCATAGTTGGCCATGGTTTCATAAAAAGCGCCATTTTTTAAGTTTTTCAGCGATGTTTTCACAAAATTACTGAGTTATAGCCAATGCTTATCTTTATTGACTAATTTCACTCAGTTGGCATGGTGTTCTTATTATGTTATGATTTATAACTTATAAAAAGACAAAATATATTAAACGGCCTCTTTACAATGTACAATACACAAACTAAAACTTAAAAAATAATATTACTACATACACTTTAAATTACTTTAGAAAATGTTCAAAAAATCCGCCTTTGTTTTGAGTACATTAATGCATCTTTTTAAAACTGAATTTCTAGCTATTCTCACAGAACGACCGGTCGACTTAATTAAACTTTTACCGCCTCTTCGAATGCCTATCTTAATTCATAAGTTTTTTTGTAAACCTTGTTGTTAACCATACCGCATAAAATTTTTTTAAATGAATAGGTCAGGTGATGAATTTAACTTTTCTAACATATCTTGAAAACCCTTCTCTAAAAAAAGTAAGTAACGTTCACCGGTCACAGTATCCTCGAAACTGTATGGCCAAGAATAATTGAACCAATAATCCTACAGGCTTTTCTTCATTTGAAAAATTCATATTTACAATTTTTGTTTATTTTAATTTACAAAGTTTAGATGTGACAGTTTCACATTTCTGAGAGCAACGACGATTGTACTTGTTTCCATGGCTAAGTGAAATTAGTCAAGAAAGATAAGAATTGGCTATAACTCTTCTATATAATTTATATCACTGAAAAGCTTAAAATATGGCGCTTTTTATGAAGTCATGGCCAACTATGGTTTCTATTTAAAAAAACACATGTTTGTGTCGCACGTCAAAAATGACAGGCTTTAGAAAAAATCGGAGAACACAAACTCATTAGGGATGTGATTATCTACAACTTTTATCTGAAAACTTTTTGTCTAAAATAGATTATAATGGAATTAGGGACAATTTTTAAAATAGCTAAAATTTGTTTTTATGAAATATCTAGTAAGCTATGAACTTTTTCAAAAATCTGAAAGGCGCATATTTATGATCCCACAGAACTGAAATTCTTTTCCCATTTAACCGACTCTCTATCTCCAGTAGTTTCCGAGATACTCATAGAGAACATCGTAGGAAACTCACTCTGTATAATTTACATTACATTTTTATAACTAACAAAAACAACGAAAATTGAATAGTACGACAAATTATATTCAAAACTCCCGGATTGCCTTCACAAGAGGAAAAACTTTTTTATTATTGATATTTTGAGAAAAAAGCATTCTTCATAAAACTTTTGCTTATTCTAAAATGATTAATCCCCTTTGTACTTTTCCAAATTTCCATACCGTTTTAGAGAAAATTAAGAGAAACATGAAAATATGGTTGAATTTTTTCTTAAGTCCTAAAAATTAAAACGCGTTTCTATGGTAATATAATTTCGTTTTCATCCTTTTATAGATTTAATTGGTAGAATTTTAATTAACGTAAATTTTTTGCTGATTTAAAATATTAAAGAAGCACAAAATTTATTTAGTGTTATGCTACGGAAAGGGTGATAATAGTTATCGAAAAATTTGATACTTGAACAGCAAAAAATATGACTTTAATCAAAATTAATAATAACCATCTTCATGTTTTTGAATCAACAGTGTTAAATCTAAAATAATTATTAAAATAAATAAATAATTAACAACTAAATTATTTGTGAATTAATATATTAAAATAGCCACCTTTAAGCAAGAAATTGCGTATCATATATAAAATAATTATGAAAAAAGTAAAACTTGGTTCTTTTAAGTAATAACACATATGATAAATCTTGATATAAAACTATACCGGGTGCGTCTAAAAAGTAGCTCACCCCTATAACTTTTTTATTTTTTCAGAAAAAAAAAAACGAGATTTGGTGCATTAGTATAGGACATAAATTAGAACTGATTGAAATATTCAGTTGAATGCGGTCACTTTTGATTTTTAAATGACACCCTCGGTATTTTTTACTTTATTTGATAGAAAATGATACTCTGAATAGAATGACATATCATATGTCAACTTTTGACATATTCAAAAAAACCTTATTTAAATTTCAATCTAGAGTGCCACTGCTGTGTTAAAAACGCTTATTTTTAGTCAAGAAACCTTGGAAAAATAGATTTGATCGTCTAATATTTTTAGTGTTTTGTCCTGGCCGGTTAAAAGATACCCAAATCGTATTTTTAATCATATCTCAATTTTTTCGAATGGAACGAGGGTGGCTCATTAGCATATTTGGAAAATGACGTCAATCAATCTTAATTTATGTCATATACTAACATACCAAATCTCGTTTTTTAACTAAAAAATAAAATAGTTATAGGGATGATCCACATTTGAGACGCATCCTGTATATTCTATATACAAACATTTAACTGTCATAAGGTAGCAATTATTAATTTAACAGAAATAAGTTTGGTATTTCAAACTTATTATTTTTATTATTATTTTCCTATTGATTGAAACTTCTGATCCAGTTGAAACAATTCTTTTTATACAATCAATATAAAAATAATAATAGCAGCAATTTGCACTCACTATAATAAATAATAAAATTTATATCTCCGGACACCGTTTCTCAAACGACATATAAACGGAAGATGGGATCACACAGGATATAAAGATAGTGACAATATATATCAGTCATAAACATTTTATTGAGTTAGGAAGTAGTAAAGAAGATAATGGACAAGAAAAGATACAGTTATAGAAAGTGAAATTATTATTAGTACCGTTCTCCACGATCCGTCCTTATCTCTAAGGGAAAAGGGCCTTAATCAGATAAGCTTCGCAGTAAAGAAGATGCCGTAAAGTTAAGTTTATCTGGTCGTGCAATAAAACAACGTTGCCGATAAAATATTTCTACGCTTACCAACAATATTGTTATATTTATCGTATACAGTAAGTACAGAGTGATTTATTAAACACAATATTATCGAAGTGAAACTTCTTTACGCGCGATGGGAGTAAAAATTTAAAAACCTGACGCGACACGGCCTTGATACACGAGCTAGCGAGAAAAAAGTGATGAGTCAATGAGGAAGTTGATGGATCTGTAGCGTCGTAACTCGGGCCCTATGTGAGTTGGGAGGCTGATACTGGGAATGTAGATAGAGCTCGAAGAACTGTGTCATTCACGGTTCATTTTAAAATTGTTAACAACTACTGTGAACTGTTACTTTTATTTCACCCTTCTTCTTCTTCTTCTCAGAGTGCCGTCTTCATTGTTCATTGAAGGTTGGCAACAATCTCGGCAAACAACTGACGATCTTGGGCAGCTCGAAATAACAAGTGTGCATCCATACCCGTCCAATTCTGTTGATGTTGTTCAACCATAATGCTGTCTTCCTACCTTTTATGCCCGCTTGCCCTCAATTGTTTTCCCTCCATTATCATTTTAACAGCTCATATCTACTTCACGCATTATATGACCCATATAGACTGTCTTACGGTTCTTGGCTATGTGCACTAATTCTCCTTCGCACTGGGCTCGCATCAGCACCTCTTCGTTTGTGACATGTGCCGTCCAAGGTATTTTGAGAAGTCTACGAAGAATTCCACATCTCAAAGCTTTCTATTCTGCGTATTCTCACTTATTCAAAATGTTCACAGGGTGGCGCCTCTCATTACGACCCGCGCTATTCCATCGACCTATATTACAAGTTTGTGACTCTAAAAATACTGAAATTTTGTTGAGTGTTAGGTTACTTCAGAGCACTTTGTAAAAAGATGAGAGAGTTCTACAGTTGTGCCCCAGAAAAGGTTACATGTATTAGAGTTGTTTTCTTTTATTAATGTAAGCACCGTATATATTAATTGATTTCAGGATTTTCTGGAGTTAAAATAAAAGAGAGTTTTATTAGAGAAGTGTGAGAAGTATGACTAAAATGTAAGGCTGATATATGTATTTAACATTTTTTAAAAATAAAAAACAATTATTAAATTACAATAAAAGCTACCTAAGATTGGAGCGTTGTTACCCATGTAGTACTAGCTATATGTAGTTAAAAGTAGCTTATTAGTATTTTAATCACATTGTTAGAATTCCCTTAAAGTAAACCCCAGGTTGAGACAAAATTAATGTTGGACATTGGTCATCTCTCTGTAAACAGAAGTTACTCTTTAATTTTTATATATGGAACACCCAGTATTATTATTTCGACTCTCCACCTCGCGCGCTCGTCCACTCGTCTCCTCCTCTCACTATTAAGGGTGCTTACCCCTCAAACAAAGGTTTTCCTAGATATTTTCATATTTATGATTTAGTGTTAGTAGATCTTTATTATATTTGATAAAATCTAAGTGACTGATATGTCTAACGTTACTTCAACATAGCATTTAGTCCAACTTTAATAACTAGTTATCATCTTGTGTAAGTTAAAAGAAAAAACATTTTCAGAAATTTGCCGAAAATGCTAACTTATCTGACATCAGAGAGAATTCATATGATTCTATTAATTGTAGTGTGCATTCACCAACTGGAATTAATAGAATACCTGCTAGAATACCATTTTAAGCATTTGATTTCATCTAGCTAATTTTTGTAAAATAATCATAGGCTTATATTTATTTTTAATTCTGTAAAATAATTAAAATATGTTGTAAACGTGCATCTTTTTATTACTGTTGAGTATTTTCCTCTACATCCTTTAATTTTTGTTAAATTAACAAAAGGTATATCACAGCCCCCTAGATTTTTTCAAATAATAAAGAACTACTGACGCAAAATCATAAAAATTAAAATATCTAGGAGAATCTTGGGCTGAGAGTTAGGCAATCTTAACAATATCTTGAAGGTATATGAATTCCCCGTTGAACACAGGAATAATATATTAGGTCTTCCATTTAAAATAAAGGAGTAACTTGTTTCAAACCAAACCAAACCAAACCGACCTATGTAGTGATGTGTGGGTATTTGACTAACGCGATTTTGGAGCGGTATTTTTTTGTAACCCGTGTCGCGCTCCACAACGAATGGGGAACCTGTTACTGAAGAACGACGATCATAATGACGACAAAATTATAAATTATTTATAATTTGCAAATAAATTATTTATAATCGCTCTTGAAGTTAGCTTGAACCGTAGTAACCGCACAGCGACGTGTTTAGCTCCAGCCGTCGCGATTTCGTCGGTCGCCTACAATAGTTACTGGAACTGTACGTAGCGTCGGGCGATCTCGATGGCGATGACGACGTGTTTGCTCCAGCCGTTGCGCTCCTAGAGTTGTAGTTCCCTGTCGCGTAACTGCTGTAACTGGGCATCGACGCTCGACCTCGGCGGCGGCTTACTTCGTTCCAACAGTCGCTGGAGCGCTTCTTGGGTTTCGTTTTCGCCTGTAGCGATTGGGTCGGTTACTATTGGCGTTGGTGCTCCCGTCGCTACGTTACTTTTGAAAGAGCGATTTTAGGTATGTACTATTTTAGGTATGGTATAAAATAGCGTTGTTTGAAAGATGAAACGTAAAAGCAAATAAAATAAAATGATAATCTTATTTGCTTTTATACAGTTATATACGTTTTATTGTTTATATCTATTTTTAAGGTCTGATGATGGCTGGAATTGCCGAAACCGGTCACCAATAAAGAATTTTTTTTACAGTCGTTTGTGGGACTAGGTAGGTAGTATAAAATAAAAGTAGGTACCAATGCCAGAAATACTACATAAGCGAGGACCGCGACACTTAGGAACTTGGAACCTCGACTACAAAATCGCGGAATTTTGTCGCGGTATTTTTCTGGAACGGTTGCTATTGTAACGCGACTCATGTGAAACCGGTATTCCCATTACTAGACCAATGTTCCATAATAATTTTTTCTCACCCTCTAAAACTTTTGGGGTCAAATTTTAATTTGGTTTAACATACAATGGTGATTGTAATTAAATATCAGGTTATACAGGGTAAATTAAGGTTTAGGTAGCTGTCATTGAAATTTCAAATGTAGGTACTTTTCATTTTCACAAAATGTGAAATATGTCGATAACCTTACAGTTTAGGTGTTTACACCTTTATTTTTTTTAATATATAGGGTGTTCCATTACAAAAAAAAACATAAATTTGATTTGTAACTTTTTTTGGGGGTAGTCGATTTCATTTCGATATTAACTACCGTTCTCCTTGAAGCCTCCGCGTCGTATGAGAGGCGCCACCCTGTAGATATTTTTCCCATCTCATTTCATTGTTTTACATCTGCCTTTGAAGAAAGTCGAATTTTGCATTATCATTTAATTTTTACAGTAACATAGTCGAACAAAAAACAATATTCCAAATCCACAGAAGTCCGCGCACTGCAAAAAACTTGCTGCCGGACCATAACATAAATCTTAAACCGCGGCGTTATAAAAGTTTTCGTTAGATAAATTCCGAAAGGCCGACGACTATTTCGAAAAACGGACCGGAAAAAATTCCCTCCTTGTTTCACCGGACGAGAGGAAAAAATCCCTTTTCATCGTTCCTCCCCCCCCCCTTTGCATTCCATTGTCTTTGGGCCGATGCGAATTCAACCGTTGGACTTTTATTAGCGAAATATTTTGTCCCCGACGGCCGGCCGTTAAAAACGGGAGCGCCGCGACGCTGCCGCCCATAAATTTAATTTCATTGTTCGACGTCCGTCGCGGCGGCGATAAAAAAGTGTGTGTATATAAAAAGAGCCGGACGGATGACGACGCGACGGCGTAATGATTTCGTTTGTCATTGTGCGGGAACGCGGCTCGGCTCCGCTCGGCGGGCAATATAATAAACAAGTACGATTCCGGACGGCTGGTTGTTTTATCACCCGGTTCCGGTACGGTAAAAAAAGGCCGCGGGGACTATTACGAATCGTCAGTGAAAATATAGTAGTTAAAGTCTTTTTGGCTTTGTCAAAATACGGCGTGTTTCAAACAGCGTAGAAGAAACTTCGATGACACCTTAATTCTTGCATGCTCTGAGGAACATGTTCAAATAATGAGAAAAGGTTGAGTAAGATCAGTGCGGAACATGGCCTTATGCCGAACAAAAGGAAAATGCTAGTCATGATAATAGACCGAAATCCTACTAACACCCGGGAGATTGATGGTTCTGAGGTGGTTGAAAAGTTCAATTATCTTGGGTCCCTCATAACAAACGAGGGAGGCTGGGGAGGAAAAATCAAACGCAGACTAGCAATAGCTCGTAACTCGACTATAAAAAAGACTCTGCAATATCCCAGCGCAACAAATTAAAATTAGTAAATACATTGATCTTTCCAATCGCTATTTATGCATCAGAGACCTGGACATCAGAAGAATGCTGCGAATTTCATACACAAAACATCGGACCAACGTATCAATTCTAAGGCAGTTGAAAGTTGACACAAGTGTTTCAACCAAAATAAACCAGTCATACCTTAGGTACTTCAGGCACATTTCGAGAAGAAAAGATGGACTGGAAAAAATTATAATCGAAGGGGAGATTAATGGCAAACGACTAAGAGGAAGATCTCCGACGCGCTGGGTAGACCAAACCAAATGAATTATTAGTCACGGCCTGCAAGAGGCTTCTATAGCCGCTCAAGATAGAGCGGGATGGAGAACAACGGTCCTAGCAATTGAGACATGATATCACCATACTCTTTTGAGAGTTAACGGACGAGAAAAAGAGAAGAAACTTAACATTTGTTCGTTGATTGAAAAGAACTGCAAATTCGTGACAAGGCTGATTTGATTTCCCTTTACGTCTCAAGTGTTGTACTCGTACTCGGTGGAGCCTGTACTCGTTCTGCGGCCAACGCATAAAACACTCATTTTCTTTAATTCGACTAGCGAAGGCATATCGAAGACGGTGTGGAACTGAAAGCGACAGTGTTGCCATATTAAAATGTGTAATATCTGTAATACGTTTGACGAAAATATCTTTGGATGAAAAATCCGCGTTTATGTATTGAACATTTATTCGTGTTAAACAGAAAACAAACGACAAAAATAAAAATTCTTTTATAGGGACTGAATATTTCGTATGATCGAAAAAAGTCCTTTTTTCCATAGTACTGTTAAAATTGCCTTATATCTATCAAAAATAGTAGATAAAATAGTACTTTAACCGCAAGGGTAGATTAAATGATACTTAACAGCGAGGATAGGTTAAAAACTTTATTTCTTCTTGCACGTTTTTTAATTGCTTCCATTTATGAGAATTTTTGTATTCCTTTTCATAAGTTATTCGAGATTTAAATGGAAGTAGTTTGGATATGGCGTTTATCGCCTCAGCCTGAATATCTGTTGATAATTTACTTATTTCGTTTTGAGCCATTTCTGGCTCCAATTCAATCAGCAATCGACACGAAAGAGAATTAAAAAATATTGACTCAAAACTGACAACTAAAGAGACAGCTTTATTTATTTGTGAAATTATATAGAAACCAACGCCAACCCAGCATAATATTTTTTCTACTCGTAATAAATTCCTTGAAATAATAATTTCTGAATATTTTTTAAAACGTAACTCGCTATGGAAAAAATATTGTTTTATACACGACGATAAAATTGTATTATCGTCTCATGAAATGAATTTTTTAAGTAATCTTTTCGGTCGACGATGAAATACAATTTTATCGTAAAAATAACTACTTTTATCCCACCAATGGATAAAATATAACTTTCAACACTCCCATATGAGTGGACCAAACTTTCATTATTGTATGACTGTAAATAAAATTCTTTTTTTAATAAAAAAGAACTCAATGTCACGTTAAAAACTCGCAAACATATTTTACCTGACTATAATTTCTGTATATGTCGCGTATTTTCCTGGGTGCATCGATCGATTGGGGCCATTTTTCTCACTTGATACACAAATTCGGTTAGGTCGAGGCTCATAAATAAAAATCGCATAAAAATTCAATGCTCGGGAAACAGATATTGAACTATTAGGTCACCTGTATTTCTATATCTAAACTGGTCGTATTTCGCTGATCTTTTACGTAGCGGAAATAAAGTGAGATTCGATGTTTTCCAGGGTATTTTGACTTTGCAATTTTTTAATATTTATTATTGTCATTTTATTTTTTTATTGTACAGTGTGTCCTAAAATGCCCCTTTAAACGTTTAAAAATTCCGAAGATTTTTAAAAAAAGGAATAATTGCGATTTTATTTATATTTTTCTATGACTCTATTTGAATAAATACAGGGTGCTTCAAACTGTATTCCGGAAACTTCGGCAGCATATTCTGAAAATAAAAATAAGTAAAAAAGTTCATACAAATGTATGTTCTAAAATGCTTAGCTTCGCAGGGGTGTAGACATTTCATGTTTATTTCGATTTTTTCCAAATAATTTCTGAAGTAACTGTTTTTTCTGGGAGTTTTTTTGACATGAGAAATATGACTTTGATGTCAGTATGACTCCTATTTGTAGAGGGCACCACCTACATATTTTTAACTGATTTGAAGAGTAGTAACTTTTAACTTTTTAGTTTTTACTTTTATATCTTAACTAACGTTATTTACGTAAAAAACGTCTTAAAAGTACCTATATTTATTTATGTACTGACGAAAAGTTATTACTCTTCAAACCAGTTGAAAATATGTAGGTGGCGCCCCCTACAAGGAGAAGTCATATCAAAATCAAATTTCTAAGGTCAAAAAACTCCCAGACACAAATTTTCACTTATAATATCACAAGAGCTTAAATTATTTTCGGAAATTTTTTTGAGGGCACGAATATTTTGAAAATTATCCCGAGTCGAAGACGAGGGATAATTTTCCTAAAATATTCGTGCCCGAAAGAAAATTTCCAGGAATAATTTAAGCTTGCGTGGTATTCGGTAAGAAAATATCACACCTAAATTTGAAAAAAAATATTAATCCAACATGACATTTTAAAATAATTTCAATTTGTTAAGTTGGCCAAGGTATTAATAATTGTGTTTTTAATATTAATAAAACCTATAATTACTAAATGTGTTTCGTTATTATTTTGCTATATTAGTCGATATCATTAAAGATTTGGCATTGAAGATAATTCAACATGAAATAAATTCTAAAAAATCATATAGATATATCCATCATATTTCGTTAAATAGAAAAATACCAGCTTTAGTTAAATAAAGGCGGCAGAACTATATTTTTTAGAACATGGCAATTTCGAAGAAATTCATATGTAGGTATATCTAACATATTTCCTTAAATAAAAAATATTACCAACCTTAGTTACATCAAATGCTAAAACTCAAATGGGTAATATTTCAATATATAGACATTGTAGTTCATTCACATTATGATTGTAGATCTTATGTTTACCTTTTCAACTGTCAAAAAATTTCCACTAAAGTTTTGTGGCGCCTCGAAAAAATTTCCGGAAATTTTTTCAGTTGCCATGGTAACTAGTCAACATTAAAGCATGTTATTGGTTGAAAAGTAGAGGTGTGAAATTTTCATTCAAATATTGACGTTCCTTCAAAAATTATTTGGAAAAAATCGAAATAAAAATAAAACTACTACACCCTGTATCTCCGACACTAAGCATTTTAGGATAAATATATATAGGAGCTTTTTAACTTATTTTTATATGCAGAATATGCTGCCGAAGTTTCCGGAATACAGTTCGGACCACCCTGTATATCAAAATAGAGATCAATAAATATCAATATCTCAAATAGAGATCAAAATATGTGAAAATTCAGATTGAGGAAGTGAACAGGTTCAAGTATTTGGGAACCACGCTTAAACTAAATGGAATAAAAAAATATATATGAATTTAGATAATTTTTATATTTGAAAATAAATGCAGAAAATATTTTAGTTCGTATATATTTAATGCAAATCATCTGTTGACATTTCTATTTGAATTTCAGTTTGCTTTTATAAAAAATATAAATCTATTAAGATTTGCCGGTTGAAAAGCCGGGCATAAAATTAAATAGCGCAAAATCCACCTCTTCAAAATACAATATCGTTTTAAATTTAATTCCGGAGTTTAAACTTCATATTTTACTGCGTACTTTGCAGCATTTACGCTAAAGAGGTTAAAAATTATAACAGTTCGTCATCAAATTCCATTATTTCGATTGTGTTAAAGCAATAAGTATATCCAGTTTGACGAGATGTATTATTCGATATAGAATTTTCGAAATATGATCGCTATAAACTGAATGGTTCGTATATATTTCATAAAAATATTCGTTAAATGCGTTTGGAGCTTCTGAAAGTACCTACTTGAAAATGTTCAAACGACAATTAAAAATATTATTTTAACAAAATTATTGAAAATCTTTAATTTGTCAAGTAGCCTTGTTTACAAAAATTTCGTTTGAAGAAATAGTTTCAGAATCTGTCCAAAATTAGAAGTAGTATTTATTTAATAAATATCTTAAAACAACAGTAGACATTTGTGTTACAACTGTTGTTAATTGTTTATAAGCAATATCTATTTTTTATAATAACTGCTCATTATATTAATTTATTTTGGATGCTGTATTTAATGAGTGATGACAAATTTTGTGTAAGTGCATTTTCTGATAAAGGGAAATTAAAAAACAACTTTCGTTGCACGTCATCAATGACACCATGCATCATCTTATGGAGTTTGCTGGTGGCCGTATTATGATGTGCAAGCAAACTTATTTTAATTTCCCATCATCATTATCATGATTTCCAGATTATTCAAACATTTCCAGTTATGGTCCATATCCTGAGCTGTATTAGTCTCGGTATTAGTGGTCTCAAATCTATACTAATATATAAAATCCTTAAGTGACTGACATACTTCGCCTGGACAGAGGGTCGCACCACTCTGGCACTTTGTGCCATTGTATCGGTATAGTGAGTATCTTCGGTGACATTGTAATATGATGGTACTATGATGCATATATAAAGTGGTACCTTAATATACATAATATACCACTTCCTGACGTTCGATTGGGCTCATATTTGATTATACTTGCGTATTTTTGATGACATTGCAATATTATGGTACCATGAAGCATATCAAGGGGTACCATAATGTAGTACCATATTACGATACCATTTCCTGGCGTTCGATTGGGCCCAAATTTGATATACTTGTATTTCTTTATAAAGATTTTAATCGCGGTGCGATCCCTTTAGACACACATTTATTAATACTAATATTATTTTGTAAAACTTAATGGGGGTCTAATAAAGAAATTTGAATTTGAATTTGAATTTGAATTTGAATACTGATTAATCACGATCCTGCTCAAACCACTCAACCTAAGAAGCTCAATTTTGGCATACAGGTTGATTTTAGAGTGTACAGGTTCGATAAGAAGGAATTTTTCGAAATTCCAGTTCCAAGAGGGTGTAACCACCCCTCAAATATTACAATATTTTTATTTAAAAAACGGTCAAGTTTCCGAAAAAACGCTTAAACACGTATTTTTTATTTTGTTTTTTACATATTTTAAGATTTTTAAAAAATGTATACAGGGTGTTTCCAAAAATCTGGTCATTGATTAATCACGATCCTGCTTAAAGCGCTTGACGTAAAAAGCTGATTTTTGGAAAACAGATTGACTTTAGGGTGTAGAGGTTCGATAAGAAGGGATTTTCCGAAACTTGAATTCTAAGGGGATGAAACCACCCCTCAGATATTAGAATATTTTTTATTTAAAAACCGGTGAGTTTTTCGGAAAAACTCTTAAACACGTATATTTTATTTTGTTGTTTTACATATTTTAAGATTTTTTAAAAATTTATACAGGTTGTTTCATAAAATATGACCATTGATTAATTACGATTCTGATTAAACGTTTAAAGGTGATTTTTGGTAAACGGATTGACTGTGGGTGTAGAGGTTCGATAAGGAGGGGTTTCTCAAAGCTGAAATTCCAAGAGAGTAAAAACGCCCCTCAAATATTACAATATTTGTTATTTAAAAAACGGCTAGTCTTTCGGGAAAACGCTTGGACACGCATAATTTATTTTGTTTTTTTACATATTTTGAGTTTTTTTAAAAAATCATACAGGGTGTTCTAAAAAGTTGGGTAATTGATTAAACACGATTCTGCTTAAACTTTTATTTTTGGCAAACGGATTTTTCGAAAGTTAAATACCAACGAGATGAAACTACCCCTCAAATATTACCAAGTTTTCTATATTCTTACTTTGCGTTATCATCACCATTACAAATGATTAATTCGACGCGAATGAAGTCGCGGGTACACGCTAGTACTAATATAATATTGTGCTTCAATTGCTGGACAAAATATAATAATCCTTTATATTAATAATAAATTCTTCCTTCTTTTATTGGAGAAAAATTATTTTCTCGGATATAATCTTCTTTTCAACGTTTTTCTTTTTGAAATCGTCCACCGACATCTAAATTACACTTGTCTAATGTTTTTCTTTTATGTTCTTATGTTTTCTTTACTCTAATTCCACCCTGGAGTAGCCATAAATAATAAAATGGACACATAAAGAATAATAAATTTTATGATCTCGAATGCTGCAGGTAGACGGCAAACTTGTCCACTTTAAAACAGAAAATCCATTTTTGTTGATAAAAATTTAGACACAGTTATTCAAAAGTAAAGGATAAAAGTAATTTACTAACGGGATTAGTAATTGTGTAATATCACCTTATTGTTTTAATTATGTAGGATGATTTTTGGATTGCTCTATTATTTATAATCCTTTTCAAGTACAAGGTGAGTCAATGATGGAACAAATTTCATTATCTTAGTTGTTTCCAAGGTTTCAAAGATATTTGAATACAATAGTTTTAAGAAATATTAAGGTACATAATTTAAAAATGTGTTTGAGAATATAAGATGCTAAATAATGATGAATAAGAACTTATACTTTATATTTTATATTCTATTTTACCTGAATTTTACTTATTTCCGTCTTTTTCAAACTAAAGCTTGTTCATTTTTGTGTTAATCAAATTTGATAGTAATAATGAAAAACAGCAAATACTTTTTATCGGAATTTCTTCAACAAAAAATAAATCTATTAGATAGTAAATTATACGGGGTGGCCCATCGAAAACGTTCCGCAAGGCATTCAGTTGGTACAAGAACTCAACGAAAACGATTTTGATCATCGCCTGCAATTTTGTGAAACTATGAGTGAACGAGTGGCGAATGATAATAATTTTTCAGTAACGTGTGGGCTGGTATTTTTGGAAATTCTATTGTAGGTCAGTTTAACGATATTGAGAAGAACTTCAACGCACAAGTCACAGAACAGATATCTAGCAACTACCGCACCTGATTGTTCAACCTTGTGGCAAGTGAAAAAATGCGTAAACATCTAGAAATAATAAGAAAAAACAGCAAATTGGTCGAAGGAATTTATCCTTATTATTTACTCTGATAAATGTTTTTATAAACTTTTTAAATTTCAATCCTTCATATTTTCTCAATGACTCGACCGATTTTCAAAAACGAAGCGGTGAAATATAGAGAATAGAAAGCTCTTTTCATTGGGACGCCAGTTGACCCTCCTTCCCATTTGAAAAAAGTTGGGGGATGACAGCCCCGCTTAGAGGGTTGAAGATTTTGCAATCATTTATGGGGCAAAAGTTGTCCAAAAACTCACCAACAAAGTTGACGGGTTTTTGGATTTTTTGAAAAAAAAATACCCTGGCCTTGCGGAACGTTTTCGATGGGCCACCCTGTATATATATGTCACTGTAAATGTCCGAAATGCGGTAAAACCTAGGATAAGCGCGCTAAACCTAGGATTTACCAAAAGCAAGTGGTAAAAGCTCGAAAACTTCTTTATTTTGCTTCCATTTCGGACTTTTACCGGACCCAAACAGTATATCTTAGGATTTACCACAACGCATTGATAAAAGTACGAATTATTTTTCTTATAGTAACAATATCGACAAATTAAGGATGTCGATATACAAAGACATCTCTGTTTTTGTTTACTTATGCATTGAAATTTTAACGATTATCGTTTCACGATATCGATTTTTGTAAAGTATCAGTCTTATATTTTCAAAGCAAAACCTTTGAAGGCGGGTAAAAGGACAAATTCATTGTCCTTTTATCCTCCTTCAAAGGTTTTGCTTTGATAATATCTATTCACAGTGGGTTAGAGAGCGTTTAGAACGTTTAGTCTTATATTTGTTACTGTAATCCGAAATGCAGTAAAACCTAGGATAAGCGCGCTAAACCTAGGATTTACCAAAAGCATTAACTAATTAGGTTAGCCTGGTTATTTGGAGGGTGTTAATGCATTGGTTAGCCTGGTTATTTGAAGGGTGTTAATGCATTAGTTAGCCTGGTTATTTGGGGGGTGTTAATGCATTGGTTAGGTGGTTATTTGGTCATGACTATTCACTTGCTTATTTGTACTTTTACCAATGCGGTGTGGTAAATCCTAAGATTTACTGTTTGGGTCCGGTAAAAGTCCGAAATGGAGGCAAAATAAAGAGTTTTCGGGCTTTTACAACATGCTTTTGGTAAATCCTGGGTTTAACGCACTAATCCTAGGTTTTACTGCATTTCGGACATTGACAGTAACATATACAAATCTTCGTGGAACCTAAAGTTAAGATAAAATTTGAAAAATAATCTGTTAAATAATAAAAAATCAATTTTACTGATGATGCAAACAAAGAAAAATAAATAAAGGCCTTTCGCAATATTCACTCTATATTTTTTTCCTCTTTTTTTAATGTTTACTTAAAATATTGAAGTTTTATAAAAATTTGTTGAAAATTGAACTTTTCACGTATATGAATAAATAAAGAAGTAAATAATCAAATTACATACAATACATGATATTTAATTTAAATAAAAATGTAGGTCGTGTAAATAAATATGTGTTTAATAATAAAAATAAAAATCAAAAAATGAACAATAAAGAAAGAAATATTTAATTTAAAAATTTTGAAATATTATTTGCACTGATCTAATATTATATTTATTTTGTTTGTCAAAAATATTGAGTTCTTATATTTGAATAAAATGTATTTAACTTGAATATGGTATTAACTTAACTTAAAAATAATTTTAAATAAATATTACTTACGTTATTTTATAAATGCAAGTTATATTTTTTTAAACTGTATAAACATAACTTAAATTTGGAAAATTCTTCAAATAAAAAATAATATCATTTAACCTCCATAATAACAAATTTCCAAGCATTCGTTTTATCATTTTCCTCTTGTTACAACAAAATTATTTCCCAAAGAAAAAAGTATGTGACCAGAAAGTTGATTTGTCCTGAGTGTAATCGTCTTTTTTACGACGTTCTTTCTGAAAACATTCGTTGACATCTATATTATATTTTCGCCTACGCTTTCATCACGAATTCCAAGTATTTTATTTGTGGATATTAGAGGTTTAGGGAAGTCCTCGAAAAAAAACTAAGAGTAACAATTGTATTTTTCCCATCTGCGGTAAAGAAACCTTTGGTATTAAAGAATTCTGAAAATGGGGGTGGATATTGTCGAGATAACAGAAAAAAACTGCTTTATTATTTAGTAATAAACTGCTTTTAATATGATTACTGTATTCTTTATATGTTATGAGTATAGTCAGGGAGCACATAAAGTCATATAAAATATATACAGGGCCCGGCAATAGTGCGTCGGTTCAAAATTTTGTTTTTTTGTTTCGCAGGTTTATACAGGGTGTCCCAAAAATAAGTGCAAATATTTTAACTGATAGTACAGTTCAATCCCAGAAACACGCCTATGAGGTTTTTTTCGCGAAAAAATAATTTTGAAAATTCGAAATTTTTTGGAATTTTTTTTAGTTTTTAGTTAAAAAACATAATTTCTTGATAATATGGAAACATAGGTATTAGATTAAATTTACAAGAAAGAAAATCCCGAAAAGATTTGGTGGTTCTCAAAATTTTAGCCAAAAATATTTTTTTTTGGAAATTTTCAATGTAAAATAACTCCGTTATTTTGGACTTATTTGAAAAACGATATAGAGAAAATATGTTTCTTTTATCGAGATCTACCACCCCTTGAAATATTTGTACTTATTTCTGGGACACCCTGTATATTTCATATGGCATCTTCTACAGTAACTTTTTATCAATGCCACTTAATGCTTTTGATCTCGTATTTTACCGTTGAAAGAGCTACATGAAATAATACTGCGTGTATCCGCGAAACTCCCTCAATCTAATAAAAAATAATATACAGGATGTTCCATTTAAAAAAAAACAAAACAAAATTAATATTTTAGAAAGATTGGCGTACGATTTTGAACACCCTGTATGATGTACGATGACGATATTTATAGCAAAATAAGTATAGACTATCTAAAGTAAATACCTAATATAGTTTGGATTTCAGGACAATTCTTGTATTTGTAATAATTTTTTTAGGTAAGATTGAAAAAAATATATATTTATATATTAATACCTCTGAAACTATCGAAACAGATTATAATAAAAAAACATATTATGTAAAGTCATCAAAAAGGAAGCTAAAAATGGGACTTCCGTTCGGTCTGTCGTCGAGGCAGCATCGTATGTTGTCTGATGGCTGATTGTTCGGGAGTCCATGTTGTTATTCTGAAGATACAATTGTAATCGTTTTATAAAAGTCTATTATTTTTTGGTGCAAAAGTGTTAAATTGTGTTCGTGTCTCATTCAGATACATATTTTTGTGAAATACTTTTAAAGAAAATCTATTTTCACGTTGTCACGGGGGTAACCAGGCCCTATGTAGCCGGATGCTCCCAGCGTGGGAGAAGAGAAGGTCAGATTGATAATTATTTTTAAAGACAACCTTTCTTCACGTTGTCACGGGGGTAACCAGGCCCTATGTAGCCGGATGCTACCAGCGTGGGAGGAGCTTTCGGATTGATATAAGAATTTTCTTTGTTAAATTGAAAAACTATACAAATATTCAAGAGAAACGACTTTGAGTCGGACGCTTTTACGAGCTTCTCTTGTCTTGATTGAAGAAGAAAAAAGGATAGATATTCTATCACCCGGCCGGATAGTCCTGGAGCTGTGGCCGTAAAACTAAATTAAAATTGAAATTGAAATTGAAGATAAAAATGTAATAATATACAGGGTGTTCCATTTAAAAAAAACATCCCGATCCAAGAAGCGATTGCCATACATTGCTTTATTTTTATTAGATTGTATTAAAAAAGCCTCTTTTATTTTTCTTTTGGAGGCTATCGCTTCTTATATAGTATAAAAAAATATATAAATACAATGATGCAGCACATTTACCCCCATGCATTTATAGTAAGGAATATTTGCGTAGGAGACAATGTGTTAGTGGGAGATAACTTTCGTTATGTGTGTAACGTACAAGCAACATGTTTCGGAAAAGCAAACACATCATTATATTATAAAAATATAAATCTAATTCTAAATCAAACAAAACATCCAGCTCTTGTATGCCTACAGCTTAAGACATTAAAGTCTTTAGCTGTGTATATTTTTCGAGAAGTTACAACTACAGGCCATAATTAGCAAATTAAAAAGACCGTGTCTTCATTTAAAATACGAGGCCCTTAAATTTTTGCCCTCTTTTTGCGAAGATATTGTAATTGTATTAGACATAATGAGGGGGTGCGCACGTAGGGACGTTTTGAATGGAGGCTTGGTATAAATAATTAAACATAAAGGAAGAAAAATACAAGGCCCTAAGCAAAGAGACCGTTTAATGTTTATTTTGTCTCTTCTCGGTTACTCTGACTTTAAATTTACTTAGGTTTGTTCTATATACAGGGTGGTCCGAACTGTATTCCTGAAACTTCGGCAACATATTTTGCAGATAAAAATGAGTAAAAAAGTTCGTATAAATGTGTGTCCTAATATGCTTAGTTTAGGAAATACTGGGTATAGAAGTTTCATTTTTATTTCGATTTTTTCCAAATAATTTCTGAAGTAACGTCAATATTTGGAAAAAAATTGGTATTTGGGAGTTTTTTGACATGAGAAATTTGATTTTAACTGTTCTGAAGAGTAATAACTTTTCGTCCGTACCTCTATAAAACTACCGAGTGAAAAAATATACATTTTCGTGATTTTTTACGTAAAAAAATGTCACTTACTAAAATCGCTACGAGCAACCGTACTCAAGATACTTAGAATAGAAATAGTCAATACATGTCATTATTGACAAAAAATAAACTTGTTGAGTAGATAGTTATTTGACTGAAATGATAAATTTGAGAACTTTTTGAATAAAAACAGTTTCTGTTGAAATTTTGGCACAAAAACATTTCAAATTTATGTTTTAGGTCTAATAACTATTTAGTCAATATGTCAATATATATAATTAACAGATTATTTATTAACAGTTATCAATGATAACAGGTATTGACAATTTCGAATCCAAATATCTCGAGAATCACAGAAATGAATTTGTAGATATCGTACGACTTTTTTTGGAACTTTAGTTTCCGAGATATAAATTTAATCGAACCTTTTAAGCATAAGTTAAATAATTTGTACAGAAAAACGGGTGGTGTTAGTTAAAAAAACTTTAAACTTGATCAAAACTTTTTTTGGCATACCCTGCATACAAAAAATATTTTTAGAATATGCTCCTTTATAAACTATACAACGTCGGTATAAAACTTTTTTTCATATCTTCAACGACAACAACGATACTGAACTTCCTCGCACTAATGGGCCACCCTGTACGTTTAACTAGAGCACTCTAACTAATACAAACAACATAAATTAGGATGCTTCAACAAAAAACATAAGAGTTCATAAATTCTCACCCATTTTCTTATATTTCTTTTTTATCGTTTCCTCCGAAGCAAACTACTAAACGGTACAAGGGTTTAGTGCTGTAGACGCCCACCAGGTGTCGTTCACTTAAATTACATCCGTCCGAATGTTGTGCTGTCGATGTGACACTTCGAGAAAATACAGAGAGCTTTCTAGTTAATTAGACGTATAAAAAATTTAGGATGCTTTCTTGTCCGAATATAGTAAAAAAGGAAAAAAGTACAACATGTAATAAAGTGGATGTGGAATGGGCCATATAAAGAATTTGTTGTATTTATTAAGAAGTTTTATTTTGTTGTTCGTATTTAATAAAAGAAACATAGCAAGCATGTATCACCTCCTGGGATGATGTATCACCTCCTGGGAACCAGTTAGCCCACGCCTCATCAAAATGAATCTGAGTCTGCATGGAAAAAAATGTCACGATAATAGGAGTATATGCAGTTAACGATGGTACCCTAGTTAAAGACAAAGAGGAGTTCTTTGAGCAACTTTCCTATGAAATTTCAAAAATAGGACAATCCAGAGAAATAATACTGACAGGAGACATTCTAGGATATGAAAGAAACTACATGATAAAATAGTAGGCCAGTTCGGAGAAGCAACTCTTAACGATAATGGAAATAGACTTATCAATATATACCAAAACAACCTCCGTATTTTGAACGGCTTTTTTCAGCACCGTGACATACATAAGTACACCTGGATACAACATTCTAGAAATTTGAAATCCGTCATAGATTATGTGACAGTCCGACAGTATACAGCGTTAAAGATTCAAGACGTACGAGTCTACAGAGGAGCGACATGTGGCAGTGACCATCATCTTGTCAAGTCCAGAATATTATCCTTTCGAATGGTAAAAAAGAAAATAGACGAAAGAGTACAGGAAGAAAAGACAACAGAAGTAAAATATAATTTAGATAGCTTCAACCACGAGAGCGTGAAGGATTTATACAAAAATCGACTGGATGAAAAACTTGTACAAGAAAATTTTGAAAGTACAGAAGAACAGTACAATTATATTATAGACTGCATGAGAAGTGCATCAGAAGAAGCTTTGGGAAAATACGCCAAACCCAAAAGAAGAGTACCATACTGGTGGGATGAAGAAATTGAGGAAATGATAAAAGCTAAACGAGAAAAGTACAACAAATTTCTAAATATAAAATCGAACGAAAGTAAGCATGAATACAAAACAGCACAAAGAATTGTACGGACAGCTATAACAAAAAAGAAAAACGAAAGCTGGGAAAGAAACTGCACAAGAATTAATACATATATAGGAGGTGGTAGACGTACCGAAAGCTAGAGAATATTAAGGCCCCTTCGAAAAGAGAAGACTAAAGATATCATCTCACCAATTACATTACCAAAATGGGACGAATACTTTGCTAAACTGTTGACCGAAGAAAGGGCCGAATATCAACAAACATTTCAGCCACAATCCGACATTCAAGTAAGAACCGCAGCTTCTCCACTGAGGATCAATACCAAAGAAGTAAAACAAATTTGCCAAACCCTGAAAAATAGAAAATCGCCTGGTCTAGGTGAAATTCCTCCAGAATTACTCAAGTACGGCACGGATAAATTATATAAGCAGCTCGCTAGTCTTTTCCAAAAGCGCCTTAATAGTGAAAATATACCGAAAGAATGGAAGACATCATATATAACAACAATACACAAGAAAGGAAGTAAAGACGATTACGATAACTATCGAGGAATCTCCGTGCTGAGCTCTGTTTCAAGGATCTATGGAAAATTGGTCCAAAAGAGAATTGAGGAAGAATACCGGGATATGGAGGCTGAAGAACAAGCGGGATTTAGAGCTGGTAGATCCACGGTCGACCATTTATTTACACTAACACAGATAATTGAGAAAAAGATGGCAAGAAATCAAGAAATACATCTCCTCTATGTAGACCTCAAGAAAGCATATGATAGTGTACCCCAGTCTAAATTGTGGGAAGCCCTCGAGAAAACGAATATCAGCATAATATTAATTAAGGCTGTATAAGAACTTTATAAGAACAACACTAGCCAAGTAAAGAAAGGACAAACAGTATCAAAAGGATTCAGCATAAACAAAGGTCTTAAACAGGGCTGCCGTCTATCGCCCACACTGTTTAAAATCTATTTGGAACAAGCTCTAAAAACATGGAAAAGGAAGTCTGAACAGATGGGGATACCATTAAACGACTCGATACTTTACACTCTTTGTTTCGCTGATGATCAAATAATACTAGCTCAAGACTACGAGGACCTGGAATATATAACCCGCAAACTAATTGAAGAGTATAACAAGTGGGGGCTGGAGGTAAACCTTAAGAAGACGGAATATATGTGTATCGGCGGCGAACAACAGAACATAATCCTAGAACAGCAACAGCAAGAAATAAAACACTGCCAAAAATATAAATATCTTGGCATGCACATTACCAACGATGGTAGCCTTGATGAAGAAATTAAGTGCAGAAACAACCAGGGAAGACAAGCAATTAGACAACTCAACAGTATTTTATGGGATAAGGCCGTATCAAAAGAAAACAAACGCAAAATTTATAACAGCATAGTTAAAAGTATCATTAGTTATGGTAGTGAAGTATGGCCTTTGAAAGAAAGAAACCTTAAGTTACTCGAAGCTACAGAAATGGACTTTTGGAGGCGCGCGGCCGGAAAATCGAAAATCGATAGAGTTAGAAATGAAAGAATTCAGAACATCATGGACGTTAAACACCGAATATCAGAAGACATCAAAATTAACCAACTCAGGTGGTACGGGCACGTACAAAGAATGGAAGAGAACAGAATCCCGAAAAAAATACTCAATTGGACACCACAAGGCAAACGCAAGAGAGGGAGACCTAGACGGAGTTGGAGAGAAGGAATAGACGGGGACATCAGAACGAGAGGAATAGACGAAAACCTCTGGACAGACAGAGACCAATGGAGACTGGAAATCAGAAGACGTCGAAGGACGTTATAAACTGATTTGTATATATATAAACATAGCAAGTAATATAAATATACAGTAAGAAAAGGGGAAGGTTAAGTATCAGTATCAGTATCTGAGACGGTTTTTACAGAGGTTAGTTCGCCATCTCCGATATCAGCTTTTCCAAAGTTTATGACAAAAATGTTTGTAGTCTCGGCACACTCAGTTACGAGGTATTCTGGTATTTCTCCATTTTTCCCCACATCAGAATCTGTTCTCTCATTTGTGCCATAAATTTTAAGAAACAACGGCGAATGCAGACAATTGTTGTTGTTCCTCAGCTTCAGTCCACTGAGGCAGTAGTACACATGAAAGTTTCTAAAATAGTCTATTTTTAATCGATATATTTCGTTGTGAAACAATGATGTGCAAAAAATCAATGATCTAGATAATATAGTTCTTTAGAAACTTCTACTGCACGCTCAGCCTGGGACACCCTGTATACCCTTTGCATCCAGTAAGCACTCTGTCTCATTTAGAATTTCACGAACATTTTTTACGATACATAATTAAACAAATGTGGATCCTTTTTAAAAAACGAAAGACTTTTAAAACGTAAATGTTTAAATCCTTTTAATTTGCTGTTGGCGTTTTTTCCCTTCTGCCCTTTGCTCCTTCTTTCTTCGTTTTTGTTTTCTTTTGCCCACTAGGCATTAGGGTTAATTAACATTTCTGTCGTCCTAACGGTGGCCAGATTTTACGGGGCTATTAGAACAAACAAAACGAAATTAAGAGTCGAAAAACGTGATTTTTCTTGGCCATTCAGGGTTGACGTCTTGACAAATTAACGAAATGTTACATAAATTACTACGGTGGCATTTTGTTACGTTTTTAAATTTAAATTTAGTTACTTTAGAAATGTAGGAAATTAAAAGTCTATAAATGGAAAATTAATAACTTAATTAGCAGTATTTGCCATTATTTACTAAAGTTAACCGACAGTAGATGGTGTGAGTATTTAGACGGGTGAACTGCAAAAGCCAAAACACTCCTACAAGGGTATACACCCTTCCACGCTTGAGGTTTAGCCCTCCGTGTCCTACACAGTTAAGGAGCTTTTCTCCGGCTGATGTACCCGTGAGGTGGCGGCTGGAGGATCTGTCTCCATTTTCTCCACCTCTTTAACTTGGTCTCTCCTTAGACTTGATATCGTTGTTGTCCAGAATTTATAATAGAGATATATTAACCTTCTTTCTCTATTGCTTTCTTGGATTTGAGGTCAATACCTATTATGAGAATATGACCATGGCCTTCCTTCGAGTTGATGACTCGCCAACTCGATGTTCTACCATTCTGGCAAAGCTGGTGATACGTCCCTGCTTGCCTCCCGGTGATGGACGGCTTTTCATCGTGGCTTTTTTCTTCTTGCCGGAGCCAGAGGTGAGAGGTTCTCGCCCTCTCTATTGCTCTTGGTGGAGATGCTCCAGGATGTTTCTTGGTTTCTTTCCCCTACCCTTTTGGTGGGGATAGATAGAATATACTCTAAGACAACCCACAGGAACAACGAAAAAAGGTGCAGAATCGTAATAGAAGAGCTAGCGAAGTCAAGAGTCAAGAACAGCATGGCCAGAAGCTAAGAAATTTGCGGAAAACAAGACAAAATGGAAGGTTGTCACTGAAGCCTTATATGCTCCACCGTATTTGGTATGTTAGTGCATGACATAAATTAGGATTGATTGACGTATTCAGTTACTTTTGGTCACTTCCTGTATCATCGGAAACAACTTTTGATTTTTAAATGGCACCCTCGTTTTTTTTTTTACTTTATTCGATAGAAAATGACACACTGAATAGAATGACATATCATATGTCAACTTTCGACACTTTCTCATATGGTTTGGGTTGGTTTTCACTCGAAATACCAAGTGTGTGGTACCAAATTATTTGTAAAAAATGCTTTTTCCAAATATACTAATGAGCCACCCTCGTTCCGTTTGAAAAAAAAATCAGATATGAGTAAAAATACGGTTTGGGCCTCTTTTAACCAGCCAGGACGAGACACAAAAACATTAGACGATAAAGTCTATTTTTTCAAGACACCTTGATCAAAAATTAGTGTTTGAACACAGCCTTGGCACTCTGGATTGAAATTTAAAATACATGCTTTTTCAAGCGAAAATGTCAAAAGTGGACATATGCTTTGTCATTCTATTCACAGTGTCATTTTCTATCAAATGAAGTAAAAAAAATATTGAGGGTGCTATTGAAAAATCAAAAGTTGTAGTCATTTCCGGTGAAACAGGAAGTGCCGAAAAACAATTGAATACGTCAATCAAACCTAATTTATAACATATACTAACATAACAAATCTTATTTTTTTATTTGAAAAAATTAAAAAGTTATAGAAGTGAGCAGCACTTGAGTATGCAATTTTGAAAAAATTATCATATTAACATTATTCAATTTACAGCGAAATACCAAAAATGACGCTGAAAAGGTTTAAGAAAGGGTTTATGTTAAAGTCTCTCTATATTATTCTTGAAAAGAGCAAATAAAGCACGTCCTACACGAGAAAAATGCGCCGTTTTTTCCCAAATTGGCCTACTTCTCCCAATAACACAGTTGTTTACGGAAGTCATAGGGGCGTGACTCCCGTATCGCGTGATTAGATTTCGTGGATATACAGTCGGAGAGCGGCTAAATTGCTCGCGTCGACCGCTCCGAGCCAGTTTACCGACTTTACGCCAACACCTCCTTCAAACCTAAAGCCACAGCTCTGGGTGGGTGGTAAAAGCTGATATACTACATCCTACAATGATATCCCTGAGATTCATCATCAAAATTTCCAGTTACAATTATGGTGTAGCCTCCCTCACATATTTAGATAATCTCCCTGTAATTGGGCTCATTGTTCTTTATTGTTGGCTAGTCGGGTCCCCAATTTATCCCTGCCAATTTCCTAATATCTTAGCTCTCTCTAAGGGTTGCCCTTCTTATATGTCTCCTCGTAAGTACCATTCTGTAATTTATTTATCTGTTCTATTTCTAGTAAAAATAAATAAATTAATATGACTATTGAATGACAAAAAATCAAATACGCACTTGAAACGACTAAGTAAAATTATAATATCTTAATTATTTTTGATAAATAGTAAATAAATACAAAATTGCAAGAATAAAAAAATAACTAGTTCATTCTAAATTGATGTTTGTAATTGTTATTAATCTCGTAATGTCATTTACTAAAAAATGACATAAATCTTGTCAAAAATTAAAACTAATTATACAAAGATTAAAACAATAATGTTACCAGACACAAATCTATTTCCAAAAAAATGTTTTTCTCGAAACTACACCATTTAAAAATCATTCTTACTCAATATACAATAAATTACAAGTTTAGTTCGATTTTTAGGCCAACTGGCAGTAAAAAACCACCATTAAAAAATAAAGAAGAATAGAGGCCAAGTAAATGACGTCTAGAGCATGATCTCGTCAAAATTATCGCCGATTGTCATTTCCCTACCGTCTTTGACGCCGATTCGATCGCATTTTAAGAAACTTTATTCCAATATTTTTCATCTACAAAAAAAAACGCACTCTGAACTAGTCAAAATTTTCCAAATATTCTTCTGATATTCAAAATAATATCACTGTAATCACGTCCTGATACAATTTCTTTCTAACATTTATATTGCATTTGTATAAAAAAACAATTATAAAATGAACAAGAAATAATAAAAAATAAAGATAGAAAAGCACAGCTCGTTTATTTCGAACTATCAAAAAACAAAATTTCTCAGAAAATACAGCGTGTTTTAAAAAACACGTGCCATCCCTCGTAGGAAGATTCCTCCCTTAAAAATAAGATTTATTTTTCATATCAACATAGGTCCGATTCTGCTTTGTTTCGTAGCTACAGGGTGTTAAAATCTTAATAATTTTTCGATTTATTATAATTTTCTTCCAAGTACTTTTGGTGATTCGAATGAAATTTTGAGGGTAAAAGTTACTATAAGTTATGATTATTGTTAGTTTCCAGTAGTTAGTACGCAGGAAAAAAAATCGTAGGAGTTTGGGAAGGCTTGAAAGGAAACAATGTTTTTGCGACGTTTCAACATCGTCATGAATGTTTGTAGGCATAATATGGATTAATATATATTTTGGTGCCTGAAGAAGCGTCAATAAAGTCGTGAAACGTCGCAAAAACATTGTTTCCCCTTTCAAGCCTTCCCAAACAACAAGGGTTTTTTTTTCTGCGTTACTATAAGTGCTACATATTTTTATGCTAAAAAAGTGTCGATAAATTTATCAGGGACGTGCATATGGGTTATCACTGGAATATTTTTCGAAAAAAACATCTACTACTTTTTTCCTTTGATATCCAAATTGTGTAGACCGTTTAATGCCAATTAAAAGTTATCTTTTGATATTTTGTCGAATTCGGCCTCCTTGATGAGATAAATGCAATTTTATTAATGACAATTAATCAAATTAAAATATAAATAAAATTAATAAATTATATATTTTACCTAATTTATTATTAAATATTATTACTATTAGTTATTATTACTATTAGTCTAACCTACAACAATTTCAAATAAAATAATGATAGTATTTAAGATAGTTACAAAAAAACTGATTTTAAAAAGTTTTAACATCCTGTAACTCTATAACTATGCATTTGCATACCCATGTTTATAGGAACTTTTTTTCATATTTTTTGATGAGGAATCAATGGAATCAAAGCTTTCGCAAGTTAATGATATTAAAATTGTTTAAAGGTTGCTATTAGAGTTGAATCAAGGCAAATTAATAAAATTGCTTTTATCTCATCAAGGAGGTCGAAATCGACAAAATATGAAACAACTTTTAATCGGCATTAAACTGTTTACACTATCTCACTAACAAGAAAAATAGTCAGTGGCGTACATCCTTTTTTTAGAAAAATATTCCAGTGATAACCCATATGCACGTCCCTGGTGAATATGTCCACCCTTTTTTAGCTTTAAAATATGTCGCATTTATAGTAACGTTTACCCTCAAAATTTCATTCCAGACGCTAAAAGTACTTGGAAGAAAATTATAATAAATCGAAAAAATATTAAGACTTTAACACCCTGTAGCTACGAAACAAAGCATAATCGGAGTTATGTTGATATGAGAAATAAATCTTATTTTTACGTGAGAAATTTCCCCACGAGAAATGGCACATGTTTTTTGAAACACCCTGTATATTATTCAAAAGAAAAAGAAAAAAATAATAATTTGGCCCTTTTTTATATTTTTTTTATTCGATATAGAATATTCAACGGTATTCAACCAATTCCTATTAGAGATTTTGCCTCCTAGAATCGTACGTACTCTGGACTGAATTCTGAGGTGGTATTGGCCCGGCTGGCCAACTTGCCAACGTTAGTGGTCGAAGCTGTTTGTACGTGGGGGGTTGGCGGTGCAAAGGGGGAGGAAAAGCCGTAATAGGGCTGTTTGTTTATTGGTTACGCATTACCCGGCCGAATTTCCGAGCCCGGCAGCTGAATAATTGAGATTGTAATTCGTATAACTAAAATTATTTTTATTTTCAATTTCGATTGTTAGGAATGTGGTTGGCATTGATTCAGCACTAACAGAAGTTGAATTCTAAACTTTAACTGTTTATAGTTCTATTTATCTAGCTTTAAAAGTATCGAATCTATTTTTAGTTCTTCTCTTTTATAAAGATGTTCCGTAGTCTATATTTTCTTGTTATCACAAGTACTTTTCGTAGATATAACATCTCCATTCTTTGGATCTTACTCTTGAATCTTTTAGTTAATACCTTTAGTAATACTGTCTTGTATGCACTCATCTTCACTGCTTTCGAGAATTCTTTTTTATTTAAAAAACTGTTCATATTGGCTTGATACAAGCGGGACGTTCAATTCTTTCGATGATTTCCGTTTCTTGTTCTCCTGTGTTGCAAATATCTGGGAGTGAACACCCCAATGACTAAAGAATCCAAGGACAAATAACACCCGAGAGCAAATTGTGCCGATGTCACCAAACAGTGCCGTGGCACATATTCTTCTTAACCTAGCTGTTTGAAGCAATATTTATATTTTTTGATAATTGTTTTGACTATGCCTCTGGTGTATCATACTAATTAATTACGAAAAAAACGTATTAAAATGTTAACAAAAAGTACAAAACTAGTTCGACGTATAGCACATATCAAGTACATATAGATGTTAATTGAAATTGAAGAATAATTATCGAATTCAATAAAAAAACGCTAAAAAGTTGGAGTGGACTGTTTATTTACCTATGAAAACGTAACTCCTGGCTCTTTCTTATCGCTGCTGCTTTTACAATTGAAAGCTGAACAACTAATCACCATTGTAATAAAGTTTATACAAAGTTTACTAGACACAAACTATTAAAAATCGCTAAAGTTGTCGCTGGTGACCAATTCTCAGATACTGGCTTTTGTCTTAGAGAGTCTTAATCAGAGAGTCTTAAGGTCTGTTCCCAGAAGATTCTCTGACTAGTCAGCGCGTTTCTTATTGGTTGAAATGCGTAGAAACCTGAGTAACAATCAGGTTTCTACGCATTTTAACCAATGAGAAACGTGCTGACTAGTCAGTGATTCTTCTGGGAACAGACCTTTAATCAGAAAAGTGTTATGGTGTATTGTGGTGATTAAGTGTTTTATTTTTTTTAAGTATGTTCAGTTAACGTTTCTTTTTTGATGTCTGTCTCAATAACTAAAGAAAAAAAATTACATGTAAGTAGAAACACTATTACTGGAAAAAAATACGACAAAACTACTAAAAAAAGACTGGAAAAGCTTCCACTGCTTCCTGTAAAATATATATAATGCGCTCGATACAAATTGTGTCAAGCGAGGAAATAAAAATCAGAATATAAATCAGGGGAAGTTATATCTGTATAATAAACCTATAAATCGTCGATATAACGTACGTATACACAAACATATATGAACATGGATGAAGACGCGCTTTATTTATGGCCTTGCCTTTAACCCAAGACATAATTTTTATTTTTGTCAAAAACGGTTTTATTAGCTTCAACAAGGAGGAAAACTTCGTTTAACTGAAAGAAATGAAATAAAAAAATCGTATGCTTGAAAGTGTATACGTCAAAAAAGTGTTACACTCGTTATTTAATAGTTATTTATGGTACTGTGTGTGTTATGTTACATATATAAATCACGCTGGGAAATGTTTTCAAGTGACTTATATGTTATAACACGCGAATGCCATACAAAATTTTATCCAACAGCGGAACTGTTTTATATCCAATCTCTAAAGAATAATTGATTTAAAAGGATCTGCCAGTTCTGCTTTGATTGTTGCGATTTAATAAATTATCAGGGTGCGTTTATGTTACTATGCAATATAGATGTACGTTTTGTTTTTTGTAAATAATAAATTGTACTGACATTAGGACGTCGTTTAGATAAATCGCGATTTTTTAACGATAAAATAGTGAATTATCAACCAGCAAGTCAGATTTTTAAGAAAATGATTAAGGAAGATCTTCCGCAAGTACTTGAGCCTACAACATCCTGAGCAGTACACTGGCCATTGTATGAGAAGATCATCTGCTACCTTACTGGCAAATGCAGGAGTGAACATGACAACGTTTAAAAGACACGGAGGATGGCGATCTGGAACGGTTGCAGAAGGACATATCGAAGAGTCCATCAACAATAAAATAGGGATTGCGAAAAAGATTCAAGGTGCTGTAAGTGTTCCAGAACGAGTCGTTGTAATGACAGAGCCTATTTCAAGCAGTTGAGGGACAGCATCTGGAGGCGTACAATTCAATTCAATTCAAAAGTACTTTATTGTTAAAAAATATATAAATTTTGTTAACAAAGCATAATATTCCTAAATCTAAACCTAAAACATTTATTGCCAGCAATCTTAACATTAAAAAACAGTTTTATGAAAAGTAAACAAATGCGTGTAAATATAAAAACAAAAAACAAAAAAATTTGTGTAAATATAAGATTGAACAATCAGCAAAATACGTTGAAACAACTAAGTAAAATAATATACAATATACAGAACAAATATAAGATAAAAAAATTCTAAATTCTAAACACTAATATCACGGGTGTCCCGGTAGAATTCGTCAACGCTGGAAAATGCCCTACTTAAAAGTTCTTTTTTCAGTAGCCTCCGGAAGGTTTTTATGGAATTAACCAATCTTAAAGCAACCGGCAGATGATTAAAGACCTTTCGGCCCTCATATATTATAGATCTTTTGACCAAGGTGCTATTTGGAAGTGGCAAGGGCAGATTCAGGGTTTGGCGGGTAACAATATTGGGTATAGGACCCTGTAGTCTGTTACGATTTTTTAAAAACAAGCGATGATGTTTCGAGAATAAAAAGAGACGGTAGAGTAAGAATTTTTTGAACTTTGAAGTGTTGTCTACAGGATTCGTTATGTGGTACATTTACAATAAATCGTACGGCTTTTTTTTGTAAAATAAAAAGAATGTTTAGTAGACCCTGATTAGCCACACCCCAGAATGGTATTCCATACCGGATGTGACAAAACTTTCCAGATTTGTCCGTTAACATGGTAGTGTGGCCTTTATATAATTATAATTAAAATAATTTATTGAGCGGTAGGCAGAACTTGGATAATGAGAACACCGACTTTTCAGAGCGTAAATATAGTTTATCGTTTACATATAAAAACATAATATAACCAGCTAAAAATCGAAATTAAGGATCGCACTTTTATGGTAAGGGCTCTTTCTAAATTCAGTTACTACAAACTCTATTGCCACTTACCTTATTACGTCAACATCCGTCAGCATTTCATCAACAACAAGAACCTGTCGAAGACTTCATTGATCCCCTTGTAGATCTGCCGCTTCGGTCATGGACTTATTCTTTAGATTAAACCACTCGACCGGTTATCACAGTGTTCTTTTAGATAGTTTAATATTTTAGAGAAAAGGTGAGATTCGAAAATAAAATGCCGATTTTTCACAACACCTAACTATATTTAATATAAAAAAATAAATAAAGAAAAAGATTTAACAAGACATTTATAATTAACGAAATATAATAAAAAGGAAAGAAATTTAATCAAAAATAATTAAAGAATGATATTAAAATTCAGAAGTGATAAAGTTAAAAATACAAAATATTCTTCTTATTAGTCTAATCTAAATTATCTAAAATTAGCATACAATTCAAATCTCTCTTAGAATTTTCGTTGCTAGAAAATTAATATGTCAAAAAAAAAATATTAACTGAACAATTGGATTTAAATTAGAATTTAATAAAAAGAACAATTGTGAAATAATCATTTGTGTGATGATATCTAACTTTTACTAAAGCCTTTAGAACAAACAGAAAGTCTTAAATCCTTAATAAAAAAATATTAAAGAAAATCTAAAACAACAAATTAAAAATCTTTATACATGAAATGTTTAAAATTTCCTAACTTGAGAATTGAATATTTAAGAAAATCTTTAAATCGAAAACTTACTAAAATTATTAAAGAGAAACCACTGGATAATATAAGATCTACACGGAGAAAATTCGACCGTCTAATTTAAAAGTCAGTACCGAACTGATCCAAAAATCTATTTTCCTAAACCTCGAAATATTTAAAATGGGCGGGTAAAAAGAATAGGGAACCACCAAAAGCCGAGCCATTCTCAAATCCTCTTCGGGTTCGCTTTTCAGGAACCGTCTGATTGGTCTGAGAAAACCTCAACTACCCTGTCGTTCCCGGTCTAGTTGGCTTTGCTTGTCACAGATGTCGTTACTATGACCATTTCTACGTTATTTTCCAAATTATTACTAATATCCGTGTAAATATTATAATTACCGTAAACACAATTACACATGATTAAAACTAACCCTAACTAAAATATATTTTAAGGTCTGCCCTTAAAAAAACCAAAACAAATCATATTTATAATTTGATTTCATTAGGTTTCGCTGTTTCATGTTATATGTTTATTTATTTCACATAATTTTGGATATTTTGGATAAAAAAAGGAGGACAGTCCTTAATTTTCAGAATATCATTACGTGAACTTTACTTTAATATTTAAATTAACAATTATACTTGTTTTTATCCAAAATCTGTTTGTATTGGCCCGTGGGAGGTCTATCGTGAGAAGAGTGTCGTCTTAGAATTTTATTGCTTTCTAGGGGTTTTGCTTATATAATCTCGAAGTTAAAATTTAGGGTTTTACAGCTTTAATGATTGATGCTAGTCGTTTCTAGCTGTTTCAAAGCAAGTATTATATTAATTTATGGACGTGGGATTTTAAACCTAACAGAAAAATATTTAGTTTTTCCAAGAGAAACGGGTCCTTCATTCTAAACAGTTTTTACGATCTTCTGAAAAAATACCAATTTAAGGGCGGAAACACATGACAAAGTTTTAACAAGCTTGGTTTGTTGTCTGCTCCAAAATATTCCATTACAAATTACCCTTTACCCTAGAGTGAAGCTATTGTTTCCATTAATATCAAAACAAAAGAAAATTGAGAAAAAACACCCACTAAAATAAAAAAAAACAATAAAAAAAATCTAACACAAGAAAAAAAATAATGACCAAAACAAACAAAACAATAGGTTCACGATATGATTCCTGTTACAAAATGTTAAAACTATACTAGTACTTAACTAAACTGAAGTTCCTTGATTGTTCGTTGACTCCTATTGGATGTGGACCGCGATTCTTCGGCGATTTACTTTCCGCGCGCGTTTAACCGATTTGCGTTTCCGTATTCTCGAATCTCGTGTCGTTTGCACTTCTTTCAACCTTTTGATCCACTGTCTTGGCGAACACTTAACGCTCACTGTCTTTGTCAAAATTTCTTTTCATTGTCCTAATGTCTCAATTCTGCATTGGCTTGCTGAATTCTTATTTGTGCACTGTCCTGAATTATCACCGTCCGATCGAAGTCAATGGCCCGTTAACGCGCTCGCGAATCAAAGTCTTCACGTACTGTAATGTTCCCGAAACTATTGCTGCATGGCTTCACCTGTGATGTTCATTTGGATGGCCTCCGAAATTCGGCCATATCACTTGCATCCCTGTGATATCTGCATGCTGCTCTGCTTGAACGGAAAACATCCTATTTTCCATTCCGTTGACTTTGTCCCCGACTTTACTCTGCATAAACTTGCATTTACGTTCCAATGGTCCCCGTCAAAATGCTGCTCATTTCTTTCGGATATAGCATTTACATAGGCTTCGAATAGTACCTGCCTGCGTCTCATTCCGAAAACATCCTGTGTATCAACTCCATTCTGGATAAGCATCGCCATAACTCTGGTTGTATACAAAACTAGGTTCTCGAACTAGATGTTACTGTTTGGTTAGGCACATCATGACCAAACGTGGTGACTTCTCTGCTGCATAGTGTTTGTCATGTTTCCCAATCTTGTTGTTAGAACCTCTACATATTTAGTGTTGACTGATGGGTTGTGAAATTAACTGTGGTCACTGCGTCTACTCCAATCTCCAACAGTTATATGTGTCTGTCTCAAAATGCTCTGGGGGTACTGAAATTTTGATATGCATCTATGCCTAACCATCGATTTACTGTGTTTCTTTGGATCCCTCAGAATATCACTCTGTAGTTGGTGTTGTCCCATTGACGTGACATTCTTCACGTACATAGTCTTCCGGAGAACATCTCGCTGAACTCAGGATCTACATCATACTTCCTCCTCGAACAGTCAAAACCTTCCACTCTATTATCGATTGACATAATTTTAGCAAATAAACATAAAACAACAGTGGTAATATGAATGATTGTCAGAATAACGAATCCTATGAAATTTTTAACTTTCTAAAACAAAAAAAAAATTAAAACGTTCTTACAAAAGTAATATGTTTTTGAAAAGACAATTTTCTGAAAACAAAATACATTAGTAACGATGAAAATTTTACTCTTGGTCACTGAAAACTACTTCGCATCTATATTCCTACTTCCTTTATGTTCTCTACGTTTCAAACACCACCTGTATTTCCATTTTACAATGAATGTCTTATCGAGGTGGGCCTGTATGTAGCTTTTCATATTTTCACCATCACACTCAGACATCAGGTTTTCTTATATATTATAATAGAACTCGAGTTAGATAATTCTGCATTTTTGTAGCATCTGATCTATCAGGTAAACTCTAGAATTTCTGACAATATTACAGCATTTATTTTTCTGGCTACTTTAAAAAATTTAGGTATCCTAAAACTCAAAATATTTCTTTATTCGTGATTCTAATACGTGATCTACTAAAATAACACCCTGTAAACAGTTTAAGCAAGAATTATATCAAAATTTTTGGAAAAAAGAAATAAAAGCTAGGGAAAAGAAATACTAGTTGATAAAATAAATGTTAAATAGACCAAAAATGAATAAATATCATTCAAAGTATAAAATTCACGGTGTACCTAAAATTAATAATGGAAAATAAATTGATTGCAGTTAAGAAAAAATACCTATTATGGTTATCTAGTTATAAAATTTACCACATCAAAATAATGTTGGCAAGACCAAGTCATTAAAAAGGACCTATATTATATACCTGGAAATCTAACAAAATTAAATATTTAAGGTGGCTATTGCCTCTTAGTAGTAAACTAACTTCTTTTCCTGCCAACAGCTGATTTAAAAAAAAACTGTGTAGAAAAAAATTAATAAAAAGATTTGTATATACCTATAAATGCTGAATAAACAGAAATATATTTTAATTATCTAAATAGATAACATTATCTGGAAATAAATTAATAATGAAAATGAATTTATAAAAACCACCTGAAAATTAAAATAGATAAATTAGATTAAATCAAACAAACAGAGCAATCATTCAAAATTAAAACGATGTTAGTTATATTAAACAAATAAGATAAAAAAATTAATACCCAAATTAGACAAAAATAAATAAATAAACCAAACAAAAAAATGTTTAGTTCAATCTGAAAAATAAAATACCTGAAAATAATCGTTATCATTATTTTCACTTAGCTCAGAGCAACAAATATTTTCTTTAACGAATGGAGAGAGAGAAAAATAATGAAAAAAAAACTGTATTATCGTCCTGGCAAATAAAAGTCACTTACGTATGTTACACATTATTTAAACAAATATTTAAAAAAAAATAGATACTTATTTTCAACAATAAAACACAAGAGAGAAAAGAAAACTGTATATATTCAATGTACCTTTGAATGCAAATTATTACTCTGAACCTTGTTTCACTTTAAGCAAATTATTACTCTGAACATTTACTTCGTTTTAATGTTTTAGAATACCTATGCTGAATTATACTAACCCTTTTCTCTGTCAGTTTCTATTTCTTCTTATATGATGTTTAATCTTCTAAAAATCCGATTTATCACTGATTTTCCCCCATGTAAGGTGTACTGGAGAAATGTCTTTCCCATCTCCCGTATCTGTGCAATCACTCTGGCTTAGCTTTTAGCGGTCTACCCTCTTGGGCGAATATGTCCTCATATTCCTGGAGAAATTTCTTTACCATCTCCTGCTCCGCCATATCCAGATGCCCACATTCAACCTTTGAATGTACCTCAGATGAGCTTGAGTGTACCCCATCTGAACTTGAGTGTACTCCTCCTGAGGATTACCTATCCGACCTTGAAGGAGAAATGGTCATAACGCTCGAGCCTAATTCTTTACAGGTACCGAAGTATGAAAAATGTGGATTTTAATATGGTCTGTTGTGTGGCTGTCCATTCAGTATGCAAATAACGGTTATCTATTGTGATTTTGATGGATTATGATAGGTTTTCTATTGTAGCCGTTAACTGTAGAAATGTTGACGGCAAAAGTGGTTCAGTGGTTAAGACCATAGTGTGTGCAGGGACCCGGGTGTATACAGATACACTACAATCATAACCAGGTAATTACAATACTATTGATTTCTTCATGAGTTTAACTAGTCAGGGTTGCATGCAACCAAGCCTTGATCCTCCGGTCTGCGCTAAACCTTAGGCGTTAAACCCATGAGTACTTTCTAGTCTATTGTTTTTTATTCCAAGGGTTATTCGCATACATGTTCTGTCTATTGCAATCTTCGAATTGAGGGTTCGAATTTTCCGTCCTACGGCGTCCATGAGCGTTTCCGCCTTCTCTGTGTAGAGCCGTTATGTATAAAGATACCTTGCTTCACCTAACTTGCGTAAAATCGCCAACCAGAGTGGATCCAGTGCTACTAGCTGTGGGCGATTCTCCTTTCCCCCACCTGCTACTGCCACTGTCTTTTATCCCAGACAGCAATTCAAGGGTTCCTCCCTCCGAATTCTCAGCACGCTCTGGTCGATAGTTTCTTACGCCATCACTGACCTCCTTATCAGTGAACGCAGGTTCAGCACTCATTGTCGTGAATGACAAATCCGTAAATAAATTAGGCGTACATCTGATATGTCCACACTCTATCCTCTAACTTCCTTGCACTAAAATCTCTTCCTTTCGTGCAATAACTTCCTTCTGTTCACCCGTGCTTTTCGGAGCATGTCTAGGCCACCTTTAGTAAGTCCCTAGACCAGATTCAACGTCCTGTATATAGTTTTTAGGATCCGTTGATCCGAACCCGATAGACCAATTTGCTGCCAGTGAATTACATCGCCTTCTCCACAACCTTACATGCATAACCCAGTACCCTATCTAAATTATTGTCGAAAAAACCATTCTCTTATTTTCGACGACTACTTTTTCAAACACCCTCGTAAAAGATTTAAAGCTCTCTGGGACGTAACCGTCGCTTCATTGTGTCCCGTCCAGGTACCTACTATTGAAATTGGGGTCTTAAAAAAACATCTGGTTCCAGTTCACAAGTGCATCGATTTTCATCTAGAATTCGTTATCTAAACTCTCTAAACGGAGAACATTTTTTTTTCTTTCTATTTATGTTTCTAAAATAAAGGAAATGAATATAAAGTAACATCAAAAGTAATAGTAAAAAAAATAAATGAAGTATGCTGCAGTATAAGTCAATTGTTGCAAACCCAAGTAATAAATATTCAACAAGCCAAAACGCCTAATAGGTTTTGCAACCATTTCACAAAAAAAACACAGCTGACTTTTCCATTTATCCAACTGTAATACAATTTTAGCTTTTTTCAGAAAGGCATATAAAAAAAATTATTCATCAAATAACAGTTATTCCATTACAAAAATAACACTTACAGAAACCGAAAAAAAAACTTTTAATATTTTAATCAAAAAGGCAAAGGTCCACAACAATACTTATTACTGTATAACGACATGTGAATACTTCGTTGCATGTCGAGAGAGTTCGCTGACTTTTAATTAGTTCTATTTACGAAACATTACGTGTAATTACTAATTACCAAAAAAAATTACTTAGTTGACCATTGTTCCTGCTGCTGACAGATGTTGACATATTTACCTGTGCGATATCTTTGTCATAAAGATTTACGCTAATTACTTTATCGCAATCGATTTAGTAATAACCTTCAAGTTTCCTTAACTTTTTTTTTTTAATGAAATAAAAAGAAACATCTATCGAAATTTCATGAATCTTTCTTAAAACAAAACACTATCCTGAGATTAAATATTCTGAATTACCGCAAATACTACTTTATGCAAAAACATATTCTGGCAATTATATTTTAAGAGAGAAAAAAAAAACTTAAAATCAATGACACCAAGATCATTTAAAATTTCTACAAAATCTCTAAATCACCAAAATAAATAATATGGAATGCATTTCAAGAAAGTAATAAAATCAAATATCGCCAACGAAATTACTTTAAATCAACAAATAAAATTTTGCGTTCGTACCGATACAAAAAAAACTGAAAAGACCTTGTGCTACAACTATGTTTAAAACAAATACAATAAACCAAGAAAAAACATCAAAAATAATAGAATTATAACATTTTAATCACTAAAATCCATTAATAAAAACATATTAGAAAATACATTTCCGATCGATTATATAAAAAAAATTATTTATTTATTACAATTATTATGACTAAATCGAGTTACTAATACTGTTAAAAATCACACAAGGAAATTAAAGGTAATCAAAAAAAAAATTAGTCTTTACTTTTTAAGTTAAAGCAAAAATAAAATCAAAAACAATAATCTGGGTACAAACTACAAATTGATTTTTGTGTATCCCACCGTAGCTGTCACCAATTTTTATGTGACAAAACTTTCCAGATTTGTCCGTTAACATGGTAGTGTGGCCTTTATATAATTATAATTAAAATAATTTATTGAGCGGTAGGCAGAACTTGGATAATGAGAACACCGACTTTTCAGAGCGTAAATATAGTTTATCGTTTACATATAAAAACATAATATAACCAGCTAAAAATCGAAATTAAGGCATCGCACTTTTATGGTAAGGGCTCTTTCTAAATTCAGTTACTACAAACTCTATTGCCACTTACCTTATTACGTCAACATCCGTCAGCATTTCATCAACAACAAGAACCTGTCGAAGACTTCATTGATCCCCTTGTAGATCTGCCGCTTCGGTCATGGACTTATTCTTTAGATTAAACCACTCGACCGGTTATCACAGTGTTCTTTAGATAGTTTAATATTTTAGAGAAAAGGTGAGATTCAAAAATAAAATGCCGATTTTTCACAACACCTAACTATATTTAATATAAAAAAAATAAATAAATAAAAATAAAGAAAAGATTTAACAAGACATTTATAATTAACGAAATATAAAAAAAAGGAAAGAAATTTAATCAAAAATAATTAAAGAATGATATTAAAATTCAGAAGTGAGAAAGTTAAAAATACAAAATATTCTTCTTATTAGTCTAATCTAAATTATCTAAAATTAGCATACAATTCAAACCTCTCTTAGAATTTTCGTTGGTAGAAAATTAATATGTCAAAAAAAAATATTAACTGAACAATTGGATTTAAATTAGAATTTAATAAAAAGAACAAGTGTAAAATAATCATTTGTGTGATGATATCTAACTTTTACTAAAGCCTTTAGAACAAACAGAAAGTCTTAAATCGTTAATAAAAAAAATATTAAAGAAAATCTAAAACAACAAATTAAAAATCTTTATACATGAAATGTTTAAAATTTCCTAACTTGAGAATTGAATATTTAAGAAAATCTTTAAATCGAAAACTTACTAAAATTATTAAAGAGAAACCACTGGATAATATAAGATCTACACGGAGAAAATTCGACCGTCTAATTTAAAAGTCAGTACCGAACTGATCCAAAAATCTATTTTCCTAAACCTCGAAATATTTAAAATGGGCGGGTAAAAAGAATAGGGAACCACCAAAAGCCGAGCCATTCTCAAATCCTCTTCGGGTTCGCTTTTCAGGAACCGTCTGATTGGTCTGAGAAAACCTCAACTACCCTGTCGTTCCCGGTCTAGTTGGCTTTACTTGTCACAGATGTCGTTACTATGACCATTTCTACGTTATTTTCCAAATTATTACTAATATCCGTGTAAATATTATAATTACCGTAAACACAATTACACATGATTAAAACTAACCCTAACTAAAGTATATTTTAAGGTCTGTCCTTAAAAAAACCAAAACAAATCATATTTATAATTTGATTTCATTAGGTTTCGCTGTTTCATCTTATATGTTTATTTATTTCACATAATTTTGGATATTTTGGATAAAAAAAAGGAGGACAGTCCTTAATTTTCAGAATATCATTACGTGAACTTTACTTTAATATTTAAATTAACAATTATACTTGTTTTTATCCAAAATCTGTTTGTATTGGCCCGTGGGAGGTCTATCGTGAGAAGAGTGTCGTCTTAGAGTTTTATTGCTTTCTAGGGGTTTTGCTTATATAATCTCGAAGTTAAAATTTAGGGTTTTACAGCTTTAATGATTGATGCTAGTCGTTTCTAGCTGTTTCAAAGCAAGTATTATATTAATTTATGGACGTGGGATTTTAAACCTAACAGAAAAATATTTAGTTTTTCCAAGAGAAACGGGTCCTTCATTCTAAACAGTTTTTACGATCTTCTGAAAAAATACCAATTTAAGGGCGGAAACACATGACAAAGTTTTAACAAGCTTGGTTTGTTGTCTGCTCCAAAATATTCCATTACACGGAGATGAGACTCAAACAAACTAAAATAGACCGTCCTTGCCACTTGTGAACCCAGTTCTCTTCCCTAATTGCCCTAACAGCAAAGCATCTAGAAGACAACTTGCCACTTAAGGCCAGAATATGGTCTTCAAATCGCAGATTTCCATCAATAACGATTCCCAGGAATCTAGTCGCAGGAATTCCTGTAAGCAAACCCCCCTCGAAATGGAGATTTGCGATGTCACACCTAAGCCCAACAACGTGTGTTTTGGATAAATTTAAACACAGGTGATTTGAGTCAAATCACTCTTTAATGCAAGGTTATACAATTTCTGAACACTCATTTTCATTTAGTGTTAATGTTAATTTAAATAAATAATTGAATTAGTAATTTATGAATAAAGCTTAATAATTTCTGTAAAATGTATATATGTAATAACACACTAGTGTGATATAACTTCAAAAACTCACGCGTGTGTTATTATTTATATTATATGGCATGTATACATATGAGTAATGTCCGTATAAGTAGTGGCTGTTGGATAAAACATTTTAACCCACCATAAAAAGAAATTCCTTAAAAATCTCCTTATATATAGCTTTTATAAAATTCCTCCTGCACGAAAATATAACAAATGACTAGGAATAAAGATCAAGTGTAGATTTAATAACAGTACGAGCAGACACGTCAGGAGACCCCAGACAAGAGAATTTATATTAAGAGTCGCCCCTCTCTCGGTAAAGCAAACAAATTGCGCCCTTGCGCTCCATTCCGGTCTGCACACACGCACGACATAATAACGCAACAACATAATATGAAAATATACGGTCTAATAAAAACCATAACTGACTACAACTTAGGACAGAGTAGACGTATACGAGAGTTGCTGGAAAATATGGAAAATAAGATTTCTTATAAAAAAAAAGAAATTGTAAAAATAAGAAAAAAGAAATTCAGAATTATCAGTTAGATTATTGATTTCTATTAGGAGTCTTGCCATCATCATCATCATCATTTTCAGCTTATTCAACCATTTCCAATTATGATGTAGCCACAGATTAGGTATACTATATGTATACAGATAAAAATCTTATCCCTAATTCGTGGTACGAAAATTGTTTTTTATGACGATGTGCAAACGAGTAAAATTTCCTGTGCGCAAAAATAAACTCGCGTAAAATAACAATAAACAGCGTAATAGAGAGATATCGCTAAACCGAATAGGCCAGGTGTTATTTCCTTTACATGAGGTGGTATTAACTCTCTTCATTTATAGTTATCAGATCGGAAAGAATTCTGTTCGCGTCGCGTCCGCTATTTAAACTTAACCTAACTTTGAATTCTTTAAAATTGTTTTGTTTACTAGGTATTTTAAAACTAAAGGGCTAAAGTGCTTATTTCCAGTGCTTCACTGTTCAATGCCTGCCAGTGGGTTTAGGGCAACAAGCAACAAATTCTCTTAGAAGGGCTAAGTCGTCAACTGCTGTAAGCCTAAGCCTCTTTATAGGTTCTTTAATATTGGAAGAGGTGGAATCCATATTATGGGCCATATTTATTTAATTAAAACTTATCCCAGCTACTTAAATATCAAATTACCTAATAAAACTAAAGTAATAATTCAAAACAATTGAAACATAACCTAAAATAAAAGATCTCGCAGCTCGCCGGCCGGCCCGGTTGTCAAATGTACCCGCGCATGTCCATTTAAGCAATTTTTAAACGTTATTTAGAAATAGCGCTTGGTGTAATTCATCCGCAAATTACGTCAGGCGGTAAGGTTATTAGCGGGTGTTGCGTTAAAAATTGACTCGCGCATATCGTAACCAGGATAAGGTACGCGTAAATACTGCATGACGCTATTCGGTTTTCCGATATCTTTCTAATAACTGTGCCGGTCAGGCGCTGTGCACAATTTTAGAGGCCATAAGTGGGCGTGCTATGTGCGCAAACTAGTAACCTAACTAGTGCCCGATTCCGAAAATTGGAACCACGCTGTACGACCTACAGTTTTCCAGGCGACCTACAGGTTTCGCATGCATAAGTCATGACTGGTACTACACATTGGTCGAATGTTTTCTTCTTTAGATAAAGTGGATTTCTAGATTGAATATAATTGAGTCTCTTCCCTTAGTACTCCATAATAATAATAATAGCTCCCGTATATAGCGTTCAACGCCTTGGGAGTAGCAAGGTACAGCTTGCCATGCTAGAGCCGTTCGGTATACAAGGAAGGTAATGTGGCTAGCATTCGCTTCAACCGCCTATTATTACCTCAGGATTGTGATCCCAAGTACTCATTCAAGGCTTAAATCGACCTAGGTACCCAAAAAATAGTCGGCCGATAAAATGCCGGGTATAGTATTCGAACCCACTACCTTGAGATTGGTAGACGAGAGCCTGTGCCTCTACGCACTACTACTTCTAAATGTTATTTATTACTCACCGTGCAAAGGTTCTTGTTTAATGGTGTTTGCCAGTAGCACTGTTATCCCACACAATAAATAGAAAAAAATATTACCTCTGATATACCTATATAATATATTGCCATAAGCACTCACGAAACGTACGTACTTTTTACTACCAAAATCTCTCTTTGAAACAGATATTGCACTTTTTCTTCTTTAAGATATTGCACTTTTTTTATGTTGGTACCTATATGATAAGGGAAGGCGTTTGCTTTTGTTGCGTTATTGTTCTAAAGACACTTCACTCTTGACTGATATAATAATATATAATTATATAAATATATTTAATTGGAAAGCCAATCTTCGTGTTCTGGTTGTTTTTTTTTTTCTTTAAATTATAAATAGAAATTAATTATTGTATCAACTTAAAAGCACTTAAATTAATCATAATGGCGTAACTAGTATCTCTGCACTTTACAATACAGGGTATTTTGTTCACACCTTTACTGAATTTTTTACCATGTTTCAGCAATTTTTTACTTTTTAGTGGCATTTTCTCGTATGAATAATTAGAAATATAGTTCATGTAGGAAGCGGCAATGTTGCATTTCTTTTAGTAGGCGTAACCATGATAATATCAGAGAATAAAATATTATACCGTGGGAAAATATGTATAACTTGATGTATAACTTTTCTAAAATATACAGAAAAAATTAAATGTTCCTGAGGTCGAAATATACCACCCCTGAAATATTTGCTCTTATTTAAGACTCACCCTGTATATATTAGACAGTAGTTTAAAACAACACTTTCATATGTAAAATGTGAACCTGTGTGTGGATTAATTTTAATTGTATTTGTAAGTTACGACGACCTTTTCATTATTTGTTATTTATTTAGGAGCTTTCTTGTTAGGTTTGATGATGCTCGTATGAGTGAAACACGTGTCAGAGGTTTTACATTTATAAATGTATAGTTTAGTATCGGTATTAAGCTTGATTTTCATGCATCCGTTGTCCGACGATACGTTGATACGATATTAATTTTATTGATAGAATTTAAAGACTTTGATTGGTTAGAAAATAACGCAGTTTTTAAATTTATTGCATTTTCATGCCTCGGTTTATCGGATATACGTTAGTGTTATTTTATATTTTCGTTGCCATAACGATTTTGCTATTTTACTTATATTTTTATTATTGTTAGATTAAATTTGTCAAAAAAGTGTCAAAACGTCCGTTATCGTATGAACGGGTCCGTTGACGGGCTGAAGTAAAATATTTACGGATGAAAAGTGGCGCGAAAACGCTATGACCAATCAGAGCACCGTCGGACCAACGTACCAACGTATAACGGATGCATGAAAATCAAGCTTTACTTGCCAAATTTCATACTTCTAGGTTAACGGAAAATACCCTATAAACTAAATTTGATTCCATTGAGATTGTCGAAATATACGTTTTTGCAGCATAAAACGTCGTATTTTTACGATTTTTTTCACATCTTCAAGGAACTGTAGACCTGACTATATGTCAACTCAATACCTCCACGATTGTTCCCGAGATATAGAGTTTTGACAGACAGACAACAAAGTAATCGTATACAGATTCCGTTTATTCCTTTTGAGTTACGGAACCCTAAAAACATAAAAAAATCAGAGAAAAGCATAGATCTTATAGAACACTATTATCCTTCGCCAACTTTTTAAACAGCCCCTATATAAATATTGTAGCACGTGTCGCCATAATCCCAACAACGCAATAGGCAGGGTCGTCCGTTCTACGATGAGATACCTCGGCAATTTGCTTTTGAGGGTGTTTCTCCGGATTTTCTCGGGTTTATTCTCGAGTGTTTTGTGCGTGCAAATATAAACGACGAGTTATTTGGTAGAACCGCAGATTTTTCATTCAATATACACCGTCGTACGGTTTCTATTGCCAGATATTTTCCTCAAATTTAGTTTTCTTTTTATATAAAGCCACGTTTTTTACCGACTATAAACTTAAGCAAAAATGTTATCTTTGTTTTTAAAATTTTATTTTAAATTAATTTAATATAAAAACTGTTGTGTAATTTGTGTAAAACTGTGTAATTTTCTTACCTCCTATTTTTTAATTACTCAAGTACGATTTTTCGAACAGTTATATTAAATACACTTAGATGCAAAAAAACGCAACGGAGAAATTTTTGATCAAATTTAAAGTGTTATATTTTTGTTATTTTTAGCTCTATTTTCATGACTTTTTTAGCAAGCTGTATATAATTACACAAACCTTAATTAGTAAACTCAGTTTTTTATCAACTTTAGTATTATGCATATTATACAGGGTTAAACAAGGGGTTGTTTTTTTACCTTAATTTTAAAACACCCTGTGCAATAATTTCGTGTGTAAATTTTCCTAAAATATAATTTTATGGTCAGAACCATGTCTCGTTTTTTTAAAAAATGATGTAGCATTTTGTTAAAAAAATTAACGTATTAAAAAAAACACGTATATTTCATTTTGTTGTTTTACATATTTTAAGATTTTTAAAAATTTATACAGGGTGTTTCATAAAATATGACCATTGAGTAATCACGATTCTCCTTAAACTGCTTGACGTTTAAAGCTGAATTTTGGCAAACGGATTGACTGTGGGGTGTAGAGGTTCGATGTTTCTCGAATCTCAAATTCCAAGGAGCTCCTCAAAACAAACGCCCCTCAAATATTACAATATTTGTTATTTAAAAAACGGTTAGTCTTTCGGGAAAACGCTTGGACACGCATAATTTATTTTGTTTTTTTACATATTTTAAAACGAGGGGGAAACCGCTGACCTAAATTTTGTACACCAACTTCCCTTTTATGCAAAAACTTCCTCATACTTCCCTGATACTTCCTTTACATCCTTTTTACTTCCTTCTACCTCTTGTAATACTTGGTTGCGTTTATAACGTATGTGATAGAAACCAGAGAGGAGAACGTAATAACAAAACGAGAAGAGAAGAAGAAGAAAAAGGAACAAGGAACAAAGAAAAAGAAAAAGAAAAAAAAAGAAAAAGAAAAAGAAAAAGAAAAAGAAAAAGAAAAAGAAAAAGAAAAAGAAAAAGAAAAAGAAAAAGAAAAAGAAAAAGAAAAAGAAAAAGAAACAGGAACAGGAACAGGAACAGGAACAGGAACAGGAACAGGAACAGGAACAGTAGATTATCAGTTATCCTGCCTATACAGGGTCCGACAATAGTGCGTCGAGCATCTGTAGCTCCTATAATAAAAAAGTTAGGAATTTTGTTTAAGGGCAAACTTAAACTATGTATTAGGATGTATTACAGGAATATTTTAACTTCTACAGGGTGGCTCAAAAAAGTGAGTAAGTCAAGATGTTTTTTTTTAAGTGGAACACCCTGTATATTATTGAATTTTTGGCTTCCTTTTTAATCACCTTATATGCAGTCTAGTAAAATGATCATTTAAATACCAACTTAAAGCAGTTCTAAGCTCAAGTAGGCATCAGATTCTATGATCAATTATATTCTATATAAGGAAATCCTTCTGTTTTTCTTTTTAATTTCTAATAATTCTCTTGAACTTTACCGGACTTCCTTCATACTTCCTCAATACTTCCCCGATATTTCCTCGTACTTCCCCGTACTTCCTCAATACTTCCTAACCTTCCTCTATAATTCCCTTACTTCTTCCATACTTCCCGTACTTTTTCGCATACTTCCCCCTATTTGTACACCAACTTCCTCAGCGGTTTCCCCCTCGTTTTAAAATTTTTTAAAAAATCATACAGGGTGTTTCAAAAAGGGGGGTAATTGATTAACCACGAGACTGCTTAAACTGCTTGACGTAAAAAGCTTATTTTTGGCAAACGGATTTTTCGAACCATTACAAATGATTAATTCGACGCGACGAAGTCAACGCGACAAATATATTGTTGAGAAACAAGTATTCATACTACTTCGCCGGCTATAACACAGCCCCCAGCCTATAACGCAGAAATTATCCAACTAAAATTAATATCTATTTAACCCATCATTCAACTAATTATAAAATGTCTGATTGTGAAATATAAACGTATACATATCGTTCAATCAAGTACATACACATACTTCATTCCACTCGGCAGTTATTTCTCATCTCTTTGCCGTACAAACCCGTCCAATTCCTTCACGTGTTTATAATTGTACGTTTCAGACAACCATCCTCAGGCATCGTTATCCAAATTAATGCAATTTCATTTAATTCGAAAGTTAGGTAACTATCAGACATCCGGAATGCTCATTTCAGTAAAATAACAAAGATGCTTGTTTACGTTGGATTTGTTTATCGACAGAGAATCAGTCTAGCCTGGAAATTTCCAGTTCACTTGTTTTCAATTTAATTAAAACGAGTTCTTTTTCTTAAAGGTAGGTTTGTAAGAATATTATATGCTACATAGTTAGTATGTTAGAGTTATAGTTTACAAGTATAAATAATGGAATCATCTTTGAAATATTTTTTTTTTGTTTTGTAAACATATAATTATAGATTTTTTGTTGATCTACAGGGTGGTCCGAACTGTATTCTGCAGTTAAAAATAAGTAAAAAAGTTCCTATAAAATGTATGTCTTAAAATGCTTAGTTTCGGAGATACAGGGTGTAGAAATTTCATTTTTATTTCGATTGTCTTCAAATAATTTCTGAAGTAACGTCAATATTTGGATGAAAATTGGTGTCTGGAAGTATTTTGACATGAGAAATTTGTTTTTGATGTCAATATGACTCCTATTTGTAGGTGGCGTCACCTACATGTGTTGTAACTGTTTTTAAAAGTTTAAACTTTTCTTTCGTACCTGTATAAAACCATCGAGTGAAAAAATATACACTTTCGTAATTTTTTACGTAAACAATGTCTCTTGGTAGAAATCGCTACGAGCAACCGTTCTCAAGATATTTAGAATGGAAATAGTCAATACATGTCATTATTGACGAAAAATAAACACGTTGAGTAGATAGTTATTTCACTGAAATAATAAATTTGGGAAATTTTTATTTTTTAAATAAATCATAATTCATCAAAATCTTTCTTCAAAAAAAAATGATGATAATACAGTTCCTGTTGAAATTTTGGCACATAAACATTTCTAAGTCTACCCTGACCTAATCCACGCCGTTTTTTTGGATAGTATTATATGATTATTAAATATTTTTATTTAAATAAATAGAGCACCTGTATCCACTAATTTGCAAATAATTAATCTTCAGATATACAGTTTACTAATTAATAAAATAATTATAGTTTTTAATGTTTACGACCAATATTTGTGAATTTACGAAATATACCTAAAGGTTACAGGCATTAGATTAATTTTAAATTAACACAAATGTTAATGTTCCAGTCCAACAATTTCACTAAACAAACATAAATAAATAACCGAAATTAAGCCTAAACTACAAATTAAATTAATTATAGTTTATTTTGGTCATTCCACTCTCATGTTATTAAGTGTATTTAATTTGGGTTAGTTTTACTTAATGTAATTGGGTTTTCACATTAATATGTTGTTAGTAAAGTTTTTAGCAAGAAAAAAACTACCTAATTATTTAATTGAATAGAAAATAGTGTAATATGTATTTACAGTTTAGGATTCTACCCAAAATTTGAAAAGTTACCAGAAATAAAACTGATTTTCAACGATATATGTTCATATACCTAAACCTTCTGATATCTTTTTAGTTATTTAAAATATGTAACCAACTGTATACGAGCGTCAGAATAATAAAAGTAAGTCCAAACAAGGAACAAAGAAAAAGAAAAAGAAAAAGAAAAGGGACAGGGACAGGGACAGGGACAGGGACAGGGACAGGGACAGGGACAGGGACAGGGACAGGGACAGGGACAGGGACAGGGACAGGGACAGGGACAGGGACAGGGACAGGGACAGGGACAGGGACAGGGACAGGGACAGGGACAGGGACAGGACAGGGACAGGGACAGGGACAGGGACAGGGACAGGGACAGGGACAGGGACAGGGACAGGGACAGGGACAGGGACAGGGACAGGGACAGGGACAGGGACAGGGACAGGGACAGGGACAGGGACAGGGACAGGGACAGGGACAGGGACAGGGACAGGGACAGGGACAGGGACAGGGACAGGGACAGGACAGGACAGGGACAGGGACAGGGACAGGGACAGGACAGGACAGGGACAGGGACAGGGACAGGACAGGGACAGGACAGGACAGGGACAGGGACAGGGACAGGACAGGGACAGGGACAGGGACAGGGACAGGGACAGGACAGGGACAGGGACAGGACAGGGACAGGGACAGGGACAGGGACAGGGACAGGGACAGGACAGGGACAGGGACAGGGACAGGGACAGGGACAGGGACAGGGACAGGACAGGGACAGGGACAGGGACAGGGACAGGGACAGGGACAGGACAGGGACAGGGACAGGGACAGGGACAGGGACAGGGACAGGGACAGGGACAGGGACAGGGACAGGGACAGGGACAGGGACAGGGACAGGGACAGGGACAGGGACAGGGACAGGGACAGGGACAGGGACAGGGACAGGGACAGGGACAGGGACAGGGACAGGGACAGGGACAGGGACAGGGACAGGGACAGGGACAGGGACAGGGACAGGGACAGGGACAGGGACAGGGACAGGGACAGGGACAGAAAAAAAAAGAAGAAACCTGTACAACTGAACCGAGTCGAATTTTCCAATCTCGCTCATGAGGTCGATTTCCTCTCCATTTTCCCCTTTTCTTCTCCCAATGGCCTTCGCCCGCGTAAACTTCGCTCCGGGCACCGTTTTTCCTCCGTTTTATATTTCGTTCTTGACTTATGAAATTAGTTTTTAATGAGTTCCTTGATTAAATGTATTATTCCTTTGCCTTGTCGGTTTTTTCTTCGCCGAGATATTTTTAGTTTGCATAATAAAAGGTTCGGTTGTGCCTTGCGGACGGCCGCGGCGACGAGATTTCCAGAATTTTCAACTAATTAAAGTTTTATCCAGATGCATAAATAATCTGCCGCGGCAAGAGAAAAAAAATAAACGACAACTCGCTTACAAGTTTGATTGATTTTTCTTGTTTATTATGTAAGATTAGAGAGAGAAAAAGAGGGGGTGGAAAAAGTTGGAAGACTTTACTAAATTGAATTTGCTGGAGTTTACGCGAATAAATACTCGTTCCAGAGTTATGCTTAATGATATTTATATTTTTACAAACTTTTAGAAATATTGATATACAGAAAAAAAGGCCTAGATATGGTAGACCGGATAAATCTTGCGTTGCCGAACATATTGTTGATAAAGAGCATTGTATAGATCTTAGTATATAGATCTTAGCATAGATCTAAGTAGAAAGAGATTGGACCCACACCGACGGAAACACTCTTATTCACCAAGCTCTGGACAGAGAGTCATACGCCATATTAATCGCCAACCTCAACAGAGAAGGCACCTAGGAGGAGGATGATAGATCTTAGTAATTTAAAATTAATTAAACAAGTCTCAAATTACAAGCAATTAGATGCATATGAAAGCATCAGAATTAATAAATGTAAAGATAGTATGAACAGAGACAACGGTCCAATTCCTTCAAGTTCTTTGTTCCTACTGCTCTAGTGGCGGAAATCTAACTGTTACGCTCGGTGGGCTTTGACTCGAGTGGCTAGATCTCGCCACGCCCACTCGGTGCCCACTGAGCGAGTATATAAACGCTCACATTGTAGATTGTAGTTTAGTTGTGTATTGTGGTGATTTAGTGTTTTATTTTGTTGAAATATTCAGTTTTAAGACACTCTGTATATATTAATAAAAATTATTTTTAAAATATTATTCGCAAAACCAAGGAGAGGAAAATCAGACGACGAACAGTGATAATAGGTGTTAAGTAATAGCTTTTAGACTACAGTTCGAGTCGCATTGATGTTAGGTTGCTTGTAAGTTTTGTGACAAAGAATGTTATTAAAGGTAAAGAAAATGTTTCCTCATTCTTTAACTAGAGCATATTATTTTGCTTTTCTGTTGTAATATTCTGTTCTAAAGCTTTTCCTTATTTATTTGATTTGACAAGGATAGGATATAACATGTGTATATATTTAATGGATTCGATTTATGCTGTGAATAATTTCAGTTTAAAAGTAATCTAAATACAATCGTTTACTGTCTATTCGTTCCGATGTTTTTGTTAGGTGTGACAATAAGGGCGTTGTTGAATGTACTAACATGTGTCGACCATGACTGGACGAATATCTTAGCTCACAAAAGAGCAGACAAAAACAGTTTATAATCAAACAACTCATAATCTAAAGATATTTGCAACAAACCTTTAACTTTAGCTTCGAGACCTGCTAAACTAACTAAAACCTCTTCCATTTTGAATGTAATAAATGTGGCATGTTTTGAATGTATTAACTACAAACCTTGATATGAGAACAGTTTTTGTATTATCATTTCTCTTTTATTAAAGTTCAGATCAGCATAGTTGGATTCTTTGGAATAGTGATCAAGGTTTGCTCTGCTGTGCTCTTTTGCTGAGCATACACACCCGCTTTACGCGGATCCTAACAGCGACCCGAACAATACAGCGTAATAGACTCGTAATTCTAAAATCATAACAATATTCAATAAGAAAATATCGAATAACTGGAAACAAACAAAACCTCAATGCTAATTTGACTAATCTGTTTCGCCCTGCTTTTTGCATCAATTATTCACACTGCGATAAATTATTCTGACCTCGAGTCAAAAATGATTTTCCGCCCGACCGATTTCTCGGGTTTAATTATTCGGAGATTAACAATTTCGAAAGGGCCATTTCGCTTGATGGTCCACGCACCAGACAATGAAACGTCTTCGTCAACGCTACCGCTTCCTTATTAATGTAAACGTCCCTTTAGTTTGGATTCGTCTGTCTTCGAAACCCTCTGTTTCTGTTTTGAACTGTCATTTGATGGAAATTATTTGAAAACAATAACTTGATTATTAAGATAAAATTAGTAATAAAAAAATGTGCACTATGTGCCCATATTTGAAGTGCCACTTCTTACTACCAGCTATTAAATTGAAGGATTTGAAGGATATATATTTTTTTATTACTTATACGGGGAAAGTAGTACCTTTTCGCATTCTTTTGGAGTCGAAAAGACGCTAATTGCCCACTTCACAATTACCATACTAATTTTGAGCAAATCTAATGTCGATTTGAGTACGACAAGTAAACTTCTCGCACCCAAAATTTTATTGGCACTGTGATTGGCACCTATGGATTGGCACACGCAAATTGACAAGCAAAAAACTCGTCAAAAAAGTGTCAATATTAAAGAAGTGAGGTTGACAATTAAATATTATTTTATTTTTTGTTTATTTAATTACGTTGCTTTTCAATGTGTCTCTTTTGTTATATTTCATAATGTAAACAAATTATTAAATACCATTATGAAGAAACAACGTTAAAATTCCTTCATTTTCTACTCTAAAATTCGATTTAAAAATTTGAAGTTTTTAATGTCATCTTTTGCAATAATCTTCTTCTCAAACACCCCAAATGGGGTAGCTGTGGCAACACAGCTGCCTTGCATGCGTCACGCGGGCGTCATTCAAGGCCATGCGTCCCGCATCCTCAAAACAAAAATCGTCACAAAGAAAGCAGTTAATCTGGTATGGTAATGTCCAACAAATGGAAAAAACACGACTGCCAAAATAAACAATGCAGTGGATTCCGAATTTGAAAAGGACGAGAGGAAGACCAAAAGAGTTGGATAGAAGTTGGATATCAGTAAAGGCTATGAGTGAGAGAAATCTAAAAGCGATTTAGTAATTTAGACATCCAAAGAAAAAAAATCTTCCGTAAGTGATTGATAACAGTGATAATAATTCCTGATTATAAAAACCAGATCAACGGAATCAACAAACCAATCAACCAATTTACTTTCAGAAGAATATACCGCACAATAAAAAAAAGGTGTCAAAGACGACTGAGGAATGAAAATCGATGCCAGTTGACCTGTGAGATAAAGAAGGTTGTAACTTATTTTTATAGCGAGTAAAAATGATTTTTAAATTGTATAATTTAAAATTCGACAATTTTTTTTGGAAACAGATTTGTATATCTGGAAACGTCCTATCTTTTTTTTAATGTTTTAATTCATAATTCTATTTTCCATTACCATTATAATGCGATCCAATAAAACACTTAACATTTTACGACCTAAAGATTACCAACATCGTTTTTCCTTCATCACCTTTCGGATTTTCTCGTTTTCTTCTTAAATTTTCTTAGGAAAAAGGGCATTTCAAAAGTCGTAAAGAAGTTATTCTTAAGACCCTAGTCTTCCGTTAAGTAACTATAATGGTTTAATGCTAACTGATTAAATACCAGATATATTTTATTTTATTTCTTCTAGTTAAATGAAACCAAAATAAGTTATATCTTTTTTTTGGCCATAAAATTTTATACGAGTATTTATTATTTTTAATTACTCCAAGAAATCCACATAAAAATCGATTTTACTTTTAATTGGATTCAAAAAGCAATTCAATTTACTTGTGATTGCAAGTAGTGAGTTGTACAGGGTGTCCCATTTTAGTTGAGATCATACAGTATCTTCCTTATTAGTAAAGATAGGAGGATGAGGTTTGAACAAACCCGTCCCACTTTTTTGTCAAACGGAAGATGCAGTAAACAAAATTTTCAAACCTCTCTTCGTTTCTGAGCTACAGGGTTTTTTCGAAAATTGTGCAATTTGGGACAGCCCCCGTATCTCCGTTATTGTGGATGATATCGAGAAGGTGAAAACTGATTCTTGTAGAACTTTTTACGTAGAATACAGTGGCGTAGTCTGTTTTTCAACAACAAAAAATATTTTTGAAAATATGAACTAAAGTTATGTTTTTTTCAAATGGAACACCCTGTATATTTATAAATCATATAATCCGTCTTGCTATGAGCTTCTCAAAAATATATATCACTCTATAATTCATTATTTTCTACCACTTTCAAAGAAATATTTCAATAAAACATTTACAACTTTACAGCCGCAACTTTAGTAAAATTTATCTCCTCTCTGCCAGTTGTTTTTCTCCGTTTTGCCGTATTTCTCTTGCCATTTTCAAAGGAAAAAAAAGCATTTGAAAAGTCGTAAAGAAATTATACTTACGGCCCAGTTGCTCGCCGGCTCTAATGGTTTTAGGTTGGCCATTTAAATGGCAAATAGAAGGCAAAAATTGTTTTAGGAACTTTTTCTAAATTACTACTGCGTCTTCCGCAGCAAAGTTAATACGAATTGCCCTTTATTTTAATTAGTCTACGTAATAGGTCAAAATATATTTAATTTCATATAAATTCGAGATATAGTGTCATTCTGATGGTATAAAAGATTAGGAAATAAACACAACCAAACTTATAAAGAATCATTTATTATTTTCATAATTTTTCAGATGTATGAACATTTTGGGTTTATAAATAGAACTCAGTCCCTACCAAAGATTTTTAATGAAAAATAATCCATATAGCAATAAAAAAAAATAATCAGTTCCTAAAATAAACAATATTTTTTTTTTGGTTTTTGAAACAAAATGAGATTTAAATTTTTAATGGTCAAAAGGCAAAAACATAAAAAAATTGATAATTTATTTTTTGGCATATTATACAGGGTTAATCGAGGGGTGTGTAATTTTGTGTGTGAATCTTTCTAAAATATAATTTTTAGGACAGAACCATGTCTCCTAAGCATTTTGTTTTTTGATTCATATGAGAGCGAAATTAACTAATCACGATCAATTTGCATTTTTTTCAATTATCATTACTTTTTGATGGTTTTGGTAACTTTTGTCGTAACGTCATATTACGCTGCATTGGATACTCTATACTAATTAAAAAAAACGTTAGAGACTAACGATACTGTTCTGGTTTTAATAAACATTAATAACGATAACACAACTAACAATATTAAAGAAAACATCTGTAATACGCAAGTTTCCCATTTTTCCCATTCTTCTTTAAGAACCAAGCGATGTTCACTTAATAAAGCTGGTATCGCTTCGCGACGTCTAAGTTTCCTGCCAAGTATTTCCCATATGTCGAACAAAATGGGCAGTTCATAGTAGTGTATAGTTGACAATAATAACCAAAGCCGCCTTCTCATATTGAAAAATAACTTAAAAAGAAAAGGCAAATTGTTGGTGGCAAGTTCATTTACGCTCTTAAAAATTAACCCAGGCATGAATTGACATGATCCAAAAAACAAAATGCTCAGGAGACACGGCTCTGATCATAAAATTATTAGGAAATTATATTTTAGGAAAATTTATACACGAAATTATTGCACAGGGTGTTTTAAATTTAGGGTAAAAAACAACCCTTCGACTAATAATATAAGCTACCGTTTGTCTGCCCGGTCTGGGTCAACCAGGCGGGCTAGACGATCCTCTGAGAGTAGGTCTTAGCAGAGCAGAAGCACGTAGATACCTCCGACTGCTCCACGAAGAACTTGCTTCAGAGGAAGCAAACGCAAAAACACTCTTCCGAAAAGGGGAGAGTAAGGAAACCAAGAAGCAACCTGACTCATCTCCATCAAAGGGCAAGAGAGGGAGCGAGAATCTCTCATCTCTTCTCCGGCAGGGAGAGAAAAAAGCCAGGATGGAAAGCCGTCCAACACCGGGAGGCAAGCAAGGACGTACACCAGCTTTGCCGCTATTGCTGGACAAATGAAAATGGCAGTGCTGCCAAAAGATTTCCCAGGTTGCTCTGACCATCGACCAGCAAACGTCTCTAGAAGAGGCTATACTGGACGAGGCTATAGTGGCTATCGGATGGCACAACAATCTATACAATGTGGGTCAGCTGCGTTTTGCGGGGATATACTTTCGGGTGAACATGATCCTTCATGTTCAATCATAGATTGTGTATCTCAAGAATAGGCGAATTGGTTGGTGGAAATCGTACCTATGGTTAGAAATTGGCAAGGGCCGAAACTGGTTGCAGTGAAGGGAGAAAACATCCCTGAAGGGGCGGCCATCACGGTCTTTCTGCCGAGGAGCAAGGGGAAAGACTCCACCTACCTGTTGAGTTTTATCCAGGGTCAGAACTTCAATGTCAGGACATCGAGTTGGCGAGTCATCAACTCGATGGAGGAGGGTCATGGTCAGGTCCTCACAATAGGAATTGGCCTCAAATCCAAGGAGGCAATAGAGAAAGAGGGACATATCCTCTATTATAGACAGGGACAACACCGGTATCAGATCTAAGGAGAGACCAAGTTAAAGAGGTGGAGAAAATGGACACAGATCCTCCAGCCTCCACGTCACGGGTTCCTCAGCCGGAGGTAAGCTCCTCGACTGTGAAGGACGGCACGGAGGGCGAAACTCCAACCGTGGAAGGGTGTGTACCCTCGGAGGAGGAACTGTTGTCAGAGGAGGATGGAAAATATCCTGTCCCCTCTACAACAGGCTATGATGGGTTATAGACTGTGTGATGACTCAAGGAAGAGGGGCACAATAGATCTTTAAGGTCGCAGTGATTACCCCCCCCCTTTTACTCATTCTACATTCGACAATCCTGTGTAATACGCCAAATACTAAATTGTATAAAAAACACTGAAAAAAATATTATTCATAATATTAATGAACATTGATTATTAACTGTTTATTATTGTAATTTTTCATTAATATAATGATTCGTTAATCATAGATCGATATCCGATTTATTAATACTATGAATCTAATTTCATCAATATAATGAAAATCTGGTTATTAAATTAATGTAAGGTTTTCATTAATATAATGAACGCGTTCATTGTCCCAATGAACGCGTTCTTTATCTTAGTGCTGAAACTTTAATAAAACATATTCATTATATTAATGTACTAAATCATTGTGACAATGAACAATGTTATTAATACAACGAACACACTACATTATATTAATGTACGCGGTTATTAATACCATGAATAAAATATTAGGGCTTAAATGTCCGCCATGTTGATCGGTTACTTTGGTACTTTAATAACGTCTGTGTGGTTGAGTTATTCAGTGAGGCTTTAGTTTCATTAAAGCGGAAAGTGTTCTCTTCAATATTTTAAATATTTTAAATAAAGGTCCTATCGTATTGTAGTTAATTTGTTGGGTTGTCAAATCAAATTCCGCTGTGTGAGATCTCTGGTGTGGGTATTCATTAAAACAGCGTTTTCCAAATATGTTTCAGAAGATAAAAAACAAAAAGAAGAAAAACATAGTAACAAGTCGAGGCATGGAACTGATTATGGTAAATTCGAATGTTCTTTTAATATTTGGCATTTTAATTATGTTGATATACGTCTTTTAGAACCGGAAGAAGATGTTGAAACCTGCCTTCAAGCCCTCAAATTCGACAATTTAACATCGGACCCACTTGATGCGACTTGGAAAGCCTGTTGCAAATTCGTCTAGACGTTATCAAGTCTAAGGATACAGCTAATATAATGAAGAAATGGTCTTTTCATAGAAATCCCTCAGGATATTGACTGGTAAATTAATTTTCTTATTATAATTTACCCTAAAATTAATAATAACATTACTATTCTCTTCGACGGTTCGATTTTTTTAATTTTTAATTTGTATATGCTATATCGAGTTTAATAAATTATTATTAGTTTATTAAACCTGTTTTTTTTATTAATAATCCCTAATGGAAAATTTTACTGTGCCCGTAAGTAAGTCGGCACTATTAGTAATTTTGTTACCTTTGTAGCTAAGGGCTTGTTCAAATGGAAATCTATTTATAGTAGAATTATATCAGGTAGTTCGCTGGGAACTGACAATCAGTGACATTTCATATCAATGACAGCGATCTTCATCATCGATTATACGGTGTAACAAGAGTTACTAATAATGTCGACTTTTAAATGTATAACTAAATAGGTTATGAAATTATTTCATTGTATTAATGATAACAGTTCATTAATACAATGAAATAAATTTCATTGTATTAATGATACGGTTCATTAATACAATGAAATTATTTCATGGTAATAATGATACGGTTCATTAATACAATGAAACTATTTCATTGTATTAATGAAATCTCTTCATTGTACTAATGAATGTGTTATTCAAATTAATGAACACTGTTCATTGATTTAATGAACTTAAAGTTCATAGAGTTAATGAATTACTTTTTATTGTGCCAATGAAATCGTTGATCGGCTCAAAATTAATGATTTAATTCATTATATTAATGAACTTTTTCATTATATTTATGTCAACTTTTGGTTCAGTGAACTGAGTTTACGAATTAAAGTTGATATAATTATATACAGCTTGCTAAAAAAATCATGAAAATAGGGCTTAAAGTAACAAAAATATAACACTTTAAATTTGACCAAAAATTTCTCCGTTGTTTGTTTTTGCATCTGAGTGTACTCTTATCATATTTATTTTTCGAACATTTTAACGCGGGAATGGAAATAACTTTCTATTTTCAAGCATCAAATGACTTATTATAAATATTATCAACTTCAGTTCAAATCTTAAAACCGTTTATTAAAACTCCATCATCAATCAAGCTTGCTACGCGTCCCAGATAACAATCCTTATTGTTTTTCATTAGGGCGGTGCAATAAAACACTTAACATTTTACAGCCGCAAGTTTAGAAAAACCGTTTGCCCCTCCCTACCATTCGTTTTTCCCGGGGTATTCCCCATCTCCCTCTCCGCCATTTTCCCAAGAAAAAGGGCATTTTGGAAGTCGTAAAGAACTTATACTTACGGCCCGGTTCTTCGCCGACTTTAATGGCTTCACGTCGACGGTTTAAATGGCAAATAGGAGGCAAAAATTGCCTCGAAACTTTTTCTAATTTAGTGTGTTTGTGGCCGTTCGGCGTTCTTTAGAGGAAATCGCATTTGTTTTAATTAGGCTATGTAATAGAATAACGGGAAATATCTCTGTAGATTAGAAGTAAGGGCATTTAAAAAGTTATTCGATTCAGTGGGGTCAATTATTCTAGTGGGACGATTTTGATAATTTTTCAAGCAATGTGTCTTTTTAAATTAAGAATTAAAGTACTCATCTGTCTATTATACGAGGAGACACAAAATGTTGTTAATTTAGCGAAAGTTTGAAACACCCTCTGGAATAATTTAACAAAGTAAGGAATCGAAGAACCATGTTATCAACAAAGTCCATCTTTTTTCGTTAGTTTAATTTTTATTTATGTCAATAGTTTTATTTTTTATTGAAGATTTTTTATCGCTATTAAGGAATCACCAAAAAAATCTTTAACTTACCTCCTTCCGAAGGGGTTATATGTTACAACGACGTCACCTAGAACAGATTTCCCTTAAAGGAACGAAATGCTCACTGAATCTAATAAAGATATGTACAAAATCATACACTAACAATCGTCGTAATATATTTTCATAATATTGTAGTATATGATTCACAGTTTTCTTAGTGCATTTTTTTATAATTTCCATAAGTATCATATGCAATGTGATATAAACATATTTACACAAGTTTAGCATACTATACTTTTTCTCAACTGTAAACAATACAAAAGAATATAAATGCATTGCATTTCTATTACTCTTTTAATACTAATCTACTTAAATCAAATTTCACCAGGTTTACTAAAAGGTCAAGATATAAAACACTTGAAATTCCAAAACTACTAATTAGTAAAATAAAATAGCTATTTCTTGACCTCTTTCGTTGGACAATCAAGCAGCGAAAACTCCTAAAATCCAATTAAAAAGTTTGAATCGACGACGACGTCGCCCAAGTGCATCGCCTATATTTGATGGCGATTCGTCGATATGTTGCATTTGACTTTTCAGGCAAGAAGTTAAAAGAAAAGTTTTCAACGGAGTTCTCCTCTCTTCTTGGACTAGAAAAGGTTGACTAAACAACAATATCGGGTCCGGAAAAGGACGATTGCGATTTAATTTTGACAATGCCGGAAACGAACGAGAGCGAGCAAGTTTGGAAAAGGATCGTTTATGAGGCTGTTTGTTTAGTTTATTGGACCCTTCCTTTTAAAGTTTGTACGTTTTTTAATCCTTCGAATGGAATGAATTTTAAAGTTTCTAACTATTCACCTGAATTTTCTTGTGCAAAGTTTTGTCGCTGTTAGGGCTTTTATAATGAAAATACCTGAAAGTTTCTATAAAAAATGCCCGTATTGAGAAGAGTTTTAAAGAAATATAACGTCATGTAAAAATAAATTTGCCTCTAATTATTATTTTAAAACTTTAAGCACATAGAATTAAAAGATTAAGGTAAATACTATTTATATATTTATACATTAGGCACAGTAATTTACATTTACGCTTTTTGTTTTATAATTTCGATTGCTATTAATTGCTTTGATGATTAAAAGGCTTACTTATTTACTTACTGATATTATATTGCGACCAAGTTCTGTATAAAGTTTTGTACATATATTTATTAGTTTTAGTAAAAACAGTTTAATATTTTCAGTATCACAATAGATCATTTTACAAATCAACAGCAAGTGCACCAAAATATGTTTTTAAAATTTGAATGATAATAATTGTAAATTTGTTGATCCAGAATATACCCATGACACTGATTCAGTCTATAACGCATGAATATTAGACTCTTTTCTTAGTCTTTTCTTTTGATGTTTCAAGTTTTAAAATAATATTTTGGCAGAAAATTAATTTTATATAAAGTTAGATTTCTTCAAAGCCCTTTTCAATACGGGCATTTTTTAACAAAACTTTCAGGTATTTTCATTATAAAAGTCTTAACAGCCACAAAACTTTGCACAAGAAAACTCAGGTAAATAGTTAGAAACTTTACAATTCATTCCATTCGAAGAATTAAAAAACGAACAAACTTTAAAAGGAACGGTACAGTAAACGGAACAAACAGTCTCATAAACGATCCTTTTCCAAACTTGCCCACTCTTGTTAGTTTCCGGCGTTGTCAAAATTAAATCGCATTCGTCCTTTTCCGGACCCAATATTGTTGTTTAGTCAACCTTTTTTAGTGCAGGAAGGAAGGAGAACTTAGTTGAAAACTTTTCTTTTAACTTCTTTCCTGAAAAGTCAAATGCAACGATCGACGAATCGCCGTCAAATATTGGCGATGCACTTGGGCGACGTCGTCGTCGATTCAAACTTTTTAATTGGATTTTGAATAGTTCCGTTGCTTGTTTGTCGAAGAAAAATAATGCGGAGGAGGTCAAGAAGTATCTAATTTATTTTACCAATTAGAAGTTCCGGAATTTAAGGTGTTTTTATCTTGCTGTTTTAGTAAACCTGGTGAAATTTGATCCAGGAAGTTATAGATTATTACAAAAAAAAATAAAACAAATGTTATGTTATTTTTATTCTTTTGTATTGTTTACAGTTGAGAAAAATATAGTGTATTAAACCTTTGTAAATCTGTTTAAAGTATTATGTAATAAATGTCACATTTCATATGTTTTCTATAGTAATTATAAGAAAATAAAAAAGAAACATTAGATTTCTTCAAAGCTCTTTTCAATAAAGGAATTTTTTACCGAAACTTTCAGGTATTTTCATTATAAAAGTCTCGTCGACAAAACTTTGCTTAAGAAAACTCAGGTAAATAATTAGAAACTTTACAATTCATTCCATTCGAAGGATTAAAAACGAACAAACTTTCAAAGGAACGGTACAGTAAACGGAACAAACAGTCTCATAAACGATCCTTTCCAAACTTGTCCGCTCTTGTTAGTTTCCGGCATTGTCAAAATTAAATCGCAATCGTCCTTTTCCGGACCCGATATTGTTGTTTAGTCAACCTTTTCTAGTGCAGGAAGGAAGGAGAGCTCTGTTGAAAACTTTTCTTTTAACTTCTTTCCTGAAAAGTCGGATGCAATGAATCGACGAATCGCCGTCAAATATTGGCGATGCACTTGGGCGACGTCGTCGTCGATTCAAACTTTTTAATTGGATTTTTAGTGGATCCGTTGCTTGTTTGTCGAAAGAAAATAATGCCAAGGAGGTCAAGAAGTAACTAATTTATTTTCCGGAAGTTCCGGAATTTGAGGTGTTTTTTATCTTGCTGTTTTAGTAAACCTGGTGAAATTTGATCAAAGAAGTTGTAGATTATTACAAAAAAAAATAAAACAAATGCAATGTTATTTTTATTCTTTTGTATTGTTTACCGTTGAGAAAAAGTATAGTGTATGAAACCTTTGTAAATTTGTTTAGAGTATCATATAATAAATATCAGATTTCATATGTTTTCTATGATAATTATAAGAAAATAAAAAATAAACATTAGATTTCTTCAAAGCTCATTTCAATTAAAGCATTTTTTACCGAAACTTTCCGGTATTTTCATTATAAAAGTCTTAACAGCGACAAAACTTTGCCCAAGAAAACTCAGGTAAATAGTTAGAAACTTTACAATTCATTCCTGTCGAAGGATTAAAAACGAACAAACTTTAAAAGGAACGGTAGAGTAAACGGAACAAACAGTCTCATAAACGATCCTTTTCCAAACTTGCTCGCTCTTGTTAGTTTCCGGCATTGTCAAAATTAAATCGCAATCGTCCTTTTCCGGACCCGATATTGTTGTTTAGTCAACCTTTTCTAGTGCAGGAAGGAAGGAGAGCTCTGTTGAAAACTTTTCTTTTAACTTCTTTCCTGAAAAGTCGAATGCAACGAATCGACGAATCGCCGTCAAATATTGGCGATGCACTTGGTCGACGTCTCGTCGTCGATTCAAACTTTTTAATTGGATTTTGAGTATTTTCGCTACTTGTTTGTCGATAGAAAATAATGCGGAGGAGGTCAAGAAGTGGCTAATATATTTTACCAATTAGAAGTTTCGGAATTTGATGTGTTTTTCATCTTGCCGCTTTAGTAAACCTGGTGAAATTTGATCAATGTTGTGGATTTTTATTTAAACAAATACCATTACAATACATTTATATTCTTTTATGTTGTTTACAGCGAAAAAAAGTACAGTGTACAACGTGTCCTATTTTGGTTGAATTCATAAGATATGTGTATGTCTCAGTTATAAGTAAAGATAGGATGATGCGGTTTGCACAATCCTATCTTACTTTTTTGTCAAACGAAAGATCTTGTAAACAAAATATTCATAGCTTTCTTCGTTTCTGAGCTACAGGGTATCTTCAAAAACTTTGTAATTTGGGACAGCCCCTGTATCTCCGTTATTGTGAATGATGTCGGGGAGATGAAAACTGATTCTTGTAGAACTTTTCACGTAGAATACAGCGGCGTAGTCTGTTTTTCTACGAAAAAATATCTATGCGTTTTTTCAAATGGATCGCCCTATATATTTTTTAATCATATGATCCGTGTTGCTATGAGCTTCTCAAAAATATATATCACTCAATATTTAGTTTCACTATTAACTGCAATATTTAAAATATATCATTTTTTATTAGTAGGCCGTGATAAATAACAAAACAATCAAAATGGTACCTACTAAAATAGTCATACACATATTAAAATTTTATTTCGGATTGATATATTTTACTTTTGAACCGTTACCGGGTTATCACTGAATTTCTGAATATATTTTTCTTTTTTTATAACAGAATTTGTTATAACGGGATGAGTTTGCAAATATGTAAAAGCTTGCATTATTAAAGCATTTTTCGGGTATTCGACATTGTTGTAGTTGCCACGACATATGTCATATTTCAAAAATCCCCACAATCACAAATCGAAAACGGACAAATCCGGGAATCACGACGGAATCCATCATATGGGTCCAAAGTTGTGAGGGGGAGACCCATCTTGCTGACAGTATATTTCACGTAAGTTAGCTAAAGGAATATCTAAAACTTCCGGTACGATAGCTTCCAAGATTTACAAAGAGCGGTAGAGAGTTAAGTTTCTCTAATATATAAATAATTTATTAGTGGCTCCCCAAATAAAACAAGAGACAGATAGCAGTGTAAACTTTTAATAATACCTTAGTTTCTTTTATTGTCAATCATGGCCTACTAATATTAATATGATCTTTTAATAAAAATGTAATAAATGTAAATATGTCTAAATATTGCAGGAAAAATGAAAATAAATATAGAGTGATATATATTTTCGTGAAGCTTATGACAAGCCCGATCAAATAATTTATAAATATATAGAATGTTTGATTTAAGAAAACATAACTTTAGTTCATATCTTTACAAATATTCGTTGTGTAGAATAACAGACTACGCCACTGTATTCTACGTAAAAAGTTTTACCATTAACAGTTTTCAACTTCTCGATTTCATTAACAATAACAGAGATACAGAGGCTGTCTCAAATTGCAAAATTTTGAAAAAAGACCCTGTAGCTCAGAAACGAGGAGGGCTATGAAAATGTTGTTTACGGCATCTTCCATTTAACAAAAAAAGTGTAACAGGTTTGTGCAAACCGCACTCTTCTATCTTCACTAATAACGAAGATACCGTATGATTCCAACCAAAATGGGACAACCTGTACTCAACCTGTGTAAATAATGATTATTTAGAGTGTCATATAATAAATATCACATTTCATAATTTACTTATAAGGCAATTATAAAAAAGATTTTGAGAAAGAAAGTGGCGATCACATACTATGAAATTATGACATGGCACTTTTTACATTTTACGTTTTTAGGATATGGTGATGTCGAAGCGGAGGTGCGAGAACGGACAACAAAAGCAACCAGAATAGCAAGATGCCTGAATGACACAATATGGCGAAATAAAAACATTGAGGTGGAAACTAAAGCGAGAATTTACAAGGCAACGGTACGACCAATAATGACATACACTGCCGAAACTCTGTTGAGAAAAATATAGTGTATAAATCCTTTGTAAATCTGTTTAAAGTATCATATAATAAATATCACATTTCATATGTTTTCTATGGTAATTATAAGAAAATAAAAAAAAAACATTAGATTTCTTCAAAGCTCATTTCAATAAAGGCATTTTTTACCGAAACTTTCAGGTATTTTCATTATAAAAGTCTTAACAGCGACAAAACTTTGCACAATAAAACTCAGGTAAATAGTTAGAAACTTTACAATTCATTCTATCCGAAGGATTAAAAACGAACAAACTTTAAAAGGAACGGTACAGTAAACGGAACAAACAGTCTCAAAAACGATCGTTTTCCAAACTTGCTCTCTCTTGTTAGTTTCCGGCACATACTATGAAATTATGACATGGCACTTTTTACATTTTACGTTTTTAGGATATGGTGATGTAGAAGCGGAGGAGCGAGAACGGACAACGAAGGTAACCAGAATAGCAAGATGCCTGAATGACACAATATGGCGAAATAAAAACATTGAGGTGGAAACTAAAGCGAGAATTTACAAGGCAACGTTACGACCAATAATGACATACACTGCCGAAACTCGACCTGATACAGCGAAAACTAATCAACTACTAGAGACAACCAAAATGAGAGTACTACCCAGAATAGGTGGAAAGACGCTTCTGGACAGGGAGAGAAATGAAAGCATAAGAGGAGCATGCAAGGTGGAAAATGTAAATGAGTGGGTACTCAGCAGAAAGGAAGAATGGGACAAGCATATCAGCAGAATAGACAACAGAAGGATAGTAAGAGTTGCACGCGACAAATCATCATGATGATTTTTATCTATTACATAAACTATAAAACGCATTTGTCTCAAACCAAATGCCATGTTTCATTAAAAAGACATTTAGTGAAATACCGGTCGTGTTTTCTTTTATTACGTGCAGGTGTATTTATAATGTCGAGATAACGTGATAATTAAATTCCGAAAGCTTAAACTAATTTGCGTGCAACGTCAGATTATATACTGTTAAAAAAGTTCCCTGATTGCGACACTTTACAGATATACACGTAAAAAATGGTGCCTTTTATTCCCCGTAATGGCGTGGAGGAAATTCAGTTAACAATAGCAATTAAATCTATTGGAGAAAATAATTTCATAAATACGTGTTAAGTTTTTAATATCTGGTAATTATCGGTAATAAAGGTTAAATTAGCATTTACATTTAGCCATCAATGAATTCGCCAATCACGAAAGGCAGCTTACGAAACACCCAGGTTCTGTACGAAACACGCATGTTTAAAATATGCCTGTTTTTATTAAGAAAAATGGAAGCAAGATAAAAGTTAGTATACATTTTAGACATTAAACATTGATTTTTAATATAAGGTGTTTCAATATTCCGTGAAAATAAATCTGCTACGTAATTTTAGAATTACAATATGATAATTGAACAGAATTTACCTCCAAATACAAAAGTGCTTCATTTGTCTGTTAAAGGAAATCAAATATTAAAGAAATAAACTCATTTTTTAAGATATTTTAAGGAAGGATATTCCAGAAATGATCTTTAACAATAAACTTTATAAATTTTAAATTAATTTACTTCTTACTGAATTAATGTAAGCTTATATCGTCTTGGTTATACATAACTCTCTTGAGATATTATTAACGGGAATTTATACCATAATTTCCTCTACTTTTACTGGTAACAACCATCAAATATAATAGAGATCTTGAGTAATAATAAAAGATGAACATGGAAACCAACTTAAACATACATACATACATACAGCCGTTACTCGCTGACGAGTATTCGACACACATAAAGAAGATGGTCACGCAAGGCGTTTTCTTTCATGAGCTTTTCTGTCACTGAAAAGCCCGATACGTGATGTTATCTGCCTACCGCACTCCGGACATTCAAAAATCTCATTGCTTTGTTGCCTCGTTACTTTTTGGTTATCGCTGTTAACTGAGTTTACAACTCTTCTCCATTGAGTTCTATTGTGAGCTGCTGTTTCCCACTCATTCTGCATGTTAATCCCCTTTAAGTTTTCGTGGAAAATGTCGTTGTACCTTTTCAGTTGTCCACCCGGCCTCCTCTTACCGTCTACGAGCTCACCGTAAAGCAGACATTTTGGTATGCGGTTTTCTTGCATTCTGCATACGTGACCAGCCCACCTTAAGCGGGATTTTGTAACCATGACTCCAATACTCTCGCAGTTAGCTTTTTCAAGGACCGATACGTTTGAGACATGATGGAACCACCGGATTCTTAAGAGTTGTCTAAGGTGTCTCTGTTGCAACTTGTTTAATGAGTTTATGTGTCGGCAATACGGCACACAGATTTCACTCCCATATAACATGGTGGGGATTATAATTGCTCGGTACACTGCAAGTTTTGTTTTTGTACTCAAGCCATGATTGTAGAAAACCCTGTCTTTTAATTTCCAGAATGCCCTTGAAGCGTTACTAATCCTATGCTGAATTTCAGAGTCAATATTGACCTTTTCCGAAATCAAACTGCCAAGGTAATTGAATTCCACCACATATTCCAATAGTTCTTCTCCGATTTTTATAGCATTGTTGTGATCTTCCGGGGGAGTGCACATGATTTTGGTTTTGTCGATGTTTAGCTTAAGGCCCAAAGCCTCGTATACCCAGGTATATGTGTTCAACATCTCTTGTTAATTGTTGTACCGTGTTTGCAACTAGAGCACAGTCGTCAGCGTATTGGAGTTCTGTGATGAATTTTGTACGTGTTTTTGCCCTGAGTCTTTTTATGTTGAACAGACCGCCGTCGTATCTGTATCTAATGCCCAATCCTCTCTCCTGCAGTTTGCTGTCCACTATAATGGAGAGCGCTGCCATGAATATGTTGAATAGGAGAGGCGCTAAGACACATCCCTGCCTAACTCCTACATCCAGTGATCCACGATGTAACACTCTTGACTTGTTGTTGTTATGGAGGCTTTTACACACTGTAAGAAATTTGTTGGGTACTCCGAACTTTTTCATAATTGCTCAAAGCGCATCTCTGTTCATAGAGTCGAAGGCTTTTGTTAGATCGATGAATGCAACATAAAGTTTAGACTGCTGCTCTTTTACTTTTTCCTGTAGTTGATGGATGGAAAATATGGAATCGACGGTGCCGGGGTTGGTACAAAAACCCGTTTGCCCGTTTGGAATCAACTTAGAGGGAAACCAGAGCACCTCACCACTGAGTGTGCCGAGACGACAACTATTCGTGCTCTGATGCGACTGATATCAGTGATGAAGAACTAGCCTCTGTAAAACCGTAGCCTCTGTGAAGCCGTCTCAGATACTGACTTTTGTCAAATCCCTGAGACTGTATGATGAATTATAACTCGTTAAGTATAACTCAAGAAAGGGGAACAAACAATAGATCTGTAGGGTCGGGGTGATTACCATCTCCTCCCAAACATATTTCATTCTACATTAAGGGTGTATTCCGTTGCTTACCTTGGTTATGGTTTTATGTTCCGTTTCTATCGGTTTCCTGAAAGTTTTCTTATTACGTTGTACTGTGTTTCATTGCAATATTAAAGAAATATTTATTTAAATTTGTTTAATAAGACAGTATAAGAATACTTTAATTAAATAAAAACTATTTTAACAGAGATGGATTAGATGTAACAATTCATTATACTGCTCAAACTTTTAAAATACGTTCTCTGTTTTTTTTGCTTGGCTGTTGCATTCAAAAAGCTTCTGAAAACTCTCAGCATGGCTGCTCGACTTATTCACTTTCTGACCTATAAAAGTTTTATTTGTAGCAAGTTGCTTATGTTCTTTTATTTGAAAACCGTTAAAATAGATCTTTTTACTCCTCCAAACTTTAAAAGTTGCAGATGTTATTTTTTTGTTATTATTATTATTATTAATTAGAATTATACAGGATCCGGCAATAGTGTCAGGAATCTGTAACTCCTAAAATAAAAAACTTTGGAATTTTGTTTAAGTGTAAACCTGAAGTATGTACGAGGATGTATTTCAAAAAAAGGGAGTGGATCGGGATGATTTTCTTTAATTATTGCATTTTTGGTATCCTTTCAGATCACTTTACATAATCCTAAGATATTGGTGACAGGTATAAGATGACAGGTATTGACAATTTCGATTCCAAATATTTCGAAAACCATTACTCGTAGAGATTTTCACTAAGAGATCTTTTTTACGTAAAAAACGTGATAAATATTTTTACTCAGTAGTTTTGTACAGGTACGAGCGAAAAGTTATTACTCTTCAAACAAGTTAAAAAATATGTAGGTTGCGCCCTCTACTAGTAGGAGTCATATTGACATCAAAATCAAATTGCTTATGTCAAAAAACTCCCAGACACCAATTTTTATCCAAATATTGACGTTACTTCAGAAATTATTTGAAAAAAATCGAAATAAAAATGAAATTTCTACACCCTGTATCTCTGAAACTAAGCATTTTAGGACATATATTTATACGAACTTTTTTACTTATTTTTATCCGCAGAATATGCTGCCGAAGTTTCCGGAATACAGTTCGGACCACCCTGTATATTATATTCTAAAAAAAAAACATGATAATTTTCAAGGTGCCTATTATTAGTGTTGATCGGTGTAGATATATGCATAGTAAAAGAGCACGAGAAAAAAAACTACCGTAGAAAAATGAAATCCGGAAATGTGTTAAAAAATTCTAAGACTCCTTATGACACTAACAAGCAACACATTGCATCGATTTGGTTTAAAAACATCCCGGAGGTAAGAGCAAACAAACCAAAGAGAGAGTGAGGGAGAGAGACAACAATCGTCGCCGCCGGAAAAGGAAACGAAAAAGAAGATGACGCGAACGTGGAAAATATAACGCGGCGGGCGCGCAAACATACGGTAAATAACCGTAGGAAATGAGAAGCATAAAAGGAAATGAAAGCTCATTATGCGCAACTTTGGCGGGCTAGCGCTCCTCGCAACGACAATTTCCACACACCTAACCGATTTATAAAGCGCCGACGAATAAAAGAAACTCGGATGCGCGACGAGCGACGCCGCGAATTCAGAGGAACGAGGATTCCTGGAAGTTTCCCAGGGGCTGTAGATCAGTATAGAGGAGAGTGAAGTTTCGAACAGGAAGACTAGGAAACTCTTATTAAGAGGATCAGTTATCAGGAAGTGCATGGCTGAAACTCGACCTTTTTTCTCCTAAATTTTAGTTTACTTCCTTAGTACTAGTTTTTAGGGTTCCGTACCCAAAGGGTAAAAACGGGAACCCTACTACTAAAACTTCGCTGTCCGTCTGTCCGTCCGTCCGTCTGTCACAAAGGTCTATCTTATGAACCGTTATAGCTAGATAGTTGCAATTTTTACAGATAATGTATCTATTTTGCCGGTTCGGCGCAACGTACTGACTACACAAATTTGTCACAGCGCACACGGCGCGTTTAGTTCGTTCGGAGTGTTTTGTTGCAAGTGAATACCCACCATAAGAAGGAATAGAGAATAAATTGAAGGATTTGAAGGACAAGGAAAAAGTAATAAATTAAAAAAATATATTTTTTACGCGTAAAAATAGTTTTTTGCGTGTAACATAGAGCCTTTTACTGTAAATATTTTTTTTAAACATAATAAATAGTTTTTACGCGTAACAAATAGTTGTATACGTGTGTTTTACGTTTTATACGCGTGAAATAAAGATTTAATAAATAATTTGATTCACTTTTACAAAATTTGTATTAAAATATCAATATTTTCAATAAATAAATAAATAAATAATCGTTATTTCAGAAAAAATAGGTACAAAACATAGCGCCTGCACAAACACACAATGAAATGATCGTCAAAAACAAAAAAAAAAATTCTTATACGATATTCAAAAAAATAACACTTGATTCATAAGAAATTATAAACAAGTAGTAAATTCTAAACAAGTAGTTCTTGTAGCAATTTAAACACAACAGAATACCCAATAAAATTCAATTGGAAAAAAACTTACAGAAAAACTCTAAGTGAGTATGGTTCTAGATTAATTAACAGAAGTTTTACTCGTTTTTTGAATTGAGTTTCACAAATAATATTTTTAATGTCATTAGGTAGACTGTTAAATAACCTTATATACATATAATGCGGATGCTTCTCAGATAACGATAAATGATGTTGAGAGAACTTGATATTGAGTGTTCTTGTATTGTAGTCATGTAGACATGCTGTGTTAAATAGATATCGATTTTTAAAGAAAAAAATTAGACATTCATATATATATAAATTCCATACACCGTTAAAATATTGCTTTCTTTAAACACACCTCTACAGCTTTCTCTGTAAGACAGATCTCTCATGCAACGAACTACCCATTTTTGTATTATAAAAATTTTCTCCGTTAAATTACTTATTCCCCAAAATATTATGCCACATCGAACACGTAACTCAAAACTACCGTAGTACAAAATTGCCCTTGATTGTTGGTTTATATATTGTTTTGTTACTCGAAACGTAAAACATACTGAATTCAGCTTATCACACAATAGGCATATGGTGTGACCAATCAAAAAAACTGGTCAATTTGAATTCCGAGACACTTGGTACTTTGACAACATTCAAATGAGTCCCTATTCAGCGCCATATTTGATAAAGTTTCCAGCTTACACTGTTTTGTTTTAAATATTATAATGTTTGTTTTTTCCATATTTAGGAGTAATTTATTGGAATTAGACCAGTTCATCGCATTAAGGAAAATAGTCTAGCCTCTTTCACGCAGACGTACAAATGTATTTCAATTATATTTGTGTCATTAGCATAAGATACAATTTTTCCTTGTAATGCAGTTGTTATTACGTTTAGATCGCTAATAGAAATAGAAAAGAGGATAGGGCCAATTATACTTCCCTGCGCAATACCTGCTGAATTGTCGTTTATATCCGAAAAATAATATTCTCCCTCCTTATGTAACTTAATTAACTTAACTTAATAAACACGTGGACTGCTCACAAATACACGTCGTGTCACTACATATTTCTAAGCCGTAGGCTATCCTTACCACTTTTTCGATTATTTTCACCAGCTCGTGTGTCACGGCCTTGAATTCTTTACTCCCAGCGCGCGTGCAGTTTTACTTCGAAAACTGGATTGCGCGACGGGCAAAGCTACTATACTATGGCGCGGCTGAAACTCCTGGAAGTTTTCTAGGGAGGCAGGTGGGAGAATGGAGGATGGAGTTTCGGACAGGAAAACAGTTAGTAAGAGGATCAGTTATCAGAAAGTTTGGAGCTGAAACTCGAGCTTTTTTCTCCTGCATCTTTGTTTACTTCTTTTGTAGTAACTTAGTAGTATTAGGTTTTAAGATAATCTATATTTGCAAAAATATAAAAAACTAAAGAAGAAGCATATTAGAAAGGCAAGAAAATAGGCCTTCAAAAGGAAATTTTGGTAAAAACTTGAATTTTTGACTTAAGTTACTTTGAAAGATCTAAAAATGAATTGTGAAAGATTTCTTAAAATTCACCCCTGAGAAGGGGCGAAATAAATAATTAAAGTTATTTTTTCGAAATTTCGGAGGAATGGTGAGAACTAGAAAAAAAAGTTCAAATAAAAGTTGTGGAGCATCAAATTTTACATAGATATCAAAATTAAGCGAGATAGGGTGGCTAGAGGCTAGGGGATGATAGTAGAAATTTAAAAAATGTATAAGTTGCTGGAAAATTCATATATTTAACATTTTTATTTAATTTTCTTGGAAAATTATAAATTTGAAATAAGATTTTTTTAATTCACCCCAAGAAGGGGTGAAAAATATAAATAAAGTGTTTTTTTTTCAAATTTCAGAGAAACGGTAAGAACTTTGAAACAAATAATGTTTCAATTAAAGCTGTTCCCTAGATTCTAGCCAACCTATCTCGGTTAATTTTGATTTGAGCAAAAAAGTATAGGGAGCATTTTTATGTAAAATTGGACGCTCTCTTACAACTTTTATTTCACCTTCTTTTTTTGTCCTTATCGTTTTTCCGAAATTTAGAAAAAATAATTTTATTTTTTTATTTCACCCCTTCTCGGGGATAATTTAAGAAAAAATCTTTCACAATTCGTTTATAGATCTTCCAAAATAACTTGGCAAGCTTTAACCAAAACTTCGTTGTTAATTTGTAGGCCTATTTTCTTGGACTAATATGTTCTTTGTGCAAAATAAATGTTTTACAAAATATTTTTTTCTCTTTGGTAGTCATCTAAACAAGGACTGCGGTAATGAAAATGGGTGAGTTAAGAAGCTCTTAACTCACTCAAAATGCGTGAGTTAAGAGCTTCTTAACTCACTGACGTAGATAAAATAAATAAATACCTTGGAACATTCGCCAGCATTATTTTAGTTTTATAAAAAAAGCTGTAAAATAGATTATTTTTAGGACACATTTCAATTTTCTTTCTCGTTGACTACATCCAGCAACATTTGACTTAAAGCTACAGTCGCTTAAAGAAACATTTTTTCCGACATCTCCAGATTGCCGTTCGAAAAAACGCAAATGGTTACAAAGAAGAAGAAAAAGAGGGAAAGTAAACACCAATAGAAATGTAGAGAGGTTCGCTTAATGACAAATCGATTTTGTCTCGAACAAAACAAATAAGCAACAAATGGATTTCCCGTGACGTTCTTGCCCCGAGAAGAACAAATTTAAACTTGGCTTTCCATTCGATAGCTGGAACGTTGTATGGGACAGGGTGTGTTTGTGTTTGTTTTAGAGGGGTTTGTATTGCTGTTTATTTAATAGTTATTTGACAGAAAAAAAAGCAGTAAGAGGATATAACACAAATGAACCTCTTCAATGCAAAACACAGTATGTCCCGTTCAGTATGTAGAATGTAGAATGTTTAGGAGGGGAGTTAATCACCGCGTCTTTATAGATCTATTGTGTGTTCCCCTTTCTTGAGTTATAACGAGTTATAACTCATCATACAGTCTCAGGACTTTAACAAAAGCCAGTATCTGAGACGGCTCCACAGAGGCCAGCCTCCATCCTCGACATCAGCCGTACCAAAGTTCATGACACAAATGGTCGTCGTCTCGGCGCCCTCAGTGATAAAGTGTTCTGGTGTTTCCCCATTTTCCCCACAGAATCTGCATTCGCCGTTGTTTCTCAGTTTCAGCCTACTGAGGTGTTCGTTGAGGAGACAGTGTCCTGTTAGAAACCCCGTGACAAGCCGAAGTTTGTTTTGACTTAAATGAAGAAAAACCTTTGATTTTTCTCCGTCGTATGTCCTGAGAAACTTTTTCTTGTGTCTTAGACCGTTGGAGGACACCCATTCCAAGTTACGGATGGAGTCTTCCAGATTCTTCAGTTCCGCTTTCAGTTGGTTCCCGTTTGGAAAACAGAACGATTCTGGTTCAGTTAGTGGAGTGTTCGCTCCTTTCCTAGCTAGATCATTTGATTTTTCATTGCCTTCTATCCCTTGGTGAGCAGGCACCCGGAGTAGGAGGACTTTATTTTCTTTGCCTAATTTGTTAAGCTTCTCTCGGCATTCTTTGACCAACTTCAAATTGATGGTTACAGAGTTAATCGCGTTAAATGCTGGTTGACTATCGGATAGGATGGCAATTTCCTGTTTTCGATACGCATCTTTCAATAGGGTAAATTTCTGCCTGAAGGATACTGGGGTAGGTGCCCATTGGTTCGGAGTATTTAGTTTTCGGCCCAAATACTCCTATCCCTGTCCCTGCTTTGGTTTTGGAAGCATCGGTATACCACGTTATGGTATGGTCTTTTCTATGCTGAGTAAGCGTTTATTTCTTCCAATCCTTTTTATTACTCAATACTACAGTAAGGTATTTCTCAAAGTTGTAAATTCTTGGTATGTCATCCACTGGGAGTTGGAGAAGTGGAATTTTCTTTTTGAGGGTGTTCCAAGTCACTGACCTAAAAATTCTCCCAGTACTGTTTCCGTCAATGACCATTCTAATCATTGTCGCATTGGCATAACTACCGACGACAATATGCAGTGGTGTTAGGTCTATATTGACCTCCATTGCTGCTGCTGGACATGTTTTCATGGCACCTGTCATGCAGATACATGCCAGTCTCTGTACTTTGCACAGGTTTTGCCTTGCTGTACGTTGCTCTGGTTTTGTATACCAAGCAACTGCTTCATAAGTAATCATGGGTCTTACTATCATGGTATACATCCAGCGCAAAATGTTAGGTGCGTAGTCCCGTTCAGTATGCTTTTAGTGTTTTTTTTTAACTTCTTTTGAACAGTTTTGTGGATTTGCTACGCTTTTCTGAACTTATTTTATGTTATTTATTCTACCATTACTTAGTTTGTTAAGAAGTAGGAAAATTAAAAAGATATTTCTTTAAAAATGTCTTATGGGTATTTCGCCACTTGCCCTGCAAAAAAATCTACAAAATAAAATAGTTATTTCTGATAAGTAATATTTTAAGGAAGATTTAGAAAATAATAAAATAAATTGTTTTTCAAAAAAGCCTGTAATATGGCCACGTTATGTTGATTATATTTTTGCAATATGGCAACATAACGTTTCTGAAATAGACAGTTTTTTGGATTATATAAATTCTCGAGAACCAACCATAAAATTTACTTTAGAAATAGAGAGAGATAATCGTTTGCCATTTCTTGATATATTTTAGTGTCAAAGTTTCAGAATAAACTAATTTTAGATGTTTATACAAAACCAACAAATACAGAGAGATATTTAAATGTTACATCAAACTACAGTATAATTGTAAAAAAAGGTGTTATAAAAATGATAGGGCAAAAACTATATGTTCATAGAATAATACACTAAATAAAGATACAAACCACATCAAAAATACATTAATAAAAAACCACTATTCACCATCTTTTACTAACAAAACATTAAACAAAATACACACCCCAAACCATAGGCAGAATATACACAATAATAATACACAACATATATAACTTGAAAAAGAACAAAGTCCTTTTTGCTTCCGACAAAGGTTAAGTATTTTTTTGTCCGTTAGGGAAATTTGTTTATTATTAATCACTTGTTTACTAGCTTAACTAGCGTGTACCAGCAACTTCGTTCGCGTCGAATTAATCATTTGTAATGGTGATGATAAAGCAAAGCAAGAATTTCCATTAACATACAAACTGGATAAAATTTTCTCACATTTATTTCAGCATGAGAAAAAACAATATGGCGATATTATTATATAACTTAGTAATATTTGAGGGTAGTTTCATCTCGTTAGAATTTGACTTTCGAAAAATCCGTTTGCCAAAAATAAGCTTTTTACGTCAAGCAGTTTAAGCAGAATCGTGGTTAAGAAATTACCCAACTTTTTGGAACACCCTGTATGATTTTTTTAAAAATTTCAAAATATGTAAAAAAAAATAAATTATGCTTGTCCAAGCGTTTTCCCGAAAGACTAATCGTTTTTTAAATAACAAATATTGTAATATTTGAGGGACGTTTTCACCCTCTTGGAATTTGAGATTCGAGAAACCCCTCCTTGTCGAACCTCTACACCCCACAGTCAATCCGTTTGCCAAAAATCAGCTTTAAACGTCAAACAGTTTAAGCAGAATCGTGATTACTCAGTGGTCATATTTTATGAAACACTCTGTATAAATTTATAAAAAATCTTAAAATATGTAAAACAACAAAATGAAATATACGTGTTTAAGAGTTTTTCGAAAAACTCACCGGTTTTTAAATAAAAAATATTTTAATATTCGAATTCTAAAGGATAGTTTCACCCCCTTAGAATTCGAGTTTCGAAAAATCCCTTATCGAACCTCTACACCCTAAAGTCAATCTGTTTTCCAAAAATCAGCTTTTTATGTCAAGCGCTTTAAGCAGGATCGTGATTAATGAATAACCAGATTTTTCGAAACACTCTGTATAGATTTTTAAAAAATCTTAAAATACGTAAAAAAAAACAATAAAATATACGTGTTTAAGCGTTTTTTCGCAAACTTGACCGTTTTTTAAATAAAAAATATTGTAATATTTGAGGGGTGGTTTCACCCTCTTGGAACTGGAATTTCGAAAAATCCCTTCTTATCGAACCTACACAGGCTACCTTAGGATCGTTTTGCTTGTCGAATTGTCAGTAAAAATAGAAAAAATTGCGATTTTGTGCGTTCTCTTGCTCTTTAGTAAAAACTACTTCTTCTTCTGTAAATTCGTCAATAAGTAATTGAAAATTTACGACTTGGCAGCTATTAATATTGTTCAAAATATCAAAAATGCCCAGAAGCGGCTTCAACATTTCCCTCGTATAATATGAATAATGACATATCCATAGAAAAAATAGGTTGACATCATGGTTGACATAACTCAACAATAGGTTATAAAATTCTCATAACAGTGACATTTTTCATTGTTTTATCCACATTTGACTATAAGATACCTGAGAAATTGCGATGCTGCCAATATGTGCTGAACGCGTATCCGGAAAACGATTCGCACGGCAACGAGAATACCAAAATCGACTGCTTGGCGTTCCGCTAATCGAATACTTTCGCTTACCGCTTTGAAAGCCTAACGTTTTATGTCGGAGTTCCAGAACTCGGGCTCTGTTGTTTTAGACAAAATAAAACAACGTACTTCCATATTCAGCTGCTGCTACTCCAATAAAAAGATAGATGAAACGAGTAAAACATTTTCCATATCCTATTAAATCAAAGAACAAAAATGATTTAACGCTACAACGAGACGTGAAATATAAATGAATGAATAGTAATAAACAGCCAGATCTCTAAGGAAAAAGGGGAACAGAAGGCAATGGGAAATAAATGAAAACTTGAAAAATCAGCCGTTATTTCCTGCCCGTATTATCTTTCATCCATGCATTGTATTCGTTTGAAGTTGGCAATAAAAGCACGAAATTGGAGCAGGCTAAACCTGAGCTAAAATATTGCGAGAATTTCTAGTACCTTTCTGCTTGTATCTTATCTCTTCTTATATTTTAAGCTTTCAAAGTTCCTATTTCGAATTTAGGGTCATAGAGTTATAAGGTAATTAAATTTATTCCGAAATAATGGCGTTTTTGTTTACAGGAAGAGAGTATGACATAAGTAAAATCACATTAATCCATCTTATTACTTTAATTAAAGAGTCATTCCAAAAAGGAGTTTTTCAAAACTGCCTTCAGACAGCAATAATTATTCCTTTGCATAAAGGAGGAGATAAAGATCAAGCTTCAAACTATAACCCAATTGCACTCCTGCCCACATTATCTAAGATCATTGAAAGATTGGTTAACAAAAGGCTTCTATCTTTTCTCCTTAAATATGTACTACTTACTACCCATCAATTTGGATTTCTAAGTAACAGTTGCACAACTGATGTTCGACCTTTTTAATAATGTATACTCTAGTCTGAATAACCATCACTCTACAGCTACAATTTTCTGTGATTTCTCTAAGGCTTTCGACTGTGTAAATCATAATATATTAATTAACAAATTGCAATACTATGGATTCAGGGGAGTACCGCTCGAATGGCTTAAGTCATATCTTGCCAACAGAAGGCAGTTTGTGACGATTGATACGTCTATGTCTTCTTGCAAGCCTATAGAATGTTGTGTCCCTCAAGGTTGGGTACTGGCCCTATTTTGTTTCTGGTGTTTATCAACGACATTGCAAATCTAGACATTAGCGGTAAAATCTGCCTCTTTGCGGACGATACTAGTTTCACTTGGAGCGGCCCAGATGTTACGGCACTATATAATACTATATTCATTGACTTACGCACCATTAAATCTTAGTGCGATTCTAATCTCCTATGCCTCAATCTATCAAAAACTAAAGTTTTGTCATATAAAAGTACTATACAACCTTTTGTACTTAATAACACTACTATTGACGTCGTGGACTCTGTGAAATTCTTAGGACTTGTTGTAGACAACTAGTTAAAATGGGACTTGCACATCGAAGCTTTTTTGTGTATGTCCTATTTTTGATTTTAATGACGTAAATATGTTTGAATTGTATGATTTTTATTGCATGATATTTTTTGAATTATTTGTATATTTTTTGTGCTTTTGTTTGTTTTTTAAATGCTTTGCCGATGAAGCTATTTTGGCTTTATTTATTTATTATTTATTATAAACACCTGTAAATTATTTGTAACTATTTGAAACACAATATGTGTATAAATAAAAATATTATATTTTACAACACAATTCACAAGGTTGGTTTTGTTATAAAATAATGCTCGATAAATCATTTCCTACAATACATTTAAATAAGTTTTCTGTGCTTTGCTTAATCTAAACACCGATACAATAGAATCTCTTCTTTAACCACTTAATTTAATCATTTTTGTGCGTGACTTCTGTTCGTTGCTCATAAACAAATACGTTTTCATTAGTTTATACCGTAGACTAAACAGAGTTTATACATTTATAGTAGGAAAAATTAAATAGAGCCAATGGCAATAAAGTGGGGGAATGAAATGGTATTTATCACAAAAACAGCAATAACATATTTTATTAATATGTATAATGATTTTATTAAAAAATACGGACTACGGAAACACGGAATATCTCAAAAACTGCGACTTTGACTGATTTTGATGTTATTACAAATTTTGTTGCAAATATTATTCCTAATCTTAAATTGAAAATCGCGTTTCGCTAGATTCTTACGATTTTTTTAAATTTTTAATCCCCTGCCATACCCCCTTACCAACCCCCTATCCCCACCAAAAACTAATGGCCAGATATTCTCGGGTGCCACTGTATTTTTGTGCCAAATTTGGTTAAAATCGGTTTAGCGGTTTTTGAGTTATCGTGTTACAGACGGACAGACACCAGAGAAATATTTGGTATTTAGGTCATTTATGACCCAAATAACTAATTTTGAGTGAAATTAAAAAAACTTTTTTTTTGTCGATCTTAATAGCCTACCATACCTGTTGGTATGGTAGGGATTATTTTTATAGTTCAAAGAAATAATTTATGCAATAATTTAATATTCAGGATAGAACAAAACATATATTTTCTACCTAACTAAAATTGAAACAGTGATACCGTTTTTTACAGGTAAGTTTCGATCTAAGCAATAATTGTACACCCTTAATGGTAAAGTTTAATCTGTTTCTTTTATTTTCTTCTTTAATTTGTATTTTTATCTTTAACAGTTTTATGGTTATACCATTATAGTTTTAATATTTTTGCATGAATTCTTCATAAACATTTTTCCTTGTTCTAAAATGGTTAATCTTGTTTATAATTTAATAATATAATTATTAATAATATCATTCCAATTTCATTTTTTGATAGATTGTTATTGATAGAATTTTAAGTAACGTTATATTTTTTGCTGTTAAAAGGTTAAAAAACCACAAAATTTATTTAGTTCAGTGCACAAAAAGGGTGACGTTAATCAAAATTAATAATAACCATCTATTAAAATAATATTACTATAGAAACGCCTTTTGTGGTTTAGAACTTTTTTAGAACAAGTAAAAATGTTTATGAAAGATTTTCATTTTCCTCTATATGTCAATATAGAGTTTTTCCTCTTGTAAAGACAATCCTGGGACATACTATATAACTAAATAAGAAAAAATATACCATTTAAAACTAAAACTTAGCTATCCAAAATAAATACAGGTAAAGACAAAAATATTATACAAAGATAGCTAGGGAATGACAATTCGATTATAATTTTAACGAGGTCAATCTCTAGACGTCACTTACTAAATGCTAACATAAGACTTGTCATAAAATAACGCTAATTATAGAATGATTAAAAAAGGATAGAACGTTTCAAGATATACAAATTGATTTCCAAATTTTTTTTCTCGAATTTTAAACTACACTATTTATAAATTATTTTTTCTTAAAAAATACATGTATAAACTACTCGTTTCCTAAGAGTCTATTACGCTGTACTGTTCGGTTCGCTCTCAGGGGTTGGGTAAAGCGGATGTGTGGACGAAGGAAATACATATTATATTTCAGAAATCTGCCTAAGGCTCAGCCCGATCCTGTCGTGTTAAGCCACATCCAAAATTCCAAACACACGTGCTTTGATTAAGACTTGATTAAGGTTTGCAGAGCTTCAGCATTTGCCATAAAATAGCGAGCGATTTGTTACAAAACCATATAAATTATATATCACTGTAATCACAAAACTTCAATCTATTTCCATATTGTAACGGAATTTTAAATTTTGTCCTTATTTCCGAGAAAATTTAGTCCAAACACAAGGAATGTTTTGTTGATGTTTGACCATCAAAATCTAAAAAATAAATAAGTTGTCTAAAGATGTGCTACAACATGGACATAGTATAATCCTTTATATTTAATTTCCTTCTTCATTTGTATAAAAATCCTAGCCAGTTTTACATAAAACATTAAATGCCGAACGCTTATTTTGCTACTTTTTCGGACTAGTGAAATGGACTCTTAATAATAATAATCTAACAAATAAGGAAGAGTACGGGCTAAGTATATAACGTCTAAGGCCTGACCTCGCCAAAATTATGATCGATTGCCATTCCCAGCCGTCTTTGACACCGTTTTTTTTTCGGTGATACAGTATAATTCATCATTGTCGGCAAAAAAATCCTCAAACAGATGTAGATATTGTTTAATTATAAATTTACTTAAAACTTAATCGAAGCGTTTTCTTTTCATTAAATTAAAAAGCCACCTTGTGCTAAATCAATTTAGCTTGTTACGTACCGCTCGAGTCAAACTAGAAGAAAAACAATAATCCGAATGCAGCACCACTCGCATTAATACAAACGGAATCGATTCTGTCTCGGGCGAAACAAATAAGCAACAAATGGGTTTCGTAGTTTCGCCGTTCGATTCCCGAGAACAATTCCGGATCCGGCGTTTTTCTCTTTTGAATCCGGCGAGCATCCAACGTAATCGACGGCAGTTTCTTTTGTTGCTGCAGGAGCGTCGCTACCATTATTAGTTACTGAATATATTCGGTCGAATTATATAACGAGCAGGAAATAAGAGTTTCCCGGACTTCGTAAGTGAAATAATGGAAATTGAAGAATTCCAATTTAACAAGGTTTTTCTATTCTTTGGAAAAATTATGGTAATAATGTAGTAACTATTAAGTAAGCGCGTGATTTTAATTTAATTTGTATCTCATCTATTGGTAAATAGTGTCTATAGATGCCTTTGTGGTGTATTCATTTATTGAAAAAAGTCAGTTTTTTTCGCCAGTGAAAAAAAAATTTACAAAAAAAAACAGTATGCGCACTATGTGCGCATGTTTCAAGTGGAACTTGTTACTAACAGCTATTAAATTAAAAAATTTGTATTAATTATTTAATTTTATATCTATAATTTATATAAATTCATTTTAATTCATTAAGCCCTTCAGGCATATTATATATTTGATTGCTTTAGAGTCACTTTGATATATTTTATTCATGTTATGCATATTTCTGATATTCACATAGTACGGTTTTTTTAATATAAAGAGTCCCTACATTTTGGTACCAAGATCGCGAGGCTTTATGCGGAATAATTAGTAAAATATTAATATTCAAAAGCGTGCAGATTTAACTACCATTTTGAGTGATATATTTTGATACATACGATTTACCAACAAATATTTTCAAACATCAAATTTTTCATGGTCTTATTTTATTCTATTTAACATTTAATTATTAATTATACTTAGTTATTAGTTCATCTCAGCATTTCATTTGTGTAATTTCTAAAATAAGTAATACCTATATTAATTATTAAACTAAGCGGTTTGCGATCGTGATTTTACTTTATTCGATAGGGAAAGGCGTACCGGCAACGCCACAACAGCACACCGTCGCATTTCTCTCACTCCGACTTAATAAGATACCTATGTGATTTACTTCCACACATATAAATACCGACCCAAAAGTAACATTTGCCAGCACGGTAATCTATAATAATATATTTAGGATAAAGAACTCATTACTTTGTCACTTATAACTTGACAATGGATTAGTAAAAAAAGTTAAAGAACTCATTACTTTGTCACTTATAAACTACGACCTAAAGACGGTAATTTTAAAAATAACTTTTGAACGTAAGTCTAAAACTTTCCGATCCTTAGCGCAAAAACTACGAAGAAGAACGAAGGAAAGAAACTATAATGTTAAGTTAGCTGCGCGAATGGGACCTATCGAACGGGAAACAATCCCCAACTTCCTTTCTAATCAACCATTCGATCTGCATCCCATTGGAAAAACACACAGAAAGGGATTATTTAGCAGGGCGCGCAGGGAAAGAACTATTGGCGATTTGGTATGCGGCTGGCGCGCGGTCTTTTCAACACGCAGGACCCGCTCCTGCTCCAGAAGAGAGACGGTTAATTCGGTCAGGAGAGAGGATCGAGTTCGTGACGCAAAAAGAAGAGCGTCTTCGCTTGTTTCGGGATGCTTCTCGCTAAATAGATGGTCCGTTTCGATAAGGATTTGTTTTTTTTTTCTTGTTAATCACATTTATTATTGCTCTATGCGATGATTGTTGGTATGCGAAACTAACTTAAAGCGGAACCCAAGAATCTGAAAGACACCAGTCATGAGCTGGAATAATAATAATATAATCCTCCAACAATCTAAGACACACGAAGAAATTTAGCAGGATTTAGGAACAAGAGAAATGAAAGGTTTTCCTTGATTTAAGTAAGAACAATCTTCGGATTGGCACGGGTTTTTTAAGGCGGTTCCCAGCATTGGGTATTATGATAAAAAAAGAACTCAAACAATATGTTGCTAATTTCGTGCCCTATAATGAAAGAATGATGCTGATCCAGTTGCGTTACAAAGCCTATAAACACCAACCTGATACAGGTATATGCTCCCACAGCCGACAGCGATGAAGAAACTATAGAGAAGTTCTACTCAGACCTAAACGAGCTAACTAAAAGTTGAAGAAACATGAAATTAACGTGATAATGGGGGATTTCAACGCTAAGGTTGGCAAGGGAAGGATCGAGAATACTGTTGGTGGCTTCGGACTGGGAGATAGGAATGAGAGAGGGAACGACTCATAGAGTTTTGTCAGAGAAAGATTTAGTTATTGCGAATACTTTTTATGAGCTACCACCTCGACGACTCTATACTTGGACATCACCAAGAAGTAGCAAAGAGAAGATCATAAGGAATCAAATTGATTTCATTTGTGTCAACAGACGGTTTAGGAATAGCATTGAGAGTGCTAAAACCTACCCAGGTGCAGATGCGGACACTGACCACGAATTGCTTGTAGCCAACGTAAAAGTGAGACTAAGGAAGCTGCAAAGGAGAATAAAACCGAAGATAATAAACACAGAAAAGCTCAAACAACAGCAGTATCAGAAGGAGTTTAACGACTCAATAGCAAGTGAGTTTTTGGAAGCATCAGCGACAAATATCGACATGGCCTGGGACCAAATCAAATCTACAATGTTGACTGCCGCGGACCAAGTTGTAGGCAGAAGAGAACATAATACGAAAACCCCTGGATGACACAGGAAATCATAAACCTTATAGAGGAAAAGCGTAAATACAAAAACACTGACCCGCAAAAATATAAACAATCAAAAGACAAATAGAACACCGCATAAGAAAAGCCAAAGAGACATGGATGGAGGAGAATTGCCGTGAAATGGAACAACTGAACAATAAACATGATTATTTTAATCTACATAAAAAGTTAAAGGAATTAACTGGAAATAAAAAAAAAGAATACCGATGATCACAAGAAACGCACAGGGAGATATACAGTTAACAGAAGAAGGCAAAAGACAAACTTGGAGGGAATACATTGAACATCTATTTGCAGCAAGACGAGATGACGTCAGAGATGAGAGCAACCAGGCGGAACGGCTATGTATTTTAAAATCAGAAGTGGAGTATGCTATAAAAACATCAAAGAGCAGAAAAGCGACCGGACCTGATAATATACCAATAGAATTCTTGAAGGCCTTAGACGATAGAAACTTAACTCAACTCACAATAATGCTCAATAAAATTTACGAAACAGGAGAAATCCCAAAAGACTGGCTTAAATCGGTCTTCATCCCTCTGCCTAAAAAGAACAACCCCAAGTCCTGTGATGAGTATCGGCTAATCAGTTTGATGAGTCATACTCTGAAGGTACTCTTGAGGATAATCCAACAGAGAATATATCGAAAATGCGAGGAACAACTGGATGAGACGCAGTTTGGCTTTAGAGAAGGTCTGGGAACTAGAGAGGCTGTATTTGCCATCACAGTAATGCTACAGAAATGTAGAGAATACAATAAAGATGTGTATGTCTGTTGATGACTACGTCGAATTAAGGCGGGGTTTAGGCGATATCTTCGGTCGCCTCGGCATGCGCGTGGAGCTCAATAGGTTTTAGAAATTCGGTGGTTGTGGTTCCCATAATTATTCATCATACGTTATCAGTATTTAAAACTTTAATTAAAATCTGTTTATCGACTTCCTATTATTGACTTGAATTATTGTGTACAGTGCATTTGGTGTTCCTCTTAGTGTACAATGCACTTGGATGTTAATTTCTAAGTTAACAAGGAGAAGATAGGGATAAGTATTAATTTAGATTAAAATTTGGACTAATTAATGTTAATTTTCAATATGGATAATCCAATTCATACAATTTATGCGACGTATACAATACATTCATACCATTTACAAGTACTTCGGTTGAGAGACATTTTTCATGTTTGAAACGCATTAAAAATTACACTAGAAATTCAATGAAAAATAAACGTTTATCGTCATTTGACTTACTTTCAATCGAAAAAGATATTTTCATAGCCCTTCAACATTACTGATATAATAATAAATAAATTTCGGCAAAGAGATCGGCGAATCAATTTAATATATAAAAAGTAATTATTCTTTTCATTTGTTTATGAGTCTCGAAATATGTATGTAAATAAGATAATCTGTTTTTCTTTGTAAATTTATTTGTCTAATTTGTCTTTGTAAATATAGGTATTTACTTATTGTTAAGCTACGTAAATAAATATAAATAAAATAAAATCCTATGATGAACTGCATGGTACTCTTATCTATCTTATTTATCAAGCATTAGTATTTAGCATGCTATGATCTTTGGTACGGCTGATGTCGAGGATGGAGAGCTGTTATCTGTGGAGCCGTCTCAGATACTGGCTTTTGTTAAAGCCCTAAGATTGTATGATGAATTATAACTCGTTATAACTCAAGAAAGGGGAACACACAATAGATTTTTTTCAGACATAGACATTTTTTTTTCTATATTATAAAATCAAAATAAGTGACCAACTAGAAAACAAAACCTTCGAGTATAAAACTAAACAACTCCTCTACTAAAGTGCAATGAATAATTCATACCTTTTGCGCCCTTGAAACAATAACCATTTAAATCCCGAAAATAAGCAAGAATACCCAAGTAACAAAAAAAAACACTGCTAAACTGGAAGGGTAGACCTTCCATATCCCTATCCCTTCCTCCGGGTCTATTCTTTCTTCCTTTCTTGCCGCTGGAAATAGTTCGTATTGCGTTTTCCACGCTGAATAATGCATGACGATCGTAACGGCAAAAATTCCAGCGAAAAACGACTAACGGCGGTCCCATATTGATTTAACGTCGTTTAACGGCACATTCTTTGTGCCCTCCGCGGCAAAAATTTTAAGTAAAGAACCAGATTCGAATTTAAATACGGAGAAGGAGGAAATTAAGGTCTGCCGTGTAACCTAATAATCGACTAAGTTTTGAGGTAAACTTTCGAGAAGTCGTTTAAAAGAATTCGATCGTTTGTCAAAATATCGGAGGATTTATTTAAGTGCAATTCTTGTTTGCGTCATTCTATTCAAACTGCAGTTACTTTTTTTAAGGAATTTTTTAATTAAATAATAATTGAGATGTTATTATTTTGACACATATTACTATTCTTTTACTAGCTCAAGAGATTCAGCAACCAGCAGTTTACTATATTCTTTGAGGTTCCACTTCGACCTTTTCAGATTTGGTGTGGTTCTGTTTTGATCTCTAGGATATACCGGGTGCGTCTTAAAAGTGGCTCACCCCTATAACATTTTTATTTTTCAGATAAAACAACGAGATTAGGTATGTTAGTACATATATGACATAAATTGGGATTGATTGACATATTCAATTGTTTTCGGTCACTTCCGGTTTCACCGGAAATTACTACAATTTTTGATTTATAAATGGTACCCTCGGTGTTTTTTTTTACTTCATTCGATAGAAAGTGACACTGAATAGAATGACATATCACATGTCAACTTTTGACATTTTCGCATATGGTTTATTTGAAATTGTAACATGCGGTTCATAACGACAATTTGACTCGAAATACCAAGTGTGTGGTATTAAATTATTCGTAAAAAAATGCTTTTTCAAAATATGCTAATGAGCCACCCTCGTTCCATTTGAGAAAATTGAGACATGATCAAAAATACGATTTGTGCATCTTTTAACCGGCCAGGACAAGACACTAAAAATATTAGACGATCAAATCTATTTTTCCAAGGCTCCTTGACTAAAAATTAGTGTTTTAACACAGCCATGGCACTCTAGATTGAAATTTAAAATAAAATTTGTTTTTGAGCGAATATGTAATAAGTTGACATATGAGACGTCATTCGATTTAGAATGTCATTTTCTATCGAATAAAGTAAAAAAATACCGAGGGTGCCATTTAAAAATCAAAAGTTGTAGTCATTTCCGGTGAAAAAGGAAGTGACAGAAAACAACTGAATACGCCAATCAATCCTAATTTATGTCATATACTATCATACCAAATCTCATTTTTTTTATCTGAAAAAATAGAAAAGTTATAGGAGTGAGCCACTTTTGAGACTCACCCGGTATTCTCCAGGCCTATCCTTTTCAAAAAGTCTTTTTAGAGATTGAACCCTTCTTATTACTCTTTAATATATACAGTGCTAACAAAATCCAGGCTAATATCCAAGGGGATCTTTCTGAACCAATACCTGCAGAGAAAGGCATACGACAAGGATATTTATTAAGCCCACTCCTTTTTAATACAATCATGGACGAAATAATCAAACAATTGCGCCATTTAAATGTATACAAAATGGGAGACCGCAATATGACAATTCTATGTTATGCCGACGACGCTGTGCTATTCGCAGAAAATGAGAACAACGTCCAAAGACTAGTATATCCCTTCAATCTAGTAGCAAAATCTTATAACATGATAATCTCTGCATCCAAAACAAAGAGCCTGACAACATCAAAAATACCTATCAGATGCAAGATTGTCGTGGATAACACAATAATACAGCAAGAAGCCGTTTTTGAATATTTCTCGCGGAATTCACTAACCTAGTGGGGGTGAAAGAAACCCTCTAATAACTGCTAAGTATTTCTAATTCTTTTCTAGATTATACGGGCAATTATTTAATTATTCTTGAAATTGTTCTGAGGCGATGCCTAGTCTTTCTGGAAAAATATATTTTCAAGTTCCATTAGGGGCATATCATCAATAAGGGGTCCAAAGCCTACTGGTTAAAAGTGGCGAACTTTTAAAAATTCTTTATTTCGAAGGGAATTATAACAATATATCAAGTGTGCTATATTTTTGGAAAGGTAATTTTAAATTCTTCTCAATAAATTAAAAATACACAGGGTGTCCTATATAAAAAATCAAATTTCCTGTTGATAATTCTTAAATTATTAATTTTAAAAAAATTTTACTTAAACCATTAAATTCGTAAACAGATGCTTTGGAAATGTTTTCATAAAAATACAAAATTTTCCATAGCAAAAAAGTTACAGTGATTTGTTAAAAATGTACATTTTTGAAAAACACCCCGTAACTTCGAAACAGTAATAAACAGGGTGGTCCGAACTGTATTCCGGAAACTTTGGCAGCGTATTCTGCAGATAAAAATGAGTAATAAAATTCGTATAAATGTATGTCCTAAAATGCTTAGTTTTAAAGATACAGGGTGTAGAAGTTTCATTTCGATTTTTTATTTCGATTTTTTCCCAATAATTTCTGAAGTAACGTCAATATTTGGATGAAAATTGGTGTCTGGGAGTTTTTTGGCATGAGAAATTTGATTTTGGTGTCAATATGACTCCTATTTGTAGGGGGCGCCAGTTTTGTTTGTTTTGAACATACATTACATACAGGTACCTGTATAGTATCAGTCAGTAGTTATACTGACTGAAAAAATACACATTTTCATGACTTTTTACGTAAAAATGTCTCTTGGTACAAATCGCTACGAGCAACCGTTCTCAAGATATTTAGATTATAAGCACACGTTGAGTATAGTTATTTGACTGAAATAATAAATTTTTATTTTTTTAAATTAATCATAAATTTTTCTGCGAAAAAATGACTAAACAGTTTTTGTTGAACTTTTGGCACAAAAAGTTTCAAATTTATGATTTCAGTCTAATAACTATTTAGTCAACGTGTACATACAATTTTTAATTTATGTCAATGATGACAGGTATTGAAAATTTGGTTCCAAATATCTCGAGAACCATTACTCGTAGCGATTTTTACCAAGAGACCTTTTTTATATAAAAAAGTCGTAAATATATATTTTTTACTCAGTAATTTTATACAGGCATGGACGAAAAGTTATTACTCTTCAAACCAGTTAAAAATATGTAGGTGGCGCCCTCTACAAGAAGGAGTCATATAGACATGAAAATCAAATTTCTCATGTCAAGAAACTCCCAGAAACCAATTTTCATCCAAATATTGACGTTACTTCATAAATTATTTGGAAAACATCGAAATAAAAATGAAACTTCTACACCCTGTATCTCCGAAACTAAGCATTTTAGGACATACAATTATACAACCGTTTTTACTTATTTTAATCTGCAGAATATGCTGCCGAAGTTTCCGGGATACAGTTCGGACCACCCTGTATATCGATATGCAGTTTTCACCATCATGTTTTTGACAAAAATTGAACTTTGACACCGATATTAGTTTTTGTCTATCTCCTATAGAAAAGGGCATTTCCATTTAAAAGCGTCCAATTTGACCCACCCTGTACATTGTTCGACTGCAAGTAAAATTAAAATTTTTTAAGCTAAACTAACCTAACACAATTCATTTAAACCAAAAACTCGTAATACAAAACTAAAGTGTCAAAATGAACGACAATGTCAGGAAATAAATAAATTTGACAACTTGACATTTTTTTACAGCAGAGCTACCACCTGAATCCACAGCGGGAAATTTAAATTACAGTTAGTCAGCCCGGCGCCGAATACGTCCATGATTGACAACAACGAATTTCAAAATCGCGCCCTCGATTACGTAACTAAAAGTTTAGTTAGTATGGAATATACATTATTATGCCTTACACATTCAAAGGTACATAAACACGTTCCCTTTACTATCACTAATCTAAGCTGCTTGAAAGAAGTGAAAAATTCAAATAACCAAATTTATTCATGCCTTATAGCCACTTGGTCGGCAATTCGAAGAAGAAAGCTTCTTTTTGTCGGCTACACTGCGGACCTTTAAATAGATTTGCATAAAATCGGAATTTAACTCATCGAATTTCACACACACGCAACGCACCCTTTTATTTGCGTCAGCACCCTGAATAATTCATGCCCTTGTCCTTAAAACAATAACCATTTAAGTCACAATATTAAATAAAGTCGCCCAGCAAAAAAGAAGGTCTAAAATTGTTCTCCTTTTTTATATCCTCTAACACTTAGAGTCCTAATAAAACATGAATATGGTAATTTTATTACGGTGAATAGTCTAAACAACATTGGTAAAATATTGTTTTGTTTTCATGTGGAATTTAGCAACGGTTTCTCAGTAAGTGCAAATGTGTGTGTGTGAAGCAACTCTATTCTCTGTTCTTGAAAAAAAATAGTTATTTGTGTATCAAGGGGGTTAATTATCGAGGACAAAGTTTCTGTCCCGAGGGTCTATGGCCCTAGGGATAATAAATATTTGGCCCTAGGGATAATAAACACTTTATTTCCCGTGGTACCTATATAATTTTATTTCTTTTTTTTGTACTGATTTCTTTCGAAAATCGACAACTCTAAAACTATGATCTCTTCCCCGACACAAACGGTACATTGTGAGACAGGAAATTGTAGAGAGAAACAAGCCCTACAACATAGGATACAACATTTTAATGAACAGTGCTTTCCATAAAATTAATAAAATTAAAAATATACGAAATAATATACATGTACTGATTTCTTTCGAAAATCGACAACTATGAAACTATGATCCCTTCCCCGACACAAACGATACATTGTTGAAGAGGAAATTGTAGAGAGAAACAAGCCCTATAATATAGGATACAACATTTTAGTGAACAGTGCTTTCCATAAAATCAATAAAATGAAAAATATACGAGATAATATACATGTACTGATTTCTTTCCAAAATCGACAACGATGAAACTATTATCCCTTCCCCGATAAAAATCGTACATTGTGAGACAGGAAATTGTAGAGAGAAACAAGCCCTATAACATAGGATACAACATTTTAATGAACAGTGCTTTCCATAAAATTAATAAAATGAAAAATATACGAAATAATATACATGTACTGATTTCTTTCGAAAATCGACAACTATGAAACTATGATCCCTTCCCCGACACAAACGGTACATTGTGAGACAGGAAATTGTAGAGAGAAACAAGCCCTATAACATAGGATGCAACATTTAAATGAACAGCGCTTTCCATAAAATCAATAAAATGAAAAACATACGAAATAATACACATGTACTGATTTCTTTAGAAAATCAACAACTATGAAACTATAAAACCTTCCCGGACAGAAACGGTACACTGTGAAAGAGGAAATTGTAGAGAGAAACAAGCCCTATAATATAGGACACAACATTTTAATGAACAGTGCTTTCCATGTTTTTATGTAATCAGCACCTACATAGTAAATTTAGTATATTTTGTCCTATTTTAAAACGACATAAATGTTGCATGTATTAATCTTCCCTAGTAGGTAGGAATTTTGTTGCTGTCAATCGAGTTCAGTTTTTTGTCAAAAAAAGCGCCTTTTGTACAAATTCGGCACACGTTCGAGTAAATTTCCATTAAAATAGGGAAGATATTAAACAAAGTTGAACAAGCTTGGAAGCTTGGATTCACTTTTAAGTGGAAGTACTTCCACTTAAAAGTGAATCCATTTACTATAAGGAATATAAAAAATACCGTCAGTGGTTGGGACAGAAAAATATTGTAGCAGGCGATGTCGATAAAACTGTCTTCTTGTAAATTTATTATATGTAACATTAATGATATAAATAAATGATTAAAGTATTTAGATGAGTGGCCGTTTTAATTTTATATTATTATTCAAAATATATATTGTGTTTCATAGTTGTTACCTATAAAAGGTATAGGGAATTGTGGCATCTTAATTCCCGTTAATGATGTCCCAGGGGAGTTATAACTCCATTTATAGTTAGCGTAACCAAGACGATATAAGCTTATATTAATTCAGTAACAAATAAACTATTTTATAATACTTTTATTAATTTTATTTATTTCAAAAACGATTTGTAATAGAACTGAAATTTAAAAACAAAAATTTAGGCGAATTTCTTATCTGGCAATGAGGCATAAACTATTTTATAGCACTTTTTTCATAAAATTTATTTCAAAAACGATTTGTCAGAACTGAAATTTAAAAACAAAAATTTAGGCGAATTTCTTATCTGGCAATGAGGCATAAACTATTTTATAGCACTTTTTTCATAAAATTTATTTCAAAAACGATTTGTCAGAACTGAAATTTAAAAACAAAAATTTAGGCGAATTTCTTATCTGGCAATGAGGCATAAACTATTTTATAGCACTTTTTTCATAAAATTTATTTCAAAAACGATTTGTCAGAACTGAAATTTAAAAACAAAAATTTAGGCGAATTTCTTATCTGGCAATGAGGCATAAACTATTTTATAGCACTTTTTTTCATAAAATTTATTTCAAAAACGATTTGTCAGAACTGAAATTTAAAAACAAAAATTTAGGCGAATTTCATATTTGGCAATAAGGCCAACCCTACCTACTGCTTTCCAAATAAGTAATCGTTATATACAAATTTTCTAAAATATAAAGTAATCCTTAATTTTTCTTGTTTTTTTAATGGAACACACTGTATATTATTATTTTTAAATGCAGAATTAACAATAAACATTTGTTGTACTTAAAAAATATGTGATATATACCATTTGATAAAGAACTGTGCATCATAATCTCCAATATTATGTATAAAATTTTGTATATTCCATACAGTCACTATAAGTAAAATTTTATTTTACCGTCCATCTAACGATAGAGTACGTCATGACAGTTGTGTTTCTCATTATAATTCACATTTCTGAATTGAATTTCAGTTACTATTTAAATGACGTGTGTCAAAATCAACCCTGACTCTATGTTGTACAATTGAAGGGCTTATTGTAGTAACATGATTATATAAGAATTCTTGTCATTTAACTGCTGATATAGAAATTTAATTCTACACTGTGTTTGTCATAATGTGGATCAACCCGCTCTCACTACCGGTTTCGGAGCCCTACTCCATCATCAGGTGAGCTTGGAAAGAAACCGCAAGAAATTTGTTTTTCATTTAAATATTAATAAACATAAATTTGAAGACGTTTTAGAGATAGTTTAACTGGATAAGTATTTATCTTACAAATTTGTTGGGTAAAATGCTAGAAAAGCACTGGTAGCTACTTAATAAAACTTAATTCTGGTTGAGTGGCTTATCATGTTATTACAATAAGCCCTTCAATTAAGAAAATACGTATTCAATAGTGTTCATAAACAAGTTCTAGATTAACTTACATAGTACTTAACCAAGCTATGAACATTTTATACGCATATGGCAGAGGCTTATAAATATTACAGCAGAATGTATGATCATAAATGTGTGTAACTTTCCGCAAAACAATTCCATTGTGGAAATACCCAAGCTCACCTGAAGATGGGGTAGGGCCCCGAAACCGGTAGTAAGAGCAGGTTGATCCACATTATGTCGAACACAGCGTGGAATTAATTTCTATATTAGCAGTTCAAGGCAAGAAACTCTTATATAATTTTATTATATACCTATTTATAGTAATAAATACTTTGGCAAATAAACTATGAACCATACAAATGCAGCAAATGTTTTACAATATACAAATATGTGGTCATCTTTTGACAAGTTTATATTAATTTATTAATTGCAGTAAACATTATGTGGTGTTAGGTTAGGTTGTGAATATTTTATATGTATTTTTTTGGATTATATTCGACACTCTTTTTTCATATGACACGATATCTATTTTTCATATGATAATGAAAAACCAAATTAAAACTTAATCAGCGTTTTTCCCGAACCTAAATCCCAAGAAAATCAAAAATTTTAGAATAATTTTACATATAAAATGACAGCGATCTTTATTTCATAGCCATCGCTGACGCCTCTTTTTCTGTGATATTGTATTATTTGCAAATATAATTTCTCGAACATTGATACTTGCAAAATATACATGTAAATTTTGTGAATGCAAATAATAATACTATTAGTAGATATTGAATGTTTTTTGTAAAATTAGATCGATTTTCAAACCCCAAAATGTAAAATATATTTTACATTTTACCCATTATCTTATGTACCTATTCATTATTTGTATATTGTAAATCATTTGCTGCATTTGTATGGTTCATAGTTTATTTGCCAAAGTATTATTACTATACGTCATAAATCTCGCTTCGAGGCTGTCCTATTAGAGACAACATTACGTCAACATGGCCGCAAGTTGCTAACCTAATAAAATTAACACTAGAAAAGCCCGCGGGAACTGTCAAATTCAAAGTTATTCGTTTCACAGACTATAGTGTGTTATCTTACATATAAGTCACGCTGGAAAATGTTTAGCCCTAATGGCTAATTTTCTCAAATGACTTATATATTATAACACGCGAGTACCATACAAAATTTTATCCAACAGCAGAACTGTTTCATGTCTAATATCTAAAGAATACTTGATTTAAAAGGATATCCCAGTTCAACTTTCATTGTTGCGAATTAATAAATTACCAGGGTGCGTTTATGTTACTATGCAATATAGATGTGCGTTTTTGTTTTTTTCTAAATAATAAATAGCACTGACATTAAGACGTCATTTAGATAAATCGCGATTTTTTAACGATAAAATAGTAAATTATCAACCAGCAAGTCAGATTTTAAAGTAAAATGATTCAGGAAGATCTTCCGCAAGAAATTATTAACCAGGCAAAGGCGGCTACAGCACAAATATTGCCAGAAAAGTCTCGTGGCGTATATGATAGGGAATTCATAACACACCAGTCTGTTATAACTTCAAAAACTCACGCGTGTGTTATTATTTATTTTATATGAATGTATATATGTGAGTAATGTCTGTATTAGTAGTGGCTGGTGGATAATATAAATTAATATTATCGAAAACATCTTCGGAATCACTTTTCCTGACGTCTTTATAATTTAACAAAACAATTTAATATATTTTTCTTTAAAACGTGTTTAGTGAACCTCATATATAAAGCCCGAAATCCACCTTCACGTCAATCTGCTTTGTTCAATTATGTTCTACGTTTTTCAGTTAAAAGAAAATTACTGAAATGCTCGTTCGTTTCTTTTTTTGCCGTTTTTGTTAATTAAATTACCTATCCGAGTGTAATCAAACAACGGCAACGGTTCGAATCAAAAACAAAACCGACATTTACAGTAACGAAAAAAGTAACGATACGCCCACCAATTAAAGGTAATCGCGTGCTGCAATGCCGACTTTCGTTCGAGCCATCGAAAGGTTGTGGCATTGCATGCCGTTCCGGATCAGTTTATTCAGGGACGACTCGTCAGATTCTAATGGTTAGATTGATACATTGTGTTGAAATAAATATTTTTAATCTTTAAAGTATTTTTTTATTTCTTTAGGGTGCAGACGGCTGCAACAACGTCCCGTTATCCTGCTGATAACACAGCAGGTTTTTACAAAAATTGCCTGCTACCACCCCCACTTAAAAATATTTTTGCTTAACCTCTGGTTATTTTCATAAAAAATTTAAGGTTCATTCAGAAAATAATAATTAATAGAATATCCTAGGAACAGCTTGCGGTAGTCAGTTTTATGCACAGAGAAAGTAATAAGTAATAATTAGCTTATAAAACAATATAAAGACTGTTCAGTCGTTGTTCACCGTTGCGTCATTATTATTTGTCAAATATGAATTTTAGGGTGTGTCCGAGATCAGTTCATATTGTTTAGAAACTTTTAAGTACGTTCCTATATTTTTGATAGAGCGAGTTTCGTTTTTTTCGCATTTATTCATTATTTCTTGAACTCTTCATCAGTTACGATCCCTTTAATTCCAATTCTTTGGAATGTTCAAATTCCTATTTCTAAAGCAACAGCAACTCGCTATATTATTTAAAGCGCAATACATTTGTATTTTACATAGAAATATTACAACTTTACATTGTACTTACATCCGATACGTCGTTCACGGGCAAGAATGTTCTACAAGCCTCTCTTTCTCGAGAAAAATAATTTATAAGATTAGCAATGAGCTATTCTTCATTTTGGTTAAATGTTTGAGGCAAAAAATAATTTTGACATTGATCGATATCCGTCAATAAAATTATAACTCCAAATCAAATGACAATGACAATTATTAAAAAGAATATGCTGTAATTTTCGAAATGCCGCACGGTGGGGTATTAGCATGAAAAAGGTGATCGAAATTCGAAAAAGCAAATGTGTTTAAGATTTCCCAAAAAAAGATAAATGATAAGTTAAATCATGTCTGCCATGAATGGCGTTGCTATGGGTGTGTTTAGTTACATTCATTCGTTTCAACGAAACGTCAAAGTTGTTACTTCTCACAGATAAGAGGTAAATGGCTAAATTTTATGTTTAAAATTATAAATTGTTGTTGTTCTTGTGCTCTTTTTACGTTTATATTATTGTTTTGATTGAAATTGGCTCAGCAAGCTGCAGGTATGTATTCTACAAAAACGTATTATTTATTTTGATATTCTCTATACTAACGATTTTTTTGCAACTAAAAGTTAGGCGTTCAGAAAATTTGATTAAATTTGTGCCATTTTTATTATACTTAGAGATTTAGCTGCGCATTTCGAAGAATTCAGCATATTGTCTATATACGTTTTACTTAGTAAACATTGGGCTCTCATACAGTAAAATAAAATACTGCGACTTTTTGCGATTTTGCTGATAAAATGAGAAAAACATTCTTGGTTTCCTCTAATTTGCCAATCAGTGATATACTAATGCGAGGTGTAAACCGCGATGGCATTATTGTGTACAAAGCGATCGCATTAGTGCCATTAGCAGTATAGCTTATATATTTGGCATTAGTGGCGACTTTAGTGGTATCGGCATTGCTCGCGGATCAGTCGTAGCATTAGTAGTATTAGTTGAGATATTACTACTGGCATTAGTGGCATTGACCGTGGAAACACTGGAACAGTGATTTTTCTTTCTTTTTTTTAGAATCTACGAATTATCCTTTATTTTGTTCATATTATTTCCTTTTAATTGAAAATAGCAATAATTTATATAAGGTCTACATAAACAAATTTCGATCAACTATCTGTGTCAAATACCCCACTGTGTGCCGTAATGATGTCACCAATCTCTTTCATGCTGGATTGAACGATGGTTGAACATTCTATAGTTTTAATTTCTAACAATAATTTTTCTTGACGGATGATAATCAAAGTCCAAAGTGATATACGTCGCAAACTTTAAAAAATTCGTTTTGGGCATCTTTTAACCGGCCACGACAAGACACGAAAAACATTATACGATCCAATGTATTTTTTCAAGACTCCTTGATTAAAAGTTAGTGTTTTTAACATAGCCATAGCACTCAAGATTGAAATTTAAAATACAATTTTCCTTTAAGCGAAAATGTCAAAAGTTGACATATGATATGTCATTATATTCAGTGTGTGTCATTTTCTATCGAATAAAGTAAAAATATACCAAGGGTGCCATTTAAAAATCAAAAGTTGTAATCATTTCCGGTAAAACAGGAAGTGACCTAAAACAATTGAATACGTCAGTCAATCCTAATTTATGTCATATACTAACATACCAAATCTCGTTTTTAGCCAGATATATCTCTCGTATCCTTACCTTAGCAAATAAATTTTCAAAAAAAGAGATGTTTAAGGTTCAAGTACTTTTAACGTTTTTCATCCAAGAACCAATTTTGATTTAAATCTCTTAAGGGATGAGTTTTCAAAAATTGCTTATAAGCCTCGCTCTTTTATGTCACTTAAACGAGTTCTATGGACAATTTCGTACTTCCAGAACCGTTTAACATATTTTGTACTAATTTTTGCCCGTAATTTCACCTTTTTAAGGGATGAATTTTCAGAAATCGCTACTGACTATTCACTTCCGTCTTCCGTAAGCAATTTTAATAAATTTGTGTCCGAACGTTCACTCTTAATTGAATTTCCAAAAACCATTTTTGAATATACACCTTCATCACTTAAGAAAACTCTGTGTAAAGTTTCATACACCTAGAACAGATTTTAAAAAAATATATGAAGTCTTACTTTATATATATGAACTCTCAATTTCAACTACTTGCTGGATAAATTTCCAAAAATCCGCTGTTTAGTGCTCAATGAAGCCGCACGGAGAATTTTTTTTACATATATCATTAATCTTGTAAAAATTAAGTACGCACCAACCCCAACAGTTATCGTGAATATTTTTTGGACAATTTTCCATTGTATGCCCTAAAATCATCAACACCAAAACGCCACTGTACTTAACCTCTCCACCCACCCTTCACATCGCGATCATTTCTAGAAGTAGAAATTCCACCCGCAGTGATCACGTAATTGTAAATTTTATCGGTTAAAGTTAGAGGCAGAATAAAGGAAGAAATCAAAGGCGGCTATTAAAAATCTGTCGTAAACCGAGCCCATCGTTAGCGTTCGATTCGGATCGATTCGGGTCCGATCGGGTCGGCACGCAACGCCGTTCGACGTTTTATTAAATTAGCGGGGCCTTAAGGTTCGAACGACACGCGATCCGGTATAAAGATGGGTACTTTGCCGGTTGATAGGTTTTATTATGTCTAATATATGCTTTGATACAGTAAGTCTGTGAATATTGCCACATAATGACTTACGAAACACCAATGTGCAAATTTTTAAAATTTATGGCACAAATGGTTGTTCCCTCGGCGCGCCACTCTCAGTGATGAGGTGTGTTCCCATTTTGTTTGTCAAAGATTTTGTCGTTGGACAGACTTTACTGGACAGACTTGGCCTGACTGACGTCATATCTTAGGATTATGTGAATTCATTTTAAAAGAATCAATATTTTCCTGAAATACACCCTTATACATACTTTAGGTTTACACTTAAACAAAATTCCCAAGTTTCTTATTCTAGGAGCTACAGATGCCCGACTCACTATTGCCGGACCCTGTATATCTGGATTAGCAGCTTAACAAATGTATTGTTTAGTAGGTTATTACTTGAATAGTTGCTGTTTCTTGAACCTCGTAGATAAAATAGCAGCTTATATTTTAAGACATTTTACGATAAAACTAATAACTATTTCTTTCTGTGTATTGCTACACCATTAAAATAGTTTATTATTAACCATCCGCTTGTATTAGCATTCGGCAAATGACGTACGTAAACAGATTTTGAGTGTGGCCGCTGCGACCCGAAGTGCTCCCGCCTCAATCGACTGAACAAATTTGCAGTCGAGATCAAAGCGAATCTCGGCGAATTTTTCCAACGTTTGCTCTATCGTGGCAACGCCGCTTCGTGCCGTTCGCTTTATGCAACGATGACTTTTTTCCGATTTTCTCCTCCAAATTTCACCACAAACCGAATTAGAGTGGACCGGTCTGTATCTTTTTAGTGTGACTTTCAGATAAAAATAATTAAAAAGTTTAGAAAATGAGATGATTATACGATGTTACAGGTAGATAAAATGGATTTTTTTACTAATCGATTTAGGTTAAATACAATATAATCGAAAAAAAACGGCATCAAAAGGGGCTTTCTCGCTGGCAGTTGATATCGCGCTTGCGCCAAAACTCCTGGAGCCGATACCAATGGTCTAAAGAATACCTTCAAACACTTTTACAAAGACCTAAATGGAATGACTCTACTATTGTAAGTAAACTCGGTTGTTTTAATAAAGGATGATAATCTAATTCCGCTCAAATGGAGCATTGGAAGAGTCTTAGAGATTCACCCAGGCTATAATCGTTACACAATCGACATGTTACACGCGTAGTTACTTTAAAAACAGCAAAAATCATTCATAAAAGACCAGTGACAACGATATGCCCACTGCCTTGCTGCAAATCTCAAAATTAAAATTTACCCTCTAAAAAAACGGGAATAAAGGTGGCAGGCAGTGGACGACTGGCGTGACGTCGATACTGGCGCCAGCTACCGGATACGTTTAAGAGATCCAGTAACTGGCGCCAATGGTCTCACTGGCAGCCAATGGAAGATTGGCGGGACAGTGATACTGGCGGCAGCTACTCGATACGTGTATAGAGATCTAGTAACTGGCGTCACTTTCGTCACTTGCGTCACTAGTGTCACTGGCGTCACTGGCCTGATTGGCGTTACTGGCGTGACAGGCGTGACTGGCGTGACTAGCGCCACTGGCATCACTGGCGTTATTGGTCTGTCTGGCGTGACTAGCGCCACTGGCATCACTGGCGTCACTGGCCTGACTGGCGTCACTGGCGTCACTGGCGTCACTGGCGTCACTGGCGTCGCTGACAATAGCTGACATATGGTATGTTCTAATGTCAATCATTCCTAGTTTATGTCATATACTAAATACCAAATCTCGTTTTTTTAACTGAAAAAATAAAAAAGATATAGGAGCCACTTTTGAGACGCACCCGGTATTGAGTAAAAATGTGTTTTAAATGATGTACTTCAGAATTCGGGAAAAAGTATTTTTTGGAAATAAATTTGTATATCTGGAAACGTTCTATCCTTTTTTAATTTTTCTATAATTAGTGTTAACTTTAACGAATTTTATGTCAATTTTTAGTAAATCACGTCTAGAGATTGATCTCGCCAAAAATTATTATCCAATCTCATTCCCCAACCGTCTTTGACGCCATTTTTTTTATCATAGGGTATTTACGTAGTTGCAATGAATATAAAGACTAAATCTGACATTAACCGTTTTTGAAAAAAAAAAATTTAAAATTTTTAGAGGAAAAAAAATACCTATCAAAAAATGTGTATAGCCTAAAAGTCAAATTTAGTGATTACCACAGCCACTACGACATAAGGAGAAGACATGTGGCTATCTATTTCAAAAATTAAATTGTTCGAATGTCATATAGTAATGACGTTAGCTGTCATAGAATTGAGCGATTAAAGAATTATCATAAATCATTTCTTTCAAATGGAAACGCACTTTTTTATTTCACTAGTGAAAAGGTTTCCCAATTCGTTACTTTTTTTTACTTTCTATACCTAAAATAAATCGTTTTTAAGTTATTTAAGATATAGTTTGAAAACGTATATTTTTCTTGATTTTATCTAGATTCCTTTGACAGACAGTCAGATAATTATTTATTTGAGTCTATCAGAAAACGAATTATTTGAATTTTCTATATTACAAATACTGCCTGCTTAAGAGTATAAAAAGTGTATTTATAAAAATATATCTCGTATTTTCGTTCTTTAGTGATATGTAATAGTTGATATTATTAATAATATACCGTATGATAAAAAAAAAAACAAAGCAAAGTTGACTTGGAAATGATGATCGATAAAATACTGCTTTTTAAACAAAGTGTCACTATATGACATGGCCAGATCTATTGTTTTCGCAATGCCAGCTACTGGATACCTGTATATAGATCCAGTAACTGGCGTCACTGGCGTCGCAGGCGTAACTGGCATTGCTGGCGTCACAGGTCTCATTGGTAGCCAGTGGAGGACTGGCGTGCTACTGGATACTGGCGGGATACTGGCGCCAGCTACTGGATACCTGTATAGAGAATCAGTAACTAGCATCACTGGTGTCACTGGCGTCATCGGCGTCACTAGCGTCACAGGTCTCACTGGTAGCCAGTGGAAGACTGGCGTCACAGGTCTCACTGGTAGCCAGTGGAGGACTGGCGTGCCAGTGATACTGGCGCCGACTACTGGTAGATTAAATTTGCAAGAAAACCCAGAAAAGATCCAGTGGTTCTCAAAATATAAGCGAAAAATATTATTTTTTAATCTTCAAAGAGAAAATGTGTTTCTTTTATCGAGATCTACAAGCCCTGAACATATTTGCACTTATTTTAGACTCACCCTGTATATAGATATGTGTGTCTGGAAACGTTCTGTCCTTTTTTAGTCCTTTTATAGTTACAATTAGTACAATTTTTATAACAAGACAACTGTCTTTGATGCCGTTTTTCTTCGATCATACGGTACTTCCTGATAGTTTTTTTTATCTAAGATATATTCCTGATTGCTGCTTTGCATATTGTCGGTCTTTTTTTTTTAAATTTAAAAACACCCGCCGTGAAGTTCTACACTGCATTATAAATTTACATCTACACTAATATTCCTAGTTAATATCCACAATATTAGCCCATCTACCATTCCTTTTCTCTAAAAATTGCCACTTTGACATAACAACAGGTAAGCACCAGGTCGCGTGCAACTCCCCTCTTTGATTTTACCTCGTAAAATTCACAATCGCGGACTCTCCCGGCCTGGCATGCGTCAAAGCAATTTGTGTCCGGGTCGCTTATTTTATCATCGGACTCGCAGTCGCCCGCCTTCCCCTACTAATGAAATACTGCCTAGGTAACGTCGAATTTGACTGGAAAATGCAAATCGACCGAGTGTAGTAAAAAGAACGCTAAACATTACGACGGTATAAAGGTCGTTAGTTTGCCAGTTTGCGGGCCGTTTGTCCAGGCATAAAAACGGATTTCGATATCATCTCTAAATGTTCGATAAACTACTTTTGTCTCTATTCTCTTTTTTTCCCAGTCAACTAGTGTGGGACTAAAACTTGAATTAATATTCTAAGATATATCAGCGAACGTAATTTTTTATTGGCTGTTAATAAAATGATTTTTTGTTTAAATTTTCAGAACCACTGAATCTTTTCCGGGTTTTCTTTCTTGTTAATTTAATTTACTACCTATGCTGCTATATTAAGGTGCCTCCAGACCTGACGAGACGAGCGCGAGACCAAATTCACTAAGTGTAGACGGGTCTGGCAAGAGCCGCGCGAGACAACCCACGGAGTCTCGTTGCTATCCGTCCTCTGTCGGTTTTGCGAGACGGTCGATCAAAGAAAGCTCCCGGCAGAATCGGATATGTTTTTGGTTGGCTCGCTCGATTGCGAAATATTCGCTCTGGCTCGACTATTTAAAATTAAATAATCTCAAATTTTTTAAACGGTACACCGTATGTATTTTGCGTTCTGAAATTTTGCGTGACTGATAATTTTTACCGTACCGAAATCTAACATTATTTCTTTAAACAAATTGTTAGTAAATTGATGTTGAGTAAATAGAAAAAAAAATTCTCAAATTTTTATTTTTTATCAGTGGCGTACTTTTTTTTGAAAAAATTACTCGATGCGTATCACATCTACGTCACTGGTTGAAACTAAAATCTCTTCATTTACATTTTTAGAAAGTGTCTCTGTTAGGTAGACTCCTATAATAAAATTTTATAACGATACCTATAACTGATAAAAAAACTATTAAAAATATCTTTAATTTTTCAAAAACTTTAACACCCTGTCTTGCGTAAGAGGCATTTATGTGTACAACCCATAGTGTGCTATATCAAAATTAATATTACGACGTACCCTATCATTCCCCGAAAGCATGACTGAATTACAGTAGTACTTTTGTACATATGCAAAAAGCTTACCGAATTGTACGTAGAGTCTAATAATAAAATACAAATAGGGTATTAATAATAACTCTTCTTCTTAACATTCCCAATAACTTTTCTATTTAACATTTTGTTCTAAAAAACGTTAAAAACGTATTTTGTAAAAAACGTCATGTCTCAAAACAAATGAGGGGTTTATAGGGGAAAATAACCAAAAGGGAAAAAACCGACAATGAATAAAATACGACGATCCAAATACCATGTTAAAGATACAAAAATGTATTACTGTATATTAATTACAATTTAACAAAATATTAATTAATTAAAATTATATTGAAATTACAATTTAATATATGTTTGGGTTCCTGTCACTATGATCCAACTAGCTTGTTTCGTGGCAGGCTTGCCTCAAATTTCTTCAAGGTTGTTAAGAAGTAAGTACAGGTATAAAAAAATTGTTGGTTTGTCAGTTTTAGCTATAGTAACAGGCCAACAGTAACCTATATTAATTTATCAAGTATTTCAAAATAAATTAAACTACATATTGTGTTTGTCTTTCTAGATTCATAAATTTAACAAACGTAACTACTTTTTTAAACTATCAGAAACATCATAACGTTTTAGTATTCGCGAAAGCAAAGTAGCAATTTTAAAATTAAACACTAAGTACAGTAATTAATTTTATCATATAACTCTCGACGTTAGTCAGTTGAATATTAATTGCGTCTCGTACGCTTCCCCTACTCCCGTCTCATCTACTCCCACCTCCCCTCATTCTTGTCTCCGCGTGTCGTTTTACTCTTTAGAAGTTTGAGAAGCTCGTCATATGCTTGCAAGTCGCAAATTTGCGACATTATGAACTTTATTTACCTATAGTCTATAAAGAGTTTCTACTGTTTGTTTTTTACCTGTTTCTAATAATAAAAGGATCCCATTTGAGGTAGACTCTAATTTCTGATACATTGACCTGATTTTTAAGCCTAGGAGTTTTTGTTTTTCCGTCATTCCCCTAAAAACTTAATCGTTTTGAGTCTGTCAGGTTATTAGTTCGTACTGTATTTTGAATTTAATTTATTTTGTTTCCAGTTGTTATTGATTTATTCTTATGTTATTTTTTGTTTTGTACTCAGGGTCACGTGTTAAACTAAAATAATTAATATTATTAAGTGTATTTATATTCACTGAAAACCGACGAATCCCAAACCGCTGTCCAATGTGCGGCTTAATTAGGGTTTTCCGATTGCACAGTCCAGCATATAATTACTTTTAAGTAGCCAACGGACAAATGATTGATATAATTGTATATTATGCAAATAAGGTAAATAATTAATTAATTAGTATAATTAGCGTAATTAAACTAAATGTATTTTAAACATAATTGAATCATTAAACTAAACATTTCTTATTCATTAGAAATAGATAGTATTAACGGATGGGTATGTACTTAGACAAAGAGTAAAAATAGACAAGATATACAAAGGAGATGTAAACAGAGATATGCTATACAGGTTATTACTAATTTATTAAATACCTGAAGAATATTGTGTATGATTACTAACTATTCGCATAACATCGTACTGCCTTAAAGTGAAGTAGTGAAAGTTTTTACTTACGCAGAAAAAAAAATCGTGGGTGTTTGGGAAGGCTTGAAAGGAAACAATGTTTTTGCGACGTTTTGCGACTGTATTGCCGCTTCTTCAGGCACTATAGGAGAAGCAGTTTTTTAAAAATATCAAAATAAGATTAACTGACCACTTACCCAAAACATATATTAATCCACATTATGCTTACAAACATTCATGGCGACTCCAACCGCCAACACTAAAACACATACAGACAAATCGAACAGAAACTTAACAGGTATTGTTTGGCCCGATATACACCGATGCTCGGTTTGTGTCTTACTGACACCAGTTAAATTAATCTCGGTACCAAAAAAAAGATTGATTTTTTGTTTCCTTTATCATTACTTTCTTTCCCCGTGTCTCTTGTTGCTCTTGTTACTTACTTGGTCCTATTCGTTAATTTAAACGATATTTGGAGATAAATTCAACAAATCAGAAATCTCTGAAATTGGTGATAGTATACAGGGTGGTTCGAACTGTATTACGGAATATTCTGCATCTAAAAATAAATAAAAATTTCCTATAAACTGATATCCTAAAATGCTTCGTTTCAGAGATACAGGGTGTAGAAGTTTCATTTTTATATCGATTTTTTCGAAATGACTTTTTGTTCTTTGCCTGTATGTATCATCAAACGTACAGCCTCGCCACAAAAAGTATCATTTATTACTCCTAATAAAACAATATACTATTAATACATAATATTTCAGATTATGAGACACATTTCTTTGCCAATTACTACAAACTTTATTATTAGAAATATATCTATTTACTAAGCCTCTTAAATAAACTTTATACATTTAACAAGCCCGAATAGAGTATCTTCAAGCACAGACAAACCCTCAAAGACAAATTCTCATCACACCTTGGTGGGATTGCGTCAAAGCGGTATAAAAGCCCCGCGGAATCGTTTTCAAAATGAAACGAATTAAGTGAAAACCTTCGCAATGATCGTCGTCTTCGTTGGGCGGACTAGGGTTCCCGCGCGATTAGCCACCGCCGCTGCGCGTTAAAACGCTAAATAGAGCAATTAATTTAAACACATAATTCCCGACGGGCGTCACTGGAATATGAAATTAATTACGCTCCGGGTGCTCTTTTACAAGCGGCAACCCGCCCTTTTTCTTACCCTATTTAACACTGATACCCTGCTTAAATTTGAGGTGTTGTTATAATTACGGTTCTTTTTTGTCAAGTCAAAGTTGCTTTCGTTTAGCATATTATATGAATTAACAACTACAATCATAAAAAAACATACAATATGACTTTGCGTGAAAGTGATTTTCATTCAATTTTTTTAAATTATGCGGCAACAGTAGGAAACATACATACACTTTCCATATCATTACTTTATCCAAAACTGAAATTTTTAGCAGAATAGAAAGAAACAAAATACCTTATAAAGATCAATAATTAAAAGTATAGTAAACAAGGAGTGCCTTACTGTTGGAAATACATAAATTATGCATCTGATTCACGTAAAGTATACAGGGTGTTCCATTTAAATTAAACAAGATATTGCTGTTTAAAGCTAGTAATTATTTAATATAAATTTTCGGACACTCTAAAGTAGTATAATTTTTATTATTGCATCACAATATCTGATTAATAAATAATCAGTAAATATTTAGTATTGAAAACTTCGATATAGTCTGTCCAACGACAAGACCAGTGATAGATGTGTGTGTCATTTTATTTTCGCAGTAGTTTATTTTATTTTACAAAGAAATAAGTTGGTACAATGGGAACGCATAGCAGTAAATTAATATATTTAAAATTTGAGTGAGAAGTGATTACTTCAAAATATTGCGAAAAAAGAGTTATTTTAATAAAAACAATTACAGTATGTGTTAATACAAAAAACAAGCAAGGATGTATTTAAAAAACAGTACATACCTAAAAAAGATATAAAAAATATTTCCTGCTTTCAAGCCGTGTTTCAAGCTGAAGCAACTTCCTGCATTTATTGTTACATTTATCAAAATAACTTATGTAACAATAAAAAAATAATATTGCAAAGAAATAAATAAAACAAAATATTTTATAAATAATAACACTTACTGAATTTTATACCTTAAAATTTGGTTAATTAACTTTAATTTTAATTTTTGTAAACCAGAATCTTATGATTATCTCTCTGCAGTATTAAAAATGTATTATTTATCTATCGTGTGTTGCTATTTTACAGATATTCTAGTTTTTGATGCCATATACGAAATAGTATTCAAACTTTATTTGTGGCAAATACAACTTTCTGGCCATAATCTCTAGCAAACTGTCTCTGGCGGTCTGTCTGGGCACCGAATATTAACTGTAAACTATAGGTCAACACTTAATTTTCCCTCGATATTTCAATTTCCCTCGTTTTCATCCATTTAATTTTAAAAAAACACGAAACACACTTAATAACAAAGTCCAAAATGCAAAATGCAAAATATTTATCATATGTATTTGAGATAATTTGACATAAAATTATAACCTATAATTTGGCAAGAGTTTGGCAACTCTCAACAATTTTAAGTCGAGTTCATACCATGTTAATACGCATCGGCGGCGGCGTTCGTTTGCGTTCATCGTTCCGACAAACCAATAATATTAAAATAGAATATGTCATTTTTGAAATACACCAATAAAACTGGTTAAAAACAACAAGAAATGACGCATGACGGATTTATATATAAACCCATACATAGTTAACTTAAACAATAATAGATTTTTTTTTAGTTAAATAAATGGATTGGTAGAGACGTCATCTGCTTTTTTTTCTATCATCGTCTGTCGAAATCTTACCTGAGGAAAAAACAGATTATACCTTTGGAGAAATGAAGCCTTGAATTTTTTACTGGCATTTCAAAAAATTGAAAATATTTCAAACACGATAAAATTTAAGTGTGATAAACCTTAATCAAATGTACCTTTATTTCAATCGTAGAAACCAAAAATAGAATAATCTACAGGATGTTCCATTTAAAAAATACAATTATAATATTTTTTACTTATTTGGGACACTCTATATCTTGTAAAAGTATTTTTAAATTGTAGCTCTAATAGTCCGTCAACGAACCCAAAACTTACAATTTGTAAAAATCTACTCGTTTAGCTACAATACTCTGTATCGTATGTGGTGAACAAACCTGTATATCGAGAATAATATTGTCTTACAAGGGAAATGGCGGACCGCTACTGGCCTCACAACATTCCGTGTTCTGCGCACATATAAAGTGTCGGTAATAGTACGTATGTGTCGCAGTTCCCCATTATTATTACCCACTATTAAAATAATCTCGTGATTGATATTTAAGCGTTCGAGCGCTATCGATAAAAATTTAATGGCCCCCTACTACCTACCTGGCCGCCAATAACAATGAGCGAACTAAATTGTATTTAAATTTTCAATTACATCTAAAAGCGGAAGTAATTTTTCTTTTACGGTCCACTATTTTTCCGAGAAAATTGAACCAGTGTGCGGAAATACGTAGTATCCGAAGGAACGATTGAGCCACAGACTTAGGTGTAATTTAATATAAAACGTAATTACTTAGGAGTAAAATTGTTTTCTAACTTTACGGCGCGCGTATATCTCGAACTTAACAGGATAAATTGAAAGTGCTCGGGTTATGGTAATCTACGAAGATGTATGTTACGAGGATATTTGATCAGATAGTACTGGTTAATAAGAAAATCGTAATTTGGCTTAACAAATCTATTTTATCATAGTTATATTACTAGTAAAATTTAACAATTTAAGGTAAATTAAGATTTAAAGTACTAAATATTTGTACACGAATGTAGGCAGTTCGTTTAGTTTCAAAGTAAAGGAATTTTTTCAATTTTTTTATCTCAAAAACTGCGACTTTGACTGATTTTGATGTTATTACAAATTTTGTTACAAATATTATTCCTAATTTTAAATCGAAAAAATTGATTTTCGCTAGCTACAGTAATTTTGGAGTTACAATTTTTTTAAATTTTTAACCCCCCCCCCATACCCCCTTACCGCCACCAAAAACTAATGGCCAGATTCTCGGTTGCCACAGTATTTTTGTGCCAAATTTGGTTAAAATCGGTTTAGCGGTTTTTGAGTTATCGTGTTACAGACAGACGGACAGACAGACAGACGCCTTGAAAATATTTTTTATTTAGGTCATTTATGACCCAAATAACTCATTTTGAGTGAAATTAGAAAAAACTTTTTTTTTGCCGAAGTTAATAGCCTACCACCATACTTGTTGGTATGGTCGGCTAAAAATATATTACAAATATCTTATTAAAAGTGTATCGTGTACTAAAATACACACACCGGAAAAATCTAGGGATATAATTTTGTTAAAGTTAAAAATAAATGTTTTGAATAAACAACCACATATTTGTAGGCCGATTCTTTCTACTTCGATTGAAACGAAGTAGTCACACTAGTTATTTCTAAATTTGGGATATTTGCAGAAGTGTTGCAGTCAAATGTATAAAAAACACCTAGCATCAATTGTTCGAATTTAACCTGTACTGGCTATGTTTTTATGATAACTGACCAGAATTCATTCAAATAACTCTGTTTAGTATTAAACGACATTATGGAGCGTAGACATCTTAACAGAGACGAAATGCTAAGGGCCATGGGTATGCTCAAAGCTGGAATGCGCCAAATCAACGTAGCTAGAGCATTAAATACAACGCAAAGTGTAATATCGCGATTAAGTGCACGCTACCGTGAAAGTGGTGATGTTGCTGAAAGGCACACAGGGCGACATCGCATTACTACCCCTCAGCAAGATCATTTTTTACAATTAAATGCTCGACGCCGACCGACTCTTACAGCACCAGAGTTTAATTCTCCAGGAAACACATAATGTAACAGTTAGTCCTGACACTGTTCGCAATAGATTAAGATAGGTCAACTTAAGAAGCAGACGCCCCTGGAGAGCTCAACCCTTAACGAGAAGAAATCGAGAGATACAATATTTGTGGGCTCAAGATTCAGTGGTCGAATGAACAATGGACCAATGTTCTCTTCACGGATGAGTCACGCTTTGGAATTCATCCGGATTCGAGAAGGCTTAGGATATGGAGAGAACCGGGAAATCTTATTCGGTCGGATCATGTTCAGGAAGTGCACCCTTATCAAGGTGGAACAGTTATGGTCTGGGGAGGAGTCCAGTTAGGCCGAAAAACCGATCTCGTTTTTCTTGAAAGGCTTCTAACAGAAATCACATATCGTGATTTAATTCTTGAGCCTGTCGTGTTACCATATGCCAATGATTTTGGGAGAAAGTTCATTCGCATTCATGACAATGCACGGCCTCATACAGCCAGAGTGGTAAGTGAGTTTATCAATGCTCATCAATTAAACATCTTACCGTGGCCGGCACAATCTCCTGACCTCAACTCCATCGAGCACGTATGGGACGCGGTCCAAAGAAGAATTTTGAGTATGGACATGCCTCGTGAAACTCGTAGGGATCTGGTTCGGGCCGTGAATGGCTCAAGAAGAGATCGACAACCTGATCAGGAGCATGGAGAGACGATGTAGGGCTGTAATGAACAGTAGAGGAGGCCATACCCTTTATTAAGTAAAAATGGTTTTATCTTTTTTTTTAATTCGCAGTTTAGAATTAAAAAAAAATGTGTGTATTTTTTTGAGTTCAATAAAAATCAAGGTAAATTTGAAAAGTTCGGAAAATTTAGTATTTTTATTTCCAATACGTCCTGTAAACTATTTGTTTATTTTAATTTTATTATATCAGAAATCCAAATAATAAAATTACTGACGATGGCTGGATAAAATTGCAATATCCCTAGACTTTTTCGGTGTGTGTATTATGAATCTATTTCAGTCACATAAATATCAACCAAAGCAGTACATAGAACCAACAGCTATTTTCTAAAATAAGATAAAAAAGAATTTATTCTAACATATTTTCAAATAGAAAAAATATGACTGTATCAATAGTCTTTAATTAATTGACAATATGTTTGTTTTAATTTATATATTTTAAAGAAACTTCTGAATTATCATTGAAGAGAAATCTAGATTATAATTAAACGTAATTAAACCATACAAAATGGATATAAAGAAATAAAATATATAAAAGAATATTAAATTTTTGGCAGAGATGATACCAAGAAGAAATTTGTTTCTTTTTCGCAATTACATAATTTGATTATATTGCGAAAAATTTCATATTATATTTCTAAATTTTTATTATACTTTACGTGCATTCTAATAATATATTTTTTTTTAACCCAAGAAAAGTTACGAACGATAAGGTCCAGAGTAGTTTCGGTTTTACTTTGCTCGGCACTTTCAGGTGATGAATAATAGAAAATTTAATGCATGGTCCACTAAGCTGTTGTCTATATTTTTTACAAGCATTAGTGTATGCAGCTCGAAAATTTGAAGTTTGCTACAAGCAGTTTTTTAATGAACGCCGTTTTTTATGCCAAATGTAAAAGCTATTTATTAATATATGTAAAACATAAATAGAGTTAGGACTTTCGAAATATAAAATGGCATTAATTTCATATTAAATCTAACATTTTTAAATTTTAGTTTGGCATTTTACAATAAATATACATATTCTCTGTGAAATGCCACTGCAAAACTTCAACGATAACTCAGCTTGTCAGTGACTTTTCACTAGAACAAAAATTACTAAATATTTTAGAGGTATATCAAAACTCAGAGATTAATCCTCAATAACCTCAATATTGAGTCTCCATCCTATGTCGGAAACAATGCAACTTGTAAGGGCTATTGTGTTTGTCTCATTTCTATGTCTGCACTGAGTCTCTTATCTCTCTGTCCTGCATCAACTTGTGAAGGTCCTTGATAGGATAGGAGCATATTTCCTCCGGTTCTAGACTTGTTTTACCAAATATAAAATGTTATTTGCAATCCAGAGTTAGCAGTGACATATTATGTGCTCTAAATTTAAAGGTCCTTAAGGAGTGCAGTTGGAAGACTTTCTTGATACAGTTTGAGCTAGTTCATGTAGCACCTGACAATCATATGACCTGCCAAGAGACGTGTTAAAATCATCACTTATTCCAGATGAACATTAGCAGTTCTTTTTTAAATTTAGAATTAGGTTCTTGCATAAGCCTGGAAACAGACAAAGCTACAGACCTTGCTATGCCTGTAGCTCTGACTGTTTTTAGTGTAGCCTCATGTTTTGTATTGTAAAAATATAAATAAGGACTATTAATGACTTTTTGAATTTTACTAGAATTTAACAAAGAAATGTAACTCATAGCCTGAAATATTATGCATAAAATGAAATGATTTGAGCACAAAAACGGAACTTGCAGTGTACCGGGCAATAATAATCCCCACCGTGTTACATGGAAGCTATAAGTGCCGCACTGCCAGCACATGAACGCATTAAACAAATTGCAACAGAGATACCTTAGACAACTGTCAGATGGTACTACCATGTCTCAAACGTATCGGTCCTTGAAAAAGCTAGCTGCAAGAGCGCTTAAATCATAATTTTTAAAATGAAAAAAAAACGCCCTGTGTAACCATCTTCTGATGCGTGTCAAATACTTGTCAGCGAGTAATGGCAGTAAGCCAGTAAGTAGGTATAAAATAAATGTTTATTAAAATTATATCTATAAGTTAAATATTAGTTTATTATCTATACAACGAAGAATAATTCATAGGTAAATTATATTTACTCTACTATTTTTTCTGCTAAGTCAGTGGCGTGCGCCATATAATTTTCTATAGTCCTATTTATTACCCCCGAGACAAACAGGACACATTGTTTTAGGCCTAAATTACAACCCTGGCAAGAGATTTATCGTTTTCATAATGTTATGTCGTCGGGAAGGCCACTGCCAGAACATATTCGGGCACAGCGAGGGGAGGGCGACCTAATGACTGCTTCAATTAGAGACTAAGTGGAAGTAAATGATCGAGTGGTATGTGTGCGCGTGTGTTAGTGAATTATGTAATATGTAATGGGATTAGATTTCAACTATTTATGTGATATATATCGTAGAGACATATAAAGTAAATGAGCTGAATTTTTTGGGAAGTACATATATTTTATTTAGATAATATTGTGCATTAGTGTGTTTTACTAAATTAAAAAAAGTATCTTAAATATAAAAGAAATCTATGATTTTGAATGTTCTGAAATTTAGTTCTCAAAGAATTTAAATTTAATGGTTGTCGAGATACTTGAAATCGATATGATCAACACCTGTCATCATTGACATAAATTAAACATGTTGACTAAATAGTTATTAGACTGAAATCGTACATTTCAAATGTTTTTGTGCCAAAAGTTCTCGAAGAAATATTTATGATAAATTTAAAAAAAAAAATCCAGATTTATTATTTTAGTCAAATAATTATTTACTCGACGTCTTCATTTTTTGGTCAATAATGACATGTATTGACTATTTCCATTCTAAATATCTTGAGAATTGTTGCTCGTAGAGATTTTTACCAAGAAATTTTTTTTACGAAAAAATTCACGGAAATGTAGTTTTTACAGGTACAAGCGAAAAGTTATTACTTTTCGAACCAGTTAAAAAATATGTAGATGGCGCTCTCTACAAGTAGGAATCATGTAGATATCAACAAGATTGATCAACATCAAACTTCTACAGCCTGTATCTCCGAAACTAAGCATTTTAGGGCATACATTTATACGAACTTTTTTACTTATTTTATCTGTAGAATATGCTGCTAAAGTTTCCGGAATACAGTTCGGACAACCCTGTATATGCAGAGTTATGCTCAAAATATTCTCAAAATATTAAAATGTGCAAATAAAAACAAGTATTTTTGTAATGAAAAAACTGGGGACAATATATTGAGATGTTGACTCTACAACTGGTAGAGTTTGATCTACAACGCGTATATAATGACATGATATTTGATACAATGATCAAACCAAATATAATAGTAAAATAGACACCAGATGATTTTGCAGATGTTCTACAAAAAATCCTCCATGTCTTCATATTATGTTGATTTGTTGATAACCATCTACCGTTAGGTCTACGACCTAACGCCGGGTCCAGACCAACGCGACAAAAAGTAAACACGATTTTGAGACAAAAACAAGACAAACTTGTCACAAAAAATGGAGACTTCTGACAAGACAAACTTGAGACAAATTGTCCACACCGCAATGACAAAAGTACAACAAAGTCAAAAGTTTCGTTGTTGCAAATGAGTTTTATTAACCATGTGTGATTTCACTGGTCTCTTACTGTTGGCAGCACACGCCATCCACACTGCGCCGACAACTTGTCGCAAAATATACGAACAAAACATAGACATTTTGATCTTTACCAACTCGAGACGGGACATTGAAAAGTCTCCGAATTTTGAAACAAAACAAAAATGGGACAAAAATGTCGCAGAAATGTACTGTATTTGTCACAACTTTGTCGTAAAACATGAATGTTTCTGTCTTGTTACTGTTTTGTCTGCTTGGTCTGGACCCGGCATAATGTTGTTTAACCATGTTCACACAAATGTTGTTGGTTAACAAACAAGCGGTAGTCCCACAAAATTTAAATAAATAAAATGAATAGGTATACTGATAGGTGGGTGATCCCAATATGCTTGCATATTAGCAGACACAACTGCATATCCTAAATACCTATTTAACTTAAATTCTCTATACCTCACTCTATTCGGTATCTCTCTCTACTCTATCTCTGTATCTCACTGTAAAAAACCACCATCTCTTTCTCTCCCTTTGACTGGCGCTTTTAATTTTAACAATATTAAACGTTACAAAGGCAGAGCGTTTCCTATAAAAGTGACCGTAAAAATTCCACCGATATTTAATATATCTGAACTACTGGCCGGCAGTTCCTTTGTGCGCCCTTGTCCATCTATCGCTCTCTCCTCTCTGTTTTTAAGCGCGTATGCATATACCAGACGAAGGAATTTAATATGATTATAAAACTGTCCGAAAACGTACGTATTTTTTTTAGATGCCTGAGCCCTTTTTGCAGAGCTTGTTATTTCTAATTTGGCGTCTATGTAAATATTATTAACTGGAACAGACTGGAGAGGTATTTCTAATATAGAACCGGATTTTTTTGTATTTTTATTGAAGGAAAGGACTACAACGATATGCCACACTTTATATTTTTTTGTAAGAGGTATTTTAACAACAACAAAATTATTTAATTATTATTTAAAATAATTCCGACTCTGGTTTTCAAAGTATTTAACCTGATTTTGTTCATCATGCGAATTAACTTTGAATAAGGAAAATCGAACCAATTGAAAGATTCAAATATATAATATCCAGATCAGCAATTTAAAGATATTATTTTTAACTTTTTTATTGTGAATTTGGAATCTTAATATACGATCTAATAATATGCATAATAAAAAATGTCTATACCTATGTGGCGGATTCATCTCTCCAAAAAATCCTATATGGGTATTTCGCCACTACAAGAAAATCTACAAAATAAAATAGTTATTTTTTTGTAAAAACTTCTGCGTTAATCCAAACGAAAACTACTTCTCAGAAGTAAGGTTTACAGATATACAAATTTGCGTAACGAAACAAAAAAATGCTTAACGTTTCGAAAAGTTTATCTCTTTCCATCGTCGGAAGCAAAAAAAAATATAAAGAATAAAAAAACTATTTAAAATTTTTAAATTCGACTATTCGAAAACAGTTTAGTTTTTTAAATCAGATAAGTCTACAAAAACCGTTGACGTTCCGTTAAAATGACATTATATCAAGTTAAACTTCAAAATTAACAATTACTACCTTATAACAATTAATTACTTAATAAAGTAAAACTAGAAAGTCCCAAACTTTCTGTATGATTTTTTAATTTTACATATGTTATATTTTTATTTATGTTATGTTCTGTAAAATCAAAAAAGGTTTTTTTAATACAGTCTAATAAAAATTAATATATTGCTCACGCATCTGTTAATGTATGGCAATCACTTCTTTGATTTTAAATCTGATCCGATCCGATCCGTCCGATCTTTCCGATCCGTCCGATCTTTCCGATCCGTCCGATCCTTCTGTTCTGTCCCTTCTGTCCGTTCTGGCCGTTCCGGCCGTTCTGTCCGGATCCGTCTGTTCTCTCCGATCTGTCCGTTCTGTCCGTTCCGGCCGTTCTGTCCGTTCCGTCCGTTCTGTCCGATCCGTCCGTTCTGTCCGTTCCGTCCGTTCTGTCCGTTCTGTCCGTTCTGTCCGTTCCGTCCGTTCTGTCCGTTCTGTCCGTTCTGTCCGTTCTGTCCGTTCTGTCCGTTCTGTCCGTTCTGTCCGTTCCGTCCGTTCTGTCCGTTCTGTCCGTTCTGTCCGTTCTGTCCGTTCCGGCCGTTCTGTCCGTTCTGTCCGTTCTGTCCGATCTGTCCGTTCTGTCCGTTCCGGCCGTTCTGTACGTTCTGTCCGTTCTGTCCGTTCCGGCCGTTCTGTACGTTCTGTCCGTTCTGTCCGTTCTGTCCGTTCTGTCCGTTCTGTCCGTTCTGTCCGTTCTGTCCTGTCCGTTCTGTCCGTTCTGTCCGTTCCGGCCGTTCTGTCCGATCCGTCCGTTCTGTCCGATTCTGTCCGTTCTGTTCGTTCTGTCCGTTCCGGACGTTTTCGTCCGTTCTGTCCGTTCTGTCCGTTCTGTCCGTTCTGTCCGTTCTGTCCGTTCTGTCCGTTCTGCCCGTTCCGGTCCGTTCTGTCCGATCCGTCCGTTCTGTCCGATCTATCCGTTCTGTTCGTTCTGTCCGTTCTGTCCGTTCCGGACGTTTCGTCCGTCCTGTCCGTTCTGTCCGTTCCGTCCGTTCCGTCCGTTCCGTCCGTTCCGTCCGTTCCGTCCGTTCCGTCCGTTCCGTCCGTTCCGTCCGTTCCGTCCGTTCCGTCCGTTCCGTCCGTTCCGTCCGTTCCGTCCGTTCCGTCCGATATTTGTTTATTTCAAATTAAAATTCAAATAGTATAAAAAGAAAAAATATAAAATAAAATACAAAAAAATGTAATCAAATATAAGAAAAAAAAAAAAGAGAAGAAAGGGATGACCAGGGGGAAGGCTAGGGCACCAGGGAAAAGTTAAATTAAAAAACAGGTTATTACTGGTATAAAATTAAAATTAATAGGCGACGAAAGCCGGCAAGCAAGGTACCTTTTTTTCTGTTTATATATTTTGTCTAAATCATTTCAAAAATTGCGATTAATCATATAAGTCGTATACAGGGTGGCGCACCTCATTCGCCTCTGTTGATTATACGAAAACGGAAAGATGTAGAAACAAAATCTCATATGGGTATATGTGATTAATGTGCATAATTTAAAATAATTTAACCAATGCCCGTACCCCGAATTTGTAGCACCCTGTATAATACTCGTCCAATCCCAACTTTATCCAAAAGTAAATTCTCAACATTTTACAACACTACATCCAGATATATCATATTTCGATGAAAACAACCACAAAGCGAGACATCGGTGATATCCTCTCCTGGCTTTTGAAACTAATCACATCTCTTCAGTTAGAGTAGTTGCTTTTTTCCTATCTCTTTCTCCTCTCCGATATTTTCTCACCGCCTAGGAGTTTCTTGTAATAATAGCTCGATATTTTATTTACACTGACTCCGTTTTTGTTGTACAACGAATGGAATAAAATGGTCGGGCTACGATTTGTCATTGTGCTAGAGGACCGAAAGACGGAAAACACGGAATCTATGTTATTCTAAAATTGAAACTTTAACTTAATGGGAAATGTTTTTGTCGTGTAAATAGTTTCGAGTAGTTTTGTTTGGTGAAGTTTCGGATTGTATTCCTTTAGTATTCTTTATATAGAGACTTGAGAGAATTTAACAGAAATAGTTTTTCCATTTAAACATGTTTAAAGGTCCTGATGCATCGATTTTACTATTAGCGAAATCATGCCGATAGCCATCTCAAAAATCTAACCTAATCTACATGTCCACGAAATATTTTAACACCCAGTTCTACTATTTAAAATAACTGCACTTATTTAAGAGACACCTCGTATAGGAACCGTTTTCATTACACTTTAAGTTGTTTTTTCTCTTCTCTCTTTTTTTCACTTTACTTTCCTTTGTGCCATCGGAAAAGTCTTATTCCGGAAAATCTTTAAGGGAATAGATTTTAAAAGCTTTTGTCTTAAATTTGATTTAGCGCAGCCTCGTTTATCGTTTAGCGCTTTATTCGATTTTTAATTAATTAAAATCTCAGGAGGGCACGATATACAAATTGTAATTACATCAAAGAATTCTCTCAGCGATGCTTGAATTTTTTAATTTGATATACAGGGTGTATCTATAGAGAAGAGGAAATTTGCAAATTGTTATCTAATAATATCTAAGATTATCTAAATAAATTAAAGAAAGTCCAGTTTTTTAAACTAAACAAAAATGATTAAATTATTATTAAATTGAAGAAAGATTTTAGAAAAAAATTAGTTTTTAATTTTTTTCATATTGTTCCACCACTTCAAAAAATTCTAAAAAAATCCTGAGTGTAAAGGAGTATAAAAGATATTTTCTGACGATTTTTAGTGAGTGACATATATCGCAAAAGTTAAAAAAATGAAAATTTTAATTTTCTTTCCTCCACTAAAAATCGGCTTTTCGTTTAAGAATCATGATCATATTATTTTTTCAAGTCTTAGAATTAGAAAAAAATCATCATTAATTAATTTTGAATTTTACTAAAAAATAAAAATAAAATTGGAAAAACAGTTTTTTTTGAAAATCTCGAAAACTGTTTGAGTTAAAGAGCTAAAAATTTAGGTGAATTATTTTGATTCGACACCAAATCGATCCCCTGAGTGCGAGTCAAAAAAGCCGCGGGGGCAGATTTCCTATATTAATCCGTCTAAACCCTTTCCAAGACATAATAATTGCACCATTACCGTGTCCATATTCCGATATTAAATTAGACCAAGCCGTTCGGCTTATCTGACGGCCGGTTTGATGTTGAATTAATTAAAATTTCAATAACAACCGTTATCAAAATTATAATTACGCCAAACAATTTCAGAAGCTCTCGACTAGAGCGAGCGCCACCGTCGAATACATTATCGTCAACCGCAAAATGAACAATGTTTTATTAAAATTAAGCCGCCATAATTAAGCTATATTCACATGGACCGGGCTTGTTTGCCAAACGGCAACAAATATACGGGCGCGGTGCAGTGTTGTTTCCGCGAATTTACGATCTATTCAGTTCTAATAAAAAACTGTTTTTTTTCGAGGTTTTAATTGGAGGATTTTATTGGTTTAGTTTGTTACGGAAAAATTGACTTTTTCGTAGCAAATTATCAGTTATTTTCATTGATGTAGATTGTGGCCGGCCGTAGCGCAAGCAGTAGTGTGTCGATCTGCGGTGCGAGAGATGGGATGGTACAATCCTCAGCCAGTACGGTCGCTTTATTTATTTAAATATAAATACTGATTTATCTAAATACGAGCCCTAACAACTATATGTTGGGACAAGGAAATATTTTGGAATTATTGCCCTGGTTTTTCAAAATGACTGAAAATGAAAAATATAATGTTTAATTTTCAATTTTGTTAATTATTTAATTCAAAGTAATGGTCCGTGGAAAAGCTACAAATCAAAAACTACGCGAAATTATCATTCGTCAATACAGTACGGGAAAAACAATTCGAAAAATTTCTGATAATTTAAGTATTCCAAAAACCATAATCTTTAATATAATAAAAAAAATACGGCGAATCTGCCAATTTAGACGTTAGAGGTAAACGTTCGGGAAGGCCAAAGGTTTTATCTCAAAGGGACTTACGAAATTTAGTAAAAATTACAGAATACTGTAACTGGTTTAAATATATCAAGAGAATGTTGCCGAAAATATATCCATAAATGCGGTCTGCGGTTTTACAAGGTAAACTTTATTTTGTGTGGATAATCAATTACCTGAAGATTATTGATACAAATTCTTATTTAGGCCAAAGAAAAACCGCTACTGACAGAAATTCAAATGAAAAATCGCTACAATTGGGAAAAATCTAAATTATCGTGGACACAAAATGATTGGAATAGAGATCAATTGGAATAAGCTCAAAAATATGGAGTTTTTTGAAAAACATTTTGGAAACGTTTTTAATTTTTAGTAAAAAAAAGCATAGGAAAATTATATAATATTAATGTTGCAACATAGGAAATAGATTAAATTTACAAGAAAGAAAACCCAGACAGGATCGAGTGGTTCTTAAAATTTAAGCAAAAAATTATTTATTTTCGAAATTTCCGGACGTAAAATATCTCGGTTATTTGGGACTGATTTGAAAAACGTTAAAGAAAAAATATGTTTCTTTTATCGAAATCTACCAACCTTGAAAATATTTGCGCGTGACGGTTTTTTTTTAAGATTGAGCATGCCAAAAGAGTTGAAACACACGGCGCCACTGCTTCCAAATCATGATCCCTCCAGTCTGAAGAGTAGTAGGAGTAACAGCAGCCCTGGAGAAAAGTTTCGTCGTCGCCCTGGGCGTGTTGTCGCTGCCAGTTTTCAACTTTCTACACATCCAGACTTAACCAGGGACGAATCCAGGCCGACGCTTTCGCAAAAGGACTACACGACAAATGCATATTCTTTCGGCGAAAGTTTAGTCTCGTGTGCGTGTGGAATAAATTACAAATGGATCGCAATTAAGAAAGTTTTGGATTTGCTACAATTTGTGGAATAATTTTAAATACACGGGACATGATTTAATTAAAAATTAAGACAATTGATTGCTGTTTTTTATTACAGTACTATAATGTTATTATAGTACTGTAATATATTACTTGTGTTTGATGATTTATAATTTTTTTTTTAACTTTTATTTTTTTACTCCTACTCTATTTTGAATTAACCATGTGTGTTTTTTGATACAAATATCGTAGATCGAAAAAATACTGCGTCAAGTTGGATTGGAAACGACCATATATGACATTCATTATATGATTTTACATATAAAATGAAAGCTATAGATTTCCAATCCAACTTTAACGCTGTTAGTTCCGATTGTATGATATATTTTAATTAGATGCGTCTTTTCCAAATTTTATTCAAATAAAACAGCACGAAATCTATAGTATTTTCGGTTTTACTTGAACACTCTGTATATTATTATCTGTATTAATAAAAAGAAACCTTCCATTTATACTTTATTATGCGCGTAATAAAAAATCATGAAAAATGTCCCTTTTTTATAACGATTTCTCTGATGGAACCTTAAGATACGACCCTTATTAAATCGTCCCTTTTCTTTATTCCTTCTCCTCCCAGCTTCGGTGTGAAGACGCCAAAATTATTCATTATTTCCCTCCCTCCTACAAGAACGTTTCATCGTATCGACCTTGCCGATCTTGAAAAATCGCAATTTACCGCAATTCCGGCAATCCTCCCCTGATTCTGGTCTCTATCTGGTTTCATCATCTACGTATCGAAGACTTACCCTTTACTCCGGAGACTTATAGAAGAGATAATATCGCGCTCTGTAACACTTTTTACCGTTTTCACCGCGACGGCAGCACTGGAGCTGCTGTTCTAGTTTCAGTTTTTTCGCCGGAAAAATATCGGATTGGTCTGTCGCAGTTGGCCTTGTTTCAAATAATAAGATTGCCAAGTTTTAGTTGGGCGTAATCGAGTTTTTACTGGAGTATCTTAAAATTGAGATAAAAGAGTTAGAGTTTTTACCTTTAATAATGACGCTATTAGAGTATTAGTTATAGTTGCCCAAAATTTTATAAATTTTTGCAAGAAATATTAGAGAGTAATTAATTTGCATGTACAGGGTGAGTCAACGATAGAGTAAAGTCCATTACCTCATTTGTTTCCAGATTTACAAAAAAATATTAAATATAAAAGTTATTTGTTAAGATACAGATTTTGAAATTATTATAGAGTATATAGGGTGCTTCAAAAAAGCGTGGCGAATATAACATATGTGTTTATGAATACAACACCCTATTTTTTATTTTATTTTTAGATTTTGCTTACAATTCTGAATTTTTTTTATACATAATGTTTATATACCTAAAATTAATAGTTTTTGTAATATTTCTATTTGTTTAAAAAAAAAATTCAGTGTGGTAAAAAATTGTCAGTGATGCCATTGTTTCTGAAGATGGATACCTAACTAAAATCTGGGTAGGAGAATTTTATAGAGATATAGAAAGAGACGTATGTGAAGATATTGTAGTTAGATGCTGCAGGGTGTTCAAAATATATTTATGAATTTCAACTACTTAAAATTAAGAAATTTTAAATTTTTTAAATGGTTCACCCTATATATTATCATTTTTTCTGATAGATTTTACAAAACTCTTCAACTGTTATGTTATATACTTATTTTCAATAGTTTGCGATTTATTCGAATTATTTACACACAATTACGCTACAACATTATAGTTGCCATGACAAAAACTAATAATTATCAAAATTTCATAGAACAAAACTTTTTTAGTTTGGTTTGGTTTTTTTGCTTAATTTTAGTTTAATTTGTAATAATGGTAGAGAATAATAATTACATATTTTCCTGAAAATGAATTAGCCAATGTTACTAATTACACTAACAAGCCAAGAAACAATAATATATATTATATTATAGTACTTTGTTAAGTACTATAAGAATAGTTGTAGATTATCTAGAAAACATTTTCATTTTATATTATATTATATTATTTTCAGTGTGTAATGGGGACGGTTTCACAGCAGTAGTAATAATGGCTTTACGAAATTGATTATAAACCAGAATTACTACGAGAAAAAAAGCTTTACTGTATGTCGAAGAAAATAACTATATCAGTAATTGTCAACAATTAGGTAATCTATTATTACCCTAATCTGTGCCCCGGTGGAAAATCCAAGTGTCATCTTTCATAATATCGAAATACACTAAGAAATTCACGACTGCGATTTTCGTTTAGTTGAGTTAATTTAATTAATTTTAACTCAGAATAGCAATTGTAACTAATTAATAAATTACTTGTTAAATTTAATAAGTAATAAATATTTTTGAATTATGACATCTTAATTCCCGTTAACAATATCCCAAGAACCTAAAGGCATAACCAAGAAGATTTAAAAACGTAAATTTGGCAATTTGTACTTAATAACTAATTATAATCGTAAATATAAAAATAAAAATAAATAGATTAAATGAAATAACTTCCTGGCTCTAAGCGGTTGCTCTAGTCAGTAACATCCTCTAAAACAGAAAATCAAAATGTTTTATATAACTCCCGGCTTTATTTCATGTTATATGTCAAATAAAAAGGGTAATTTATTTTGCCTCGACGAAAAAGCGATAATTAATTCTTCCCACTCACGATTTTGGCCCCGGAACATGGTGGAAATTTGTAACTCAGTCGATTCAAAAGGGCATTATTGTTAATAAAGGTCACGTTTTGAGTATCCGTTTCTCTTTTATTCCTAATTTTATATAATATTTTCCTCTATATTTCCTAAATAAAATAATAATTCAGCTTTTATTCTGAGATATTTAATGCTTAATGAACTATTCTTATTGAAAGTTACTACATAAAGAAGTTAAAGTTGATCTAAAACGTGAATTCACGTTCACTGGTGGAGATTCTTTTACATAGATATCCATCGTATAACAAACATTCTGTCATTTTGCCCATAGCAAAGAAATGATGGCCATGTCACTCATGTTTTAGTCATTTACAATTGATTTTTAAACTATTGACAGATGAGAATTGCTACTTTTAATTCACTGTGGAGAAATCACAGGTAGTGATTTTTTGATCTTCTCTAAAAAATAGATAACTGCTACTACTGCTATTACAACAACAACCCGAGGTTCCAACATTGCAGGGATGAAGAGTGGTGAATTCGGTACTTAGCCAATAGGATTATCCCTAAAGGTACTGCTCTTTGTTTGATTGGTCAGCTTGACACCGCCCTTCAAACCAAGTTGGTTCGACCTCCCTTTGTTAGATGGCAGTACTAAGACCATTTTATGTATTTAATCCTCGTTTGGCGCCATTTACATCTAAGTACGTGCTTTTCTAAAGTTCCCAGATCCTTTACAAACATCCGGCAATAGTTAAACATGTTATCAAGGGTGGTTATTGGTTTTACAACTTCCCAGCGTTTTTATCTAAGGTCTATCTTTACAATTTTTCTGTTTACTTCTAAGTTCTACAGTTTATTTGCTTTGTCCTTCTATAAGTTTGGGAATTTAAAAATATTCACGTTTGAAAGATGTTTGTTTTATTACTTCCTGTTAAAAAGACCCTCTCCCGAAACTAACAACCGAAAACATCGTCTTGAACGCGAAAGACATAGGAAATAATCTCTTAATAATATAAATAATAATATAAAGGAAATAATCTGTTACAATGTTATCTCTCTTCCGTACTCCGGACATTCAAAAATCTTATTACTTTGTTGTCATTTTACATTTTGATTATCGTTGTTAACTAAGATTTTTCCTCTGTGGAGCCGTCTTAGATACTGGCTTTTGTCAAAGCATTGAGACTGTATAATTAGTTATAACCCGCTAGAACTCAAAAAAGGGGAATACACAATAGAGAGAGAGAGAGAGAGAGAGAGATCTGTAAGGTCGCAATGATTAAACCCCTGTTAAACTTTCTACATTCTGCATGCTTATCCCCTCTAAGTTTTCGTGGAAAATATCCTTGTATCATTGTCCACCTGGTTTCCTCTTACCGTCTGCAAGCTCACCATAAAGAAGAGATTTTGGTAATCGCTTTTCTTGCATCCTGCATACGAAACCAACCCTTCTTAAGCGGGATTTAGTAATTATGACTTCAGCGCTCTCGCAGCTAGTTTTTCCAAAGACCGATTCGTTTGATTCTTAACAGTTGTCTAAGGTGTCTCTGTTGCAACTTGTTTAATGCGTTCATGTGCCGGCGCGGCGCGGCGGTACGGTACACAGGTTTCGTATCCATATAATATGGTGGGAATTATTATTGCTCGGTACACTGCAAGCACGGCATATAAATCACACGGCAGGCCAACTCGCTTTGGCGGGAACGCTACGCGCATACCCTTGCGCACGCCGCCATTATGGGTGCCAGCGACAGAAATTAACCAGTGTCGTAGTCAGTCGTAGTCTTTGTCATCGACAACGTACAGTTACGGCAGCTTTGAGTCAGTAGCGTGCGGCTTAATTTATTTTATTCTTTTCTTGAGTGATATATTTTGTTTTTGTAGTACAATGGAAGTCCGAAATTCTTTTAGTTTTAATACTCAGTCATTGTCTACGGCATTCAAAGTAATTTTTATTATTAGGTATCCTGCAAAATGACAAATAAGATTAATTTGTAAATTACTGTTTTTCTGATTATCCGTATCTATTTTTAATTTTTATGGATAGCTCATGACAATTCAGAGAGAAAAGAAAAGAGGTCTCGTTTTTTATTAATTATTAAGGTCTGCCGTTTTTAATAAGATGTTTGTCAGATCATTTTGGCAATTTTCAGTACCCGTATGTAATATTCGGACACAAAGTTTTTAAATGTTCTTCTAAACTGGATGAATTTATCCTGGATGGGAATAATGACAGGTTTACAAGATATTGGAATTAGAAGAATTACAGGAATTACAAGATAAAGTTGTACCAGATTTTTATGAGTGCAACTGTACACTCAAATCGCTTGTCGCTAAGCTTTTATATAATATAAAATTGTGTAATGACATAATAAAAGTTTTAAAGAAAAAGGTTATTTTTTCTTTTTAATGTATTTAAATAAAAGCTTGTTTTTAAAAGGTTTTTTTTCTTAAATTTATTTTTTACTTTTTAAGTTATGCTGGTTTCTCAGTGCCACACACTTAAACTCAATTCTTTTTCTTAAATAACTACCTATGGGCATCCTAATAATATGTGTATCGATTTTCATAAAAAAGGAGAACTTAGAAAAACGACAGCTGTCAAATTTGACAGTTCAATTGTGAGACAAATAAAATGAAAACCGACTTTGGGGTAGGGAGCATCCAATATATCGATTTTTATCAAAATCGGACAACTTTGAGATTTTTTTGACAGCTGTCAAATTTGACAGCTCAATTTTTTTTCACTCCTTTTAGCCCATGGCCATCCTATATATAGATTTTTATCAAAATCGGACAACATTGAACTTTTTTTGACAGCTGTTAAATTTGACAGCTCAATTTTTTTTTCTTTCATTTTAGCCCATGGCCATCCTATATATCGATTTTTATCAAAATCGGACAACTTTGAAATTTTTTTGACAGCTGTCAAATTTGACGGCTCAAATTTTTTTTGACGGCTTGGCTTTTAAAAATATAGCCAAACATTTATATTTAAATTCATCAGTTACTTTTCTTCCTTTAGCTGATTTGTTAATTTGTGCAATTTGAATATTAACAAAATTTGCTATGTCTATTGATGGACATAATTTGTACGTAGCCTCTTTAGATTGTTCAATAGATAATTTATTGGGTATCTCTTTAATTCTTGTTTGTAACTCCTGAACTCCTGGCATGTTTTTTAATTTTAATTGTCTATTCTCTAAAGCTAAATGTTTAATTGATTTATTCATTTTTACTTTTTGAGGAGTATGCGCGGTTAACGATTCATTTGTTTAAATAAAAGTATTGTGTAAATAAAATTCAGTTTCAGTCAATTACAGTATTTTTTTAATACGACCCTGTCTCGCAAAAGTTTATTTTCTGGGAAATTTTTTGATACGTTTTAATCCGGCCCTGACTCGGCACCCATAATGGTGTTTTCAAGGTCAAATTTTATAGAAATTTTAAACAATGGGACCTGGGCAGAGTTAGCCGTGTGATTTATATGCCGTGCTGCAAGTATCCTTTCAAGTAGGGATTTTTTGATCTTCTCTAAAAATTACATAAAACATTGAAACAAAATACCAAAAACTAGGTTTTTACCTATCAATTCCACAGCAGCAGTCTGACTTACTCAGTGTTACTGAACTAATAACGAACGTCAGGACACGTTTTCAGTAAAACTCATCAGTATATTCATACTTTCAGTGCAAGTGAAAGCTTGTTCTCTTATTCATTCGTTTTAAATACAAACTGAAGTGCGAAAATGAATTTTTTATTGGATTTTCCATGTTTTGGGGAAATAGTGATAGAATTGACTCCCAGTCGCTGACCTACAATTACATTTTCAGTATGTATATCTTTTTTTATTCTAGTTTTAAGTATTACTGTTTTCAATACATCAATTTTGATTTTCTCATTATTTAAAGCCTAATAAATTGCTGTCATCTAAAGTTATTATTAGTTTTGTTAAGCAGCTTTTAAATATAATAATAAAGCGCTATTAAGGACTAAGGACGTGATAATAAATTGTAATTAATTTCTCATTTGTTCGCGTACTCACATTAACCGAATAAAAAGCACACAAAAGCGAATAGAGAGGAAAATAACGTATTTTATTTTTGTATTAAATGTGCGGCTTCACAAATGGCTATAAATTGTAGCAATTTTGTCCATGTGTAGGTCTTTTCAGTCTTTTCTGTTAAGTAATAACTAGAGTAATATAAAAATACAAAGTTTTAGTAGAAAACATTCTTTAAAAATATTTAAGAAACTAACTTGGATTCGAAATTTTTGATAGATTTTAGGATTTTAGGTTTAAGGGTATAGTGTGTCCCAAATTCGGGTCTCATTGTTGGGATTTTGAAAACTAGAAGATATAAAAGTTAAATTGCGCAATTGTGCAAAGATGCAAAATTGTGCAGTTCAATGTTGATCTAAATGCCATGTTGAAAGTTTAAAAACTCCAAATTTTTTCGGAGATTTTTGAAAAAAAAAAACGTTTTCATTTTTATTTCTTATGACTCTATTTAATTTTTTAGTCGTCTTGAGCCCCTCTCCATTTTGCTTTGTTTTGAGCGGATCTCATCTATGCTAGACCAGGTACTATTTTGATGTCATCATACCAGCAGCATACTATCATACTAAAGTGGTATTTATTTGTAGATAAGTTTTGAGGTATTCGGAATTTTTAAACTGCCGTCATTTTGACTTACATAAAATTGCACAATTTTGATCCCGTGTCTATTCTAGTTTCCGAAATCCGAATGATGAGGCTCAGTCATGTTGTGGACTATACCAGAGCTTGGACTGCGCAGTAGGGTGTCCGTTATTTCCCAAGTTGATATTTTTTTTGTTGTCGCCCTCTGAAGTATTAGTTTTTGGTCTAAAAAAATTATCCAACGTAAACAAGCTCTAAATTTTTAAGTTAAGCCGTGCCGGAATCATGATACTTTTCCCATTTAAATAACATGGGATTTTCTGACTTTTTGCATTTAATTTTTTATCTCCAAAGTAAATGAATCTACAGCTTCAACAAAGACACATCCTAATACAAAATTTTACGCTCTATAAAAAAGATCTCTTTGGTTTTTTTCATAAAAACATTCTTTTAAAAGTTATTCGCGGTCAAATTATGTACATAGTTTATAATCAAATTTTTCCATCATTCACTGCAAATTTTAATTGCGTCTTTCGATTTTGACTAAAAAAGGATCTAGAACCATACTTTTTTCAGTAAAACCATATTTATTTATCAACTTTAATATGGAAAACTAATATTGCACCATCTATGATCAATTGATCAAAACTATAATTTAAGGTTATTGTTTCATTGTCTTTCAGCACAGAATATATTGCGTAGCTAGATATTCTTACAGTGACTCCACTGTAGATATTCTGTGCTTTCAGTGTTCGTAAATTTGTTGTGTGTCAACTGAAAAGAATGAACAAATTTCAAGTGGTTTTTATCCTAAATATTACTTGTATAGAGTTAATTAAATTAATTAATATTTTAATTTAATTAATTCAATACAAATAATATTTAAGATAAAAACCACTCGAAATTTGTTCATACTTTTTAATTGATACATATTTACGAACACTGAAAGGCAATGAAACAATAACCTTAAATTATAGTTTTGATCAATTATTGATCATAGATGGCGTAATATTAGTTTTCCATGTTAGAGTTGGTAAAGAAATATTGTTTTATCGAAAAAAGTATGGCTCTAGATTCTTTTTTAGTCAAAATCAAAAGGCGCAATTAACATTTGCAGAGAATAATAGAAAAATTTGATTATAAACTATGTGCATAACTTTGACCGCGAATAAATTTTATAGGAATGTTTTTTTGGAAAAAAAACAAAAAGACCTTCCGGCACGGTTTAAATTAAAAATTTAGAGCTTTTTTACGCTGGATAATTTTTTTAGACCAAAAACTAAAACTTCAGAGGGCGGCACCAAAAAAATATCAACTTGGGAAATAACGGACACCCTACTGCGCAGTCCAAATCTTGACAAAAAATGAAATGTGTGTGGTTACGTAAAAAAATAAAAGTTTGACAAATATTTCTTCTTCTTCTTCTTTTATTTATTTGAGATCTAGTCGATCAGTTAATTTTAAGGTTGCCTCTGTGGGAGTTTTTGGGCCAACTGTCTTTCCTCCTTTTTGGAGGTCTTCCCGGCTGTCTCTTAACCATGGGTTTCCCTTCAAGAGCTATGCGTGGTAGCTGTTCTTCCATGCGTTTTACGTGAGCGAACCATCGTCTTTTTCTTTGCCTACCCCATCTCACTACGTCCTGTATTCCACATTGTTGTCTGATATTTGTGTTTCTAATTCTGCCTTTTCTAGTCTTTCCCATTATGGTTCTTAAGTTCTTCATTTCGGCGACTCTTAACATGCTTTTGGTCTTGTTTGTTTCCTCTCGGATTTCTATGCCATATGTCATCATTATTGGTCTGATGCAGGTTCTTATAAATTTTAATTTTGCTGTCTGTTCGCATGAAGGTGTTTGTCCACACTATTTGTCTCAGACATCCTGCCATGGCCGTTGCTATGTTTATCTAACTTCTCAGATCTTTCTCTGGATCATTGTAGTGCGACATATCTATTCCTAGGAGTCTAAACTATGATACTTGCTCAATAATTTTGTTTTCTATTACCGTTTTGCATCTTACCGGCTCTTAAGAGAAAGTTAAGAGTTTATTTTTTTCTGTGTAGATAATCATATTTATAATTCTCTTCTTGATAGAATTTATGAAGCTGTCTCTTCATATCGTCCTCTGTCTCCGCGATAATGGCTGCATCATTAGCGTAGCACACCATTCTAACTCTGTTGTGTCTTATTCGATAACCGATATTCATCGAGGTCACCGTTCCTATGATGATGTCCATTAAAAGATTGAATAAGAAAGGAATAGGGCTGTCTCCTTGTCTAATTACCCTGGTATTGGTATGTCTCGTGTTAGATTATTCCCTGCTTTCACTTGAGTTGTGTTATCGATATTTAACTTTCTGATAATTTTCACAATATTATCAGGCACTTTTTTCTCTTTCAATATGTTTATAATATCCGATAGGCGTACTTCGAATCAAATGCTTTAGTCAAGTCGACGAAACAGATATAGGCTGGTGTATTAAACTCTATTGCTTTTTCTTTAATTTGTTTAATGATAAATATTTAATTTTATGGGGACAAATATTTAATTTTGAATATTATTTTTTTAATAAATTTCAATGAAAAAAAATTCATTAAAAAATAATATTATCTAAAAAAGATATCTGGCTGAAAAATGCGAATTCATCTGCAAACAATAAACGTTTGTTTTGTGCATTATTGAATACCTTACGGGAAATAAATAATAAAAATAAAGCACGACTGCAGCCGAGGAAATAAATTGCAGTACGTTTTTCGTTTGTCGTGGATTGACACGAACAGAATGAAACCCCCGCGGAGAGAAAACGAACGAACTGAACGTATTGTATTTTTATATTAGCTGTCCGATTCGCCCTTTAATAATAAATACCAATAATTTCTAATGGATTTTTATCGATTCAGTTCGCTTTTGTGTAGATCCACGCAAATAAAACAGAATATGAAGTATAAAGCAATAATATATTATAAATAATAAAAAAGTGTAAATAGTAATATTTGTTTTATATTGTGATATATTAAGCTATTAAGTACCTTTTTCTTGTTTGATATTTATATTTATTATTGATTATTCATATAATCACTCTTATCTTTATGGTTTACTTATTGAGTAGTCATCATCATCATTCTCAGCTTATTCACCCATTTAGAAGAAAGAAACTAGATATGTGAGGGAGGCTTCACATATCTAGATTCTGTCTTTGTAGTTGGGCCCATTGTTGTCCATTGTTGACTATGTGGACCCAAGTTATCCCTGCTAATTTCCTAATATCATGATCCAATTTTATGTTGGGCTTCCTCTAGGTCTCTTAATAATAATAATAAAAACAACGCTTTATTGTACAAAAAGCCAAAATAGCTTCATCGACAAAGCATTTACAAAACAAAAAAGCGCAAAAACAAATATACAAATAATAAAAAAATATCATACAATACAAATCAAGTCATTAAAATTACAAACAAAACATACATGGACATTGTAGAACACAGGCGTATCAAGAAAATTTTACAAAAGGAAAATTGTAAATGGATAAAATCATGTTATATATCATAAAATCAAGAGTTAATAAAATATTAAATATTAAATACTAGACCTTAAACCAGTGTGTGAGATGATCAAAATTTTAAAATTCAAAATTGTTCATGATTGAAACATCAACAAAAAAGTCGTTTACCGCATATAGTGCTCTCTACAGTAAGTATGATTTTAGAGCTTTGCAAAATGCGGGAAAGAATGAAAGTGACTTGATATTCAAAGGCAAATGATTGTACATTTTCTTGGCATTGTACAGTATTGAGCCCTTAACTAGTTCTGAGCTCGGGGTTGGATTCCTAAGTGGATAGTTGTGAGAAGGCCTTTCCGGAATAACAGATATGTGCTTGCGGATTAAGCAAACGGATTCAAAAATGAATAAGGAAGGAAGAGGCAGTATTTTGAAATTTTAAAGAAATTTTGACAGTGAGTTCCACTGTTCAGTCCCAATAAGTATGGAACTGATCCCTTTTGAAGTTTGAAAATACGATCAAATTTTGTCGCGCAGCAAGTACCCCAGAATGGAAGGGCAGAACGAAGATGCGACTCAAAAAGGGCATAATAGACCATTCTGGAGGTTGATGAATTAAGTTCCTTAGAAACTGATCTTAGCACAAAACAGGCAGCGCTTAGTTTTTTTGATAAAGCTTCGATGTATACAACAAGTCCTAAGAATTTCACACACGAAGAGAGTCCACGACGTCAATAGTGGTGTTACTAAATACAAAAGGTTCTATAGTACTTTTATATGACAAAACTTTAGTTTTTGAAAGGTTGAGGCATAGGAGATTAGAATCGCACCAAGATTTAATGGTGCTAAGTCACTGGATATAGTATTATATAGTGCCGTAACATCTGGGTCGCTCCAAGTGAAACTAGTATCAAAGTAAGTAAGTAGCAAAGAGGCAGATTTTGCCGCTAATGTCTAGATTTGCAATGTCGTTGATAAACACCAGAAACAAAATAGGGCCAGTACCGAACCTTGAGGGACACAACATTCTATAGGCTTGCAAGAAGACATAGACGTATCAATCCTCACAAACTGCCTTCTGTTGCCAAGGACTCTCCTTCTCTTTCCACTTATTTCACCTTTCATTATCATACTAGGAATTTTTGCTTGAGCCATTTTTTCAATGTGTCCCAGCCATCTCAGTCTTTGTGCTCTTGCTACTCCCGTTATACACGGTGCCCGATTTAGTTGCTTTAATTCTTCATTTGTTCTTCTGGTCCATAAGTTGTCTATCTTCTTTCCTCCAAAAATCTTCCTTGGTATTTTTCTTTCCCAAATCTCTAGCCTCGAACTTTCCGTTACATTGAAGGTCCACGTTTCACAGGCATACAGCACTGTTGGTCGTATCATTGGTTGGTACATTTTGATTTTTAAACTTTTAGAAATGTTCTTACTTTTAATCATTTTCTGTAGTACCCTGACACGTCTATTTTCTGCCATTATTCTTACCATAATTTCTTGAGTTACAAGCGATAAATTAAAGCCTAACAATAGAGATTTCTATTTCTGAAATAAAACTAGAATCGACATCACTAATTGCCGAAGTCACGCAAAGATAATAATCCGATAACCGTATTTTAAAAGATGATACCTAGCGGTTTTCCTTAAGTCAACAAAATCATTGTATTCCTGTCTGTTCGACGTCCATAATAATAAAGAGCCGATCAATCCGGCACAAAAGCGGCGCCAAAAATAAAAATAGGTTTTTAGAGCGAGAATTATAGAGCCCTCGCCGTCGAATCTGTATTCCGGCCTCGATGGCATGTCTGGAAGCTTTTAAGGGAACACTCTTGCTCAGGAAATAGGCTTAGAAAAAGTTAGAAGGCACGTCGCGGGGTGTAGATTTGTAAAAAATTAATGCAGTTTCAGAAACGTGGCTTGTTCGAGCTTATTTATGTGTGCTAGAAAAAAGTATTAGTAATTTGCTTTATAAGAAATACATAATGGAAAATACATAATATATAACTACACAATAACAAAACAGCTCCTAAGAACAACAGAAATGTGAACACTTAGATCAATTACAGGATATACCATACAGTTGGGGGTTGGAACCTTTGGTGTTACACAGGTAAATAAAATACTAAATCACCAATCACGCCATCCTGTACAGGATGGCTCCAAGAAGAACGACAGTTTGTATTGAAATGAAATTTTGTGAGCATATGTATGTTGATTTAGAGCACTTTTTAAAAATAGAGAGAGTTCTACTAGAGGGTGTCCCCAAAAAAGTAACATATCAAAGTTGTGTTTTTTGTAATAGAACACCCTATATATTAATTGATTTTCGGATTCTGGTAGAAAAATAAAAGTGAGTTTTCTAAGAGAAGTATATGATTAAAAAGCAAAGTTTTTGACATCTATAAAATTTCCAAAAAATGAAGAACAATAATTTTCAAATTTCAATAAATGCTACCTAAATTGGAATTTGCCTGGTATAGCCTAATATGTAGTTAAAATAGCTATTATACTTTAAATCAAATTAAAATTTAACTTAAAAAATTATACAGGGTGAGATAAAATTAATATTGAATATTGGTTATCTTTAAAAGAAAGTTACTCTTTTATTTTAAACGGAACACCCAGTACCCAGTATATTATTCCGATATTCAATGGAGAATTCATGTATCTTCAAAATACTATTAAGATTTCCTGCCCTTCAAACAAAGATTTTCATAGATATTTTCATTTTTATGATTTTCTGTCAGTCGATCTTCATTATTTGATAAAATCTAGATGGTTAGGTGGTTGTGATATGTCTATGACGTTATTTCACCATAGATATCAAATTATTTCAACTATAACAACTAGTTATTATTTTGTGTCAGTTAAAACAAAAAACAATCAGAAATTTGCCGAAAATCGAAACTTATCATACACCACAGAGAAGTGATATGATTCTATTAGTTGGTGACTGCAGTGTGTATTTACCAATTAATAGAATCCTTAAATGCTCCTGATTTATCTACTATAGACTTTTTTATGGCCGATATGTGTTAAAGACACAAAAAAAACTCTACTATTATTATCGACAACACGAGAAAAATTACTGTAGCTGTTTTTCAAAGTGCCCACATCGAACACTCCACATATGCCTACTAACATGAAATCCTTTTAACATAATTGTTTGAAAAGTGAATCATTTTATGCAGTTAACAGAAAAAGAAGCATTTTGATTATTTGATTTTATCTAGCTAATTTTTGTTACATAATTATACGTTTATATCTAGTTTTAATTCTATGATAATTAAAATATGTTTTTCTATGTGTATCTTATTATTATTGTTGAGTATTTTACTTTACATCATTAATTTTTGTTAAATTAACAAAATCTATATCACAGCCACCTAGGTTTTATCAAATAATAAATATTTACTGACGCAAAATCATAAAAATTAAAATATTTAGGAATATCTTTGTTTGAGAGGTGGGTTAGGTAAAGAGTAGAACACCGGAATAATATACTGGGTGTTTCATTTAAAATAAAGGATTAAATTGATTTTAAAAGTATATTTTTATAAAATGCTTTCAGTTAACCTAAATATGCGCCGAAAATTTCATTTCGATATAAACTACCGTTCCCCTTAGAGCCACCGCGTCGTATGCGGGCACCACCCTGTATAATATAGTGCTATACATTTTAGGCAAATTCATTTTAGGGTTTTCCAAAGTGTATAGAAAGCTTTATAAATAAAAACAAGCTCTATGATGTGCTTTTCTTATTAAAATATTAACGTAACCCCCTTTAAAAGAAAAAAAGTATTATAAAGATAATCTTCAGCTTTAAAACTTCGACTTTCCACGGAAGTTTCGCTTGGTTATTAAACCGATTTGTACCAGCTTCGCTTTGTGCCCGGCCGCCTGCAATATTCCTAATTTATATCCGCAAATTTCTTTAATCTAGAGCTCTGGGCCCTCATCCAAACGATCGGCAGTTTCCTCTCTCGAAATTTTAATAAACGGTAAAGTTTGGCGGCGGGCGGCATGTCGCTAGCGCGCCACTACATGCAAAGCTTCCGCTTAATTTATTGGAAAATGTGTGGGGAAATAAAAATAAACTATCAACTCAACAACAAACGGTTCATGAATAATGTACGGAGTGTCATGTTTTGTCTGCAATTTTTTGCTCCAATAATATACAGGGTGAGTTTCCTACGATGTTCTCTATGGGTATCTCAGAAACTACTGGATATAGACAGTCGGTTGAATGGAGAAGGAATTGCAGTTTTGTGGGGTCATAAATATGCGCCTTTCAGATTTTTGAAAAAGTTCATGGCTTACTAGATATTTCGAAAAAACAAATTTTGGCTATTTTAAAAATTGTCCATAATTCCATTGTAATCTATTTTAGACAAAAAGTTTTCAGATAAAAGTTGTAGATAATCACATCCCTAATGAGTCTGTGTTCTCCGATTTTTTCTAAAGGCTGTCATTTTTGACATATGACACAATCATATGTTTTTTTTAAATGGAAACCATAGTTGGCCATGACTTCATAAAAAGCGCCATTTTTTAACCTTTTCAGCGATATACTCGTAAGCTATAATATGTTTTTTTTTCACAAAATTACTGAGTTATATAATTCTTATCTTTCTTGACTAATTTCACTTAGTTGGTATGGTATTCTTATTCTTTATGATTTATAACTTATAAAAAGCTAGAATATTTTATTAAACGGTTCTTTACATTTTACATTACACCAACTAAAACTTAAAAAAAAACTAATATCACTACATACACTTTGAGTTATTTAAGAAAATACTTAAAAAATCCGCCATTGTTTTGAGTAAATAAATGTATCTTTTTAAAACTGAATTACTAGCTATTCTCACAGAACGACCGGTCGACTTAATTAAACTTTTCGCGTGCGTCTTCGAGTGCCTCTATTAATTCATAAGTTCTTTTGTAAACCTTGTTGTTAACTATAACGAATAAAAAAAATTAAAATGGATAGGTCAGGTGATCGAAGATGCTCATGCAATTGGTCCACCTCTTTCTATCCCTGAGAGCCGTTCTCTAAAAAACGTAAGTAACGTTCACCGGTTAACGTATCCTCGGAAATACTTGGCCAAGAAAAGTTCAACCAATAATCCTACACGCTTTTCTTCATTTGAAAAAATCATATTTACACTTTTTGAGAGAAACGACGATTGAACTTGTTTCCATAGTTAGCCATGGAAATGGAAATTGTTTAATAATTACAAGAATTGGCTATAACTCAGTTTACGTAATTTTTTGAAAAAAAAACATATTATTGCTTATATCGCTGAAAAACTTAAAAAATGGCGCTTTTTATGAAGTCATGGCCAACTATGGTTTCCATTTGAAAAAAAAACATATGTTTGTGTCATATGTCAAAAATGACAGGCTGTAGAAAAAAAAACGGAGGACACAATCTCATTAAGGATATGATTATCTACGACTTTTATCTGAAAACTTTTTGTCTAAAATGTTATTATAATGGAACTAAGGACAATTTTTAAAATAGCCGAAATTTGTTTTTTTCGAACTATCTAGTAAGCCATAAACTTTCTTAAAATCCGAAAGGCGCATATTTATGACCCCACAAAACTGCAATTCTTTCCAAATTAAACCGACTCTCTATCTCAAGTAGTTTCCGAGATACCCATAGAGAACATTGTAGAAAACTCACCCTGTATGTCATTACTGACAAAAACTATACATGTTGAGTAGATAAAAAAAAACCAAGTTAAAAAAATATTTAGGTGGCGCCTTCTACAAGTAGGAGTCATATTGACATCAAAATCAAACTTGTGATGTCAAAAAACTCCCAGATGCTAAATGTCAACAAAATATTGTCGTTACTTCAGAAATTATTTGAAAAAAATCGAAATAAAAATAAAACTTCTACACCCTGTATCTCCGAAACTAGACATTTTAGGACATACATTTATACGAACTTTTTTTACTTATTTTTAGCTGCAGAATATGCTGCCGTAGTTTCGGGATTACAGTCCGGAACTCCCTGTATACTGTAGGTGTTGGAATGTTTAAGTAGATTCTGCCTGTATATCAAGTTTATACCTTATAAATACCTTGATATATACCTATTGGCATATTAATTATTAACCGCCAAAAGCAAGAACCAATATTCGTTATTTATATCGCGAGTTTTCTTTACTCCAAGCCTCGCCTCACCGAACCTTCGCCAATCTTCCTCCAGCTCGACGTTTTAATATACGCTGCATGTTGCGCCGTGTTTATTTAGATTTTTGCTTGCAGTTTCCGCCATACCGCCAACAATACCGCTTTCCCATAGATGGCTCGTAAATTTTCCGTATTATCATAAATCCGAAACCATCCAAGGCGGTATACTCACGGCGTGCGCGATTAAAGCAGCCTTTTTGTTTCTCCTATGTATATGAATTGCGCTGTATCCTGGCGAATTTACGGCATGCCCTCGATATAAAATGCATAAGTCACGGTTATTGTTGCTGTTGTTGTTATTGGCGCTCCGCTTCGTGTTGCAGTTTAGGGGATGTAAAGTTCTTTCGGTCGCGCTTTTATGAATTTTGATACGCAATTTGGACAAAAGATTTTATGGTGGTGCGCTGGTTTCGCATAAAACCAGAAATGAATTATGTACTTAAAATATGCAGTGTGTAACAGATGAATCGAATAAATTCGGTGATAAATAAATAATATAAAATATAAATAATAAATTAGGGCATATTTCAAATAAAGTTAGGACATTTTCCAGTTTTCGGCTATTGTAAATGACTTAAGGAATAAGACTTCTTCGTCTGGCACAGTCTATAATTCACCTGAAGATTTAAACACTTACTTTGTTAATGTGGCTAAAAATTTAGTGAACACCATCACTCCTTCCCATGATTCACTTTCATATCTCCCTAAAGCAAATAAAAATTTACACAGTCTTTTCTTCACGCCCATAGCATTAGATGAGCTCCGTAGTACACTTAAAAGTATTAAAAATAAATTCTCATTTGGGACTGATGGGCTTACTCTCAAAATGCTCTCTGAACTTCCGGAATGCACGTTAATCTATCTTACTGCTTTAATTAACGAGTCATTCCAAAAAGGAGTTTTTTTCAAACTGCCTTAAGACAGCAATAATTATTCCTCTGCATAAAGGAGGAGATAAAGATCAAGCTTCAAACTATCGCCCAATTGCTCTCCTGCCCACATTATCTAAGATCATTGAAAGATTGGTTAAAAAAGGCTTCTATCCTTTCTCCTTAAATATAAAATAATTTCTACCCATCAATTTGGATTTCTAAGTAAGAGTTGCACAAATGATGCTATGTTCGACCTTTTCAATAATGTATACTCTAGCCTGAATAACCATCACTCTACAGCTACAATTTTCTGTGATTTCTCTAAGGCTTTCGACTGTGGTGTAAATCATACTATCTTAATTAACAAATTGCAATACTATGGATTCAGGGGAGTGCCGTTCGAATGGCTTAAGTCATATCTTGGTAACAGACTGGGTAGGGGTAGACCGAGAATCAGATGGAGAAAGGATGTAGAGGAGGACTTGAGAAGAATAAGAGTGGATGGGTGGGGAATAAAGGCGAAAAACAGAAACAAATGGAGAAAGATAACCAATCAAGCCATGAGCCTTTTAGGCTTTTAGAGCTATTATATTAAGCTATTTATTAGAGCTAATATAGAGGGTGTTTCAAATCAAATGCGAAAAACTTCAGGGGCTGATTCCTTGTTCAAAATAAAGGGTAGTTTGCTTCATAAAGGTTGAGTCAAAAGTCAACCATTACGGAGATATCGCGGTACAAAGATGGCGGAAAAATAATGTTTTCATTTTTTATCTTGAAAACGAAAAGAGATAGTCTAATGAAATGTTATGGAAGCATTACTGTTATGAAAACATACTTTCTGGTAATTTTTTCACTTTTTTTAAATGAGTGGAAGGAGTTGAAATAAACTACCCTTATCATTCTTGTTAACGAAATTTAAAGAAAAATCTTATCAAACACATGCAAAAAAAAATTGGATAGTTTAGTTTGTTTAGACACTTTTTTATCTCTTGTGTTTTAGTAAAACTCACCGATTTGAAATTAAAAAATAAAATGATTCAAATCCTTCAAATGGCAATGAGCAGGACACCTGGCAAGAAGAACAGACAACAGATGGACCAAAAAAATTAGAGCATGGCACCCACGAGAAGATAAGAGACCTAGATGAAGACCAAACCTGAGATAGGACCATGATATTAAGAAATTAGCAGAGATAATTGGGCCCGCACAGGCAACAATGGGCCCAACTGCAAAGAAAGTATCTTAACAGGTGAGGAAGGCTACACCATAATACTTTATGTAAACGGAAGGTAGCTGATACGGAAGGTATAGTGAAAATCAAACTTAAGTTGGAAATGATGATGATGATGATGACGAAAGCAATTTAAACAACATTGGTAAACCATTTTTCTTGAAATTTAGTACTCTTACACACATTTTATTACCAAAGATCTTTTTTATAATTCGTTTTCAGTTCCTTTATGAGTATCATTTGAAATGACTTATTTTAAAATGTAATTGTTTTTGTTTAATAAAAATTACCTCCTAAAACACATAATTAAACCCGTATAAAATTACTTAGTAATTTTTTCCTGAATTTGAGATTTATTAAAACACGATATTATTCAAAACGAACGCTGCTTAATTTCACAAAAGACTATAAAGGTTTTTAATTTATTTAGGACCGGAAATTTTTGGATTAATTAGTAAGCACGAGTGCCCTCTGCTTTGTTTTCCTCTGCTTGATGAAAATTAAGCCGACAAAGCTAATAAAATTTCGCATGCATATCAAATCCACGTAAAAGTAAAATATATACAGAGTTCTCTACGCTATTCGAGGCAGACTTTGAATAAAAGGACTAAGAAAGGTGTCTAGTATTATTTATCGACAAAATGGCTTCCCTTGTTTGACAGTTTTGACTGACATTTCAACTGCAAGATTTGAAATGTTAGTTAATGTATTTTATTAATAATTGTACAAAAGTTTTTGTTCAAAAAAAAATTAAATTACCAATCACATAATTGCGAATTCCAAAATAAAACTGTAAAATACACTCACCGACACAAAAAACGAGCACCATAAAACTTTCATATATTTAAAGTTTTATATATTGTGTTTTAGTGGACCAATTTTGATAATTTTTTAAGCAATTTGTGGCTAAATTACTTGACTTTTTAGTATCTTTTTCTTATATTACAGTTGAGGGTTGGAACCTTTGGTGTTACACAGCAAAATATAACACTAAATCAGCACAATACACCAAAACACTTTTACTTTTACACTGGACGCGCGTTTCGCTAACCATGTTAGCATCATCAGCAGATGATTATAAACTAAAATACAATCTACAATTGGAGCGTTTATATACTCGCTCAATGGGCACAAAGTGGGCGTGGCAAGATCTAGCCAACCGAGTCAGAACCCACCGAGCGTAACAGTTAGATTTCCGCCACTAGAGTAGTAGGAACAAAGAACTTGAAGGAATTGGACCGTTGTCTCTGTTCATACTATCTTTACATTTATTAATTCTGATGCTTTTGAGACAGGCATCTAATTGCCTGTAATTTGAGACTTGTTTAATTAATTTCAAGTTATTAAGATCTATACAATGTCCTTTATCAACAATACGTTCGGCAACGCAAAATTTATACGGTCTACCATATCTTATCTGAGCTAAATGTTTTTTAAATCTAGTTAATATTGATCTTCTAGTTTGCCCAACATATTTCTGATTACAATCTTCATAAAACCCAGAAATTTCATAAATACCCGACCTTTCCAGTAGAGGTGTTTATCCTTTAGATTACCTAATAATTGTTGTAATTTATTATTGGCACTATACACAAGTTTATAATTGACCTGCTTAAAAATTCCTTTTAGACCACGGGATAACTGTCTATCAAACGGTATTGAAAAATATTTTGACGTATCTTTCTCTACTTGAAAAGTCGAATTTTCAGAAATCATTAACATATACCTACGTTTTCTAATTATTTTATCAACTAGTGAAGGAGAATATCCATTACACTCAGCTACATTCCTAGTGTAGTCTCTTTCTATTTCATATCTTTCGTTGGAAAGTGGAAAACTAAGTAATCTATGAACTAAGAAATTTAAACTAGCCATTTTATGTTCAATACTATGATATGATTCATTAGGAATATATCTGCGTGTAGTAGTATTTTTCCTATAGATATCAAATTCAGTTATTAGTATTTCTAATAACTAATACATCTAGAAATGGTAATCTGTCGTTGTTCTCAATTTCATGTATAAATTTAATGGAAGGAAAACGATTATTTAACTTAGAAATAAAATTATCTATGGTGTCTGAATGTGTGTCAAAAACAGCAAAAATATCATCCACATACCTAAACCATACTTTTGGAAAATACTGATTCCTAGCCTCCACTTCAAACCTGCTCATGAATAAAATAGCCAAAAATGGAGACAATAGATTACCCATTGCTGTACCTTCCCGCTGTTCAAAAAAGTTGTTATTAAATTGAAAACAATTTTGTTTTATACATAATGATGTAAGCTCAATATATTCAATCACAGTTTCGTTGTCGAGACCATTTGCGTTCAGTAATTCCTTCAAAAATAAAAGTTGTCATCAGTCAATTATAGCAGGGGAAACAAAATGTTGATATTTTGGTGAAAGTTTGAAACACCCTGTAGAGTACGTTAACAAAGCAAGGGATTTAAAAATAGTTTTATCATCTAGGTGTATATTTTCTCGATAGTTTTTTGATTCATCTCAAAAGCTTTATTATTTTTAGAGATATTCGCTTTTAAAGAAACGCTAATAATTTTTTGTATCTTTTACATTAAAACCATGCCATTGTTTTTGGTCCTAGTCAACAGACCTATATAATAGTGTTTGTGATTTATGTAATGTCACTATTTTTAAAAAACTACATTATTATTGTCAGTTGGGTAGTTGCTCTAGCGCATATGGTTTCAAGTCCAAAAGTTGATCTCTACAATCAATTAAAGCAGCAACTGCCGATTCTTCAGAACTTAAAACCATCTCTGCTAGAGTAAACGTCAATAAACAATAATAATATGACTTTTCAATGAGAGCGACTCTTACAAAAACAATAAACACTATTTTATAAGATGAAAACCCAAAATAAATTCTAAAATTGCTTTAAATCGTTACTGTTTTATTCAAAATCTAATATCTCCAATAAAAATAAAGGTATTGAGATGAATCAAAAAGAAATTTTCGAGAAAATACGTACTTAGATGATAAAATGATTCTTAAATTCTTTGCTTTGTTAACATATTCCACAGTATGTTTTAAACTTTCACCAAAATATCAACATTTTCTTTCCCCTCGTATAATGACAAATAATGGAAACTTTTATTTTTAATTTAGAAAGAGTTAATAAAAAGTCAAATAACTTAGCTACATATTCCTTAAAAGATTATTAAAATCAGTCTACCAGACTAGCAGGTTTCTACTACAATCGCAGGTTTTAAAATCGCTGAGATTGAATCGCAGTTTGCAATTTTTTACTTATCTCTACAAATAGTTATAAACGGCAATATCTTGTTTGTTGTAACTAGAACACGCTTTTCTTTAACTAGTTATTTAAATATTTAAGTGTACTGTGTGTCTATATTTAAAATAATTGAATATTAAATATTTTATCAAAAAAAGCTTTTATCGTACAATTATAATATTCGAAATTATAAAATTATTTTTAAGCTAAACTTCTCAAAATTTTAACAGATTAACTGGCCAATGCGAGCGTGCAACCCTACTGTCTCTCTCACGCCAGTATCTTAATCATTCACAGCCCTAGCGATTTTGACAGATGTCATAAACAGATTGGGAAATTAATAAATGATGTTCTCGAAATATCTTCTCGGCCATTAAAATATTTGTGTTCACTTTAAGAGCAATTCAATGAAAGATATAATTGAAATAGAAAATCAAATTTTATTCTTCTAGATACACTCACTTTTATTTATTCTTTATTTATTCTTCTAGTTGTTTTACATACCTGTACCAAAAAAAATACTTTAAAACCTGGAAAAATATCCAAACTGACATGTTAACGAGATAACTGAAATTTACAAGTTTAGTAATTTGTCACATAAAACAGAATTAAAAAATACAAAAAAACTCTATGTTTATTTTTTAATATGGCTTGCAATATGCAAACGAACAAATTAATTTGCAAAACCGATAAATAACATGAACAACGAGCATATATTAAAAACAATTTATGTGCAACTATAAATCTGTTTGGCGTCAATCAGTTTTTTAATGTTTCATATTCATCATAAATATAGCGTTTTTTTTCGCAAAACGCTACTCATTTCAGAGAAATATACAGCAATTTTTCTAACTGATTATTATGGATATGTCAGATAACCAGGGGATGATTGATAATTGTCAATGGTGAGTAATTGATTGTATTTCAGCAAATGATATTGAATTTTTTATATAAACCCTATCGATATAAGCCGACAACGAACTTTATTAATGTTGAAAAGTTTATACAGGTTGTTTCAATCGTCCTATTTTTTTATATCAACACATGTCCGATTCTGCTTTGTTTCGTAGCTACAGAAAAGTAGTAGTAGTGTCTACTAAAATAATAGAGTTCAAAAATAAATTAATATTAAAAACCTGAGAATCATATGTCTTCAAATTATGAAAAAAAAATATTTTGTTATAAATTTAACAGATTGTTTTTTAAAAAGGTATGTTAAATATTAATTTTAATTACCTATTTCCGAACATGTTATAATGGAACTCCATTAACTATTAAAGTTTGCCTTGTGGTGTTAAATTAATTACGAATATAGAATTTTATTAATAATTTTAATATTCATTTTACGATTATAGGACAAAATGTAATTTATTTCTGTAGTAAAATTCATTAATATTTTAGTAAAATTTTATAATTTATAATATATTCGCACCTTGGAATTAATATATTTATTGTTTTGATAAAACATTAAATGTGATAAATATTTTAAACTTACTAAATAAAAGATATTAGCCTATATATCATCTAGATTATTTAAAAAAATATACAAGATGGTCCGAACTGTATTCCGGAAACTTTGGCAGCATATTCTCCAATAAAAATAAGTAAAAAGGTATATTAAAATATTTAATTTTGGAGATGCAGGGTTTGGAAGTTTCATTGTTATTTCGATTTTTTCCAAATAATTTTTGAAAGAACGGCAATTTTTGGATCAAAATTGGTATCTGGGAGTTTTTTGACATGAGAAATTTGATTTTGATATCAATTATTATCGTTATTATCAAAGATTTATAATATAATTTAAAACAATTAAAAAATATTTACAAAACAGCTATAAAAATATGCATTTTAATTTATAAAACATTATCGACATGTTTTATAGTTGTTTTTACGACTGATTTATAAAACAATTTGGTCTTCGCAATAATTTAGTCGCGACCGCTACTCTAAGAAAACAATTTTATAATTGCTCTTAAAGAAACGAATTAAAATTCTTATAACGCGATTAAAAAACAAAAGTGTTTCCCCAAATACAAAAATGTTATTTAGGAACCCTTATAAACATACTATAGCACTAACCTCAAACTTTGGTTGTGGTCAGAGTTTAAAATATATTTTAAAATTGTGATTTTATCTCTAAAACTTAAAATGTCAAGTATTTCAAGACTAGAAGATTTTATTTTTGATATTAAACATATTTGTGTTTAAGTGTAGCTAACAAAAAATAAATGACATAAGCAAAATAAATAAAATATAATCAGGTTTTGAAATAGCGGGATAACACGTGAAGTGCAACAATCTTGCTATATTAAAACCCGGTTCGACCACATAGTAGTGAGGTCCATTTCTACGTCATTATTCTGTGGCGTTCGTATCTAAAAGGTGAAGAAAGAAAGCCATCCAATGTTGCCAGAATAAAAATAAAGTCTGCAAGTATAATTAAAAGTCAAATTTTTGTTTAATTATGTATTTTTTCTAATTATTTGCCGTAGAAAAATCGATGAAAATTTTAATTTTTTAAAATGTCTTCCTATGTTTTAAGTATTGATGAACCTACTAGCGAATTTAAAACACACGTCTTTAATTTTATGGTTGTAAATGTGACAGCACCGAAATATATAGACGAATTTAATTGCATTTTGCCGACATTATTTTAAGTAATAAAACAAATATGTTCTGTATAGCATCATTATAAAACAAGTTAATTGTATAACTGCTCCCTGAGCAACAAAAATGTTTTGTTAGTCGACGCTATGATTTTATGTTGAATTTGGACGACCGTATGTCGGCCATTTTATCGAGTCATTATTTGCAAAACAAAATAATCGAAATTTAATTCAAAATAAACGTACTTATAAGAAACGAATTAGTTTCCAATAATATCGGATATTGGACAATGTCAATTTTCCAGTTTACAGGTAATTTTGCAGTAATTTCCTTAAAATTAAATATCTATTATAACTGCAAAATCTTATTAAAATGAAAGCGCCTTAAAATATTTCCACAAATATGGATAAATAATATCAGTAAAATTTGCTCCGCAGGAAAATTTGACTCCTGGAGCGTTTTAGGCGATATAGGTACTTTTTATACAATTTACATCTTTCTTCAAATTGGCCATATCTGTCATTTAAATAGAATATATGTGTACTTTGCCATTTTAAAATCAGTTTTATCTTGGTCACTATAAATACACGATATTATAATTTGATTCTTGATAACTAAAAAACAAAAATGCAAATGCATGCTACAAAAATATTTTAACTGAGACAAATATGTTATTTTTAAAATATTTATAAATCTTTTACAAAACAGTTTTATAAATATTTTGTAATGTAATCAATATTATTTTGTAAGCGTTATCGGAGAGTTTTTAACGTACTTCTAAATAAGTATATTGTTTTATACCCCTGCGCCTATTTCGTGTTTATAATTATCGTATTAGGGTTTATAAAGCACTTAAAAAATAGTACATATTTATCATGAATTGTTATATAACACTCTATATAACCATTTTAAGCACATTTGTGCTACTTGGGCGGCGCGGCGTGAGAGTTGACTTGAAAATGAAGATTGCTGTTGTTTCGTCTGTAAAATATTATAGTAAATCAAAATCGTCAACAGTCATCATTTCCAAGCCAACTAAACAGCTTTTTTTCTATCATGCGTAATAATCAGTAAAAAGTAAACCAACTGGCAGTAAGTACCAATAAAAAATATAGAAGAGTACGGGCCAAATAATGACCTGAGTCGTTATACAGACTACGAGTATACGTATAAACAATCGTATTGAAAGTTATTTTTTAATCCTTTTTAACTGGGATTTCGTTATTTAGAGTGTAACGCACGCGTTAATTCTCCAAACAAATTAATTAATTTATCAGCCAGCGCCATTATACAGCACCGTTACGCGCGGTGTTGTGGAACCGTGACTCTTCGTTCTCTATGATTTATAAGCAGAACCAGATAAAGCGGCAGCGATAAGAGGGAAATTTAATAGTCAAATTTGGGCTGCGAGTTCGCTCGCAATGTGAGGCCGACCCTCGCAATGTACGTGAGCAATTAGTGTCAAAAGTCGCCACCCTCCCCTACTACACTTCATCCCCTTCAGGTCCTTTTAACGAGCGCTAGTTGCCAGTGGTAATAAAAGTTGTCGAAAATTACACTCGCCGATACAAATTGATAGTTACTTCGGGGGTTGAAACGGCCCTGATTTGACTATAAAATCATCCCTTAAAAGGATATGGGTCGATCTAGTTAATTGAATTTAGAGTAAAATATTGTTACTAGTTCTTTAGATAATACTTGTTAAAATCGTAATTGATTTTTTATGTAATTAATTGACAGTATGTTCCCAGATAGTGACTGTAAGAAAAAAGAAATTTTTAATAGTTATTAACTTTTTAGGAAAAATATATTCTTCGCAAAAGGATGTTTCAAGTTTTTTTTATCTAAATTTGTTTTATTTCTATTTCAATAGGTATAATAAAAAAAATCAGATGTGCATATTGGAGAAATTCTTTTAAAAAAAAGTCAATTTCTTCGAAAGTCACTTAAAAAACCGGATATTACTACAACTTTTGATTTTTAAGTAACACAATCGGTATTCTTTACTTTATTCAATAGAAAATGACACTCTGAATAGAATGATATATCATATGTCAACTTTTGATATTTTCGCATATGGTTTATTTGAAATTGTAAAATGCGGTTTATTACGACAATTTTTTTAACGACAATACCAAGTGTTTGGTACCAAATTATTCACAAAAAATATATTTTTCCAAATATGCTAATGAGCCACCCTTGTTCCATTTAAAAAAAATTAGATATGATTAAAAATGCGATTTTTTGGGCATCTTTTAACCGACCAGGACAAGGCACGAAAAACATTAGACGACCAAATCTAATTTTTTATTAATTTTAATTATACTATAAGTTTGGTAGACAGAGCTTTAATCCTTAGTGATCCTCTATACAGATTAAATGCTTTAAAAAAACTAAAGAAGTCTTAATAAAGAACAGCTATCCGGAAAAATTAATAAATGGTATCGTAACATCTAGGAAAAAAATACTATTAGAAAATCAATAACAAATAAACTCAAATGTTAGCTGCAAAAAAAATCAAAAAAAAAACGGATACCTACCACTCCCATATAATATAAAAACAGTGTCCAAAAGAGATTCAAAAATTTATTAAAAAAAAACAATATTTCCGATGTCACCAGGGATATAACACTTTAAAAAAACACTTTAGTTGCCTAAAGAGTAAAATACCTACTAACAAAATAACTCATATTGTATACCAAATTCCTTGTCAAGACTTCCCAAACGTCTACATTGGTCAAACAGGACAATATCTAGAAAACCGGTTAAAAGGACAGTGGGGTCGGATAGCATAAAAATATTTCAGTGCTGGCGGCAAATTTGATTTTTTGGATATGGATAGTACATATACCAAGCATCAAAAAACGCCCCAGACCCCAACATTTTAGGCCCCCCCACCACCGGTATGACATCATTAAAGCGGGGGTAAAAAAAACGGCTTTTAGGCATATAAATACTTTTTTTTTCTTTGTAAAAAACCATTTTAATTTTATTTTTTATACTAAAACAACTTATTTGAAAATATTTTCAACTGTTTTTAATTATATGGCGGCCACCTTGTTATGTAAATGACAAAAGTTTGACATTTTATCTGAAATTTCGTGTTTGATATCAATTTATAGGTTTTTGGGGTCGACAAATTTAGTGATGATATTAAAATTTTAAAACGATACATCTACAACTAGATGCTACCCCAAACAACCCCTCAAAATTTTTCTTTTATACATCCCTTCCCCAACATCCCCATAAAATATAAACTTCTATTTATGTTCATAATATATTATTTCATCAAACGTTTAAAAAAATGTTGACACTGCAATGACAACAACACCTGAATCCACCGTTCAAATGGTGACGCAGTTGTGGCCATTATCTACTGCATGTTTAGCATGCAGAAGAAGGCGACCGCCTACTTCTTCATGCCACGATGGCAAAATATCTGAAAGATCCAATTCTGCTGAAGAAGATATTACTGATATTCTTCGAGCGTACAAACTATTGTTTTTCCAATAAAAGTTTCGCTTGTTAGCTGTTTTGCCAAAAAGCTAAATAACTGCTGTTTGTTTTCAACTACTCGTAAAAATTCGATTTTGGAACTAGGAAACATCAAAAATTAATAGCATCCATGAATTATGTTCCCAGCTTTCACAGGAGACTTGCAGATATCTACCAACATTTCATTCTATAACAGGTTGCGATACTGTGTCATCATTCTGTGGGGTGGGCAAGAAAGGAGCTTGGAAGGTTTGGATAGCAGATTCTAATATTAATTCGGCTTTTAAACAACTGCTTATGGGAAGAGATCCAGATGAAGATATTTTGCGTACTATGGAAAGATTTGTGGTTCTATTATATGATGCGACATCACCCTTGAGTACTGTTAACGAGTGTAGACGTTTCCTTTTCATAAAAAAATAGGGCAATTGAGAATATACCTCCAACGCTTTGATACAACAATTGCTTTGATACAACATATCAAGCGAGCCCGTCTACAAGCCCTTATATGGAACAACTACTTGACAAATTTATATTATTTGATTAATTATTGTAGTAAACATTATGTTGTGTGCTGTGATGATTTTAAAGGTAATGTTTGTATATTAAAGTACTGTTTTTATTATAGTAAGTGTTGAAAGATATTTTTTTTTAACTTTCAATACCAAGTAAACATGTAAGGAAAAAATATGTTTTTGTAAAGAATTATTGTTTTTTATAATATAAAAATTGTCACACCAAACTTTTTAAGGTTTTTATGTATATAAACTACTTCATTTTTCAATTTTAACTATGTATTCGTGATTTGTATAAATGTATTTTTTTTTAATTTAACATAGATTTTTGTGACAAGGAAACTGAAATTGTACTTTGTTATAGACATAACACTGATGAAGGCTATAATGTTAATCAAAACGTTTGTTTTTTAAAACCAAATAAAGATTATTACACCAAATGAAAACCTAATCAGCGTTTTTCCCGAACCTAAATCCCAAGAAAATCAAATTTAGTTCATTTTTTTTTATTTGTGTGGCATATTTCCAGAAGAGAAAACAAAATATGTATATTAGTCTCATAATCGAAGCTATTAATTAGCTCCAAAAGAAATTTTCTGGGTATTGAACATGTAAACAAACCACCAGCTTCGTAGCATAAATTTAATTATGAAATTCGTAACAAAATCCTAATGATGTTATTTATAAAAGCAACTACACTAGTTCCAACCAAAACAAATGTTTATACGGCCTCACAATATAATTAGTTTTCCAAAGGTTAATTATCGTACGGAAGGTCTAATTGGAATTATTGTTACTATTTGTTTTAGTTAATTAGAAATGCGACCTTTTTAACGACTTTTCTTGATAATCAATTTCCGATACGTTGAAAAACTAAATTTCAAAAATATTATAAAGTCATTAGCAATACAGGGTGATGCGATTTTTTTTTAATATACACACAAAATAATGTTACCAAACAAAGATAGGAACCATCAACACAAGAAGACATCTAGTACAACAAATAACGTTAATCGAATACAGGAAATTAAAAGAAAAATTTTTGGAGTTATCTGAACTTTCGAATCTCACCAAAAATCAATCTAGTTAACGCTAATATTCTTAGAAAACTGTTCTGTAGGTTCGGAGACAAAATTTTATGTATATATCTGATTGAAGTTGATATTTGTGTCTTGCAACTTTTTTAATTTTAAACTTAAATTGAATATAAACCCGCAATGTAAAACTAAATAAAAGTTTTCAGTTCAACTAAAACGCTCTGTTCCGTCCAGCTGTTCTTTTTCAGAATAAAATAAAATACCCAAATGCCTAAAGTCAAACTAGATTACATAATATTTTCTCATACTAAGTTAACATTCATATTTTGTTAACAATGTTCGTCTGCTAGTAAAAAAAATTAAGCTTAAAAAGTGTTATCTATTAAAGTATCACAATAAAATTCACTTAAACAAAAAATTCGTAATACAAAACTAAATTGTCAAAACAAATGACAATGTCATGAAATAAATAAATGTGCCAACTTGACGCAAGCTACCACCTGAATCCCCAGCGGGAAATTTAAATTCCAGTTAGTCAGCCCGGCGGCGAATATGTCCATGGTTGGCAATAATGAATTTAAAAATCGTGCCCTTGATTACGTAACTAAAAGTTTGATTGGTATCGAGAGAGAATATATAAGCATTATTCATTGAAATTTATTAAACTATAAATATTTATATACAGAGTGTCCCACTTAAGATGGATATAAGCCAATATCTTGGTTGTTTGTTAAGCGATCTTTTTAATTTTTAGCAGCAGGCTGTATGGCTAGAAGACGTACATTTTACCCAGGGTAAGAAATGCGATACCTCATAGACGTACGTTTTAATGGGGTTTGATATTTTTCGAGTCAAGAGTAAACTACCCTTAGGACAGTATTTATTTCAAATCTGATAAATTATATTGAATCTTCCTTACTTAAGATTCTTAAGTTCTAATTTTGATAAATATTGATACAGGGTGTGTCATTAAAATAAGACATTTTTATTTTTATTATTATTAAGTACTTACGACGCCACTGGATAAACAACTGGTTTATTATCAAGAACCAATTATAACCAATTATCAATTAATAATCTTTTTTTTATGGTGATTTGGTCGAAGATGTTGATTTTTAGTTCGTTATAGTTTTATAAATCTTTGTTTAGAGCATATTTTTCAAAGTTAATAGTGATTGTTTTAAATATCTAACTATTTGGATTTTTTAAAATATTCCTCAATAAAACGAATAAAAATCATATTTCAGATTCCATTGAAAAAACTAACATAGGCAAACTAAAAAAACAATTTTTAAAGTAAATAAAATAAATTGAAAATATTTAGTTTTTTTGTGTAGTATTTTAATTATTATCTGTGTTATTATGGAAGCTATCTAAAAACTTAAATAGACTATTAATTGATAATTGATTATAATTGGTTATTGATCATAAACCTGTTGTTTATCCAGTGGCGTCGTAAGTGCTTAAAAAAATAATAACAAAAATAAAAATGTCTTATTTTAATGACGCACCCTGTATCAATATTTATCAAAATTAGGTAAAGAGGATTCAATATAATTTATCAGATTTGAAATAAATACTGTCCTAAGGGTAGTTTACTCTTGACTCAAAAAATATCAAACCTCATTAAAACGTACGACTATGAGGTATCGCATTTCTTACCATAGGCAAAATGTACGTCTTACTTAGCTATACAGCCTCCTGCCAAAAATGAAAAAGATCGTTCAACAAACAACCAAGATATTGGCTTGTTTATCCATCTTAAGTGGGACACCCTGTATATTTATATTGACAATATTACTGAAATTAAAAGAACTTCGGACGAATGGAGTAAACGAATACATTTAGATTTAATATTAAACTTGAAATTATTCACAGCATAAATCGAATTCATTAAGTACATAAACATGCTGTATAATGCCTCTGTCAAATCAAATAAATAAGGAAAAGCTTGGTAACTATTGTTGTTTTCAATTGTATGTTATTAAATTCTGGTGTTACCGTTATTAGCAATTGGAAGTGAAAAATATATAACGCTGCTATTTTTGATATTCTTATATTTGACACTATTGTATTTGATTACATTGAAAGCAAAATCTTACAATAACAAACAATAGGTAAGATCAGCCAGGACATCGTTTAGCTCGACGCTAACAAACTGTTCCCCAAAGTTTCGGTCCCACGTTTCGGGTTGCTTAATGCCGAGGTAAATTTCGACCTGGAATTCGTGGCATTCTCCCAAAGATGTTAATTGGAAATCCATCATGTAATTTGGAGCACATAAACTATAACAGTCATTTGCGTCCCGTAACTTGATTCCGCTCGTTAAAGTTCTGCTCTCTGTAACCTTTCACAACAAATGGATTTTAATAGTTAAGTAGTTTTACCTAGAAATGTATTGATTGGAAGAAGCAAACTTTCCATATGTGTGGAATGAAAGTTAGGGGAGAAATTTTTCATGATTGTTAGTGTAATTACTATGGATAGCTATTTGTTTTTAAAAAAATAATTATAATTATGCAGAAATATTTTACAATATTGATGTCACAAAAATAAATGAATTCTTTAATTCTAAAACTATCGAAACATATTTAATAATATCTTAGGATTATGTAAAGTTATCAGAAAGGTAGCCAAAAATGCAATAATATACAAATATTTTTATGTTCCATTTAAAAAGTCATCCCGATCCACTCACACTTTTTTGAGCCACTCTGTTAAAGTATGAAATTAAAATATTTTTATTAATAACCCAAATTAAAAAAAAATAAATCCAAATATATATATTAGTCGGTTTAGAACGTTTTTCTACGTTGTCCGATACCCAATTTCCAGCCTGTTCTATTTGTACAATCCTCTGTTGACAGGTTTCTTTCACTCATCGCTTTGTGTACGCTTTTTTGCCATTCCAGTTATGGTCTTCCCTGTTTTCTTCTGCCCTTTGGTTGCCAATTGATTATTTTCTTGGGCCATCTAGTGTCCTTCATTCGCTGCTTTTTCTCTATATCCTGTGTTATCGTACCTTCTATACCCATTTGTTATTTTATGGTATTATTTCTTATTTGTTGTTGTCTTGAAATTCCCATTGATCTTCGAATGACATCCATTTCTACGGCCTCCTTGCATCTCTCAGTTATTCTCCATGTTTCTGCTCCATACAGGAGGTTGCTCTTTATCATGGTTTCATATATATTGAATTTTCTTCGCTTTGTTATTGATTTGCTCCATAAGATTCCATTTAGACATCCGATTATTTTTTTCGCGTTGATAATCCTTTTCTCTATATCAAATGTAATTCCCAGGTACTCATACTCTTGACACTGCTTAATTTCGTGACCGTTGTCCAAGTTCAAGTTTCCTTCTTGTGCGCCTATACATAGATATTTTGTTTTGGCTATGTTAACTGTCAAGCCCCATTCTCCGTATTCTTCAGTGAGTTTTCTTAGCATATATTGCATATCGTCTTTGTCATTGGCAACTATTATTTGATCGTCTGCGAATTGAAGTGTGAACAAACATTCATTGTCAATCTCTATGCCCATACCACGGATCTTTCTTTTCCAATTTTTTAAAGCGACTGCAACGTATATTTTAAAGAGAGTAGGGGAGATGCAACAACCTTGACGCAAGCCTTTGTCGGTTATAAATGTTTCTGTAAGCTCTTTTCCTACTTTTATTTTTGATTTTGAGTCCTTATATAGTTCCTTAAGAGCTGTTATATAAGTATGGTTTATCGTAGTTACGATCAACCATAAATCCAAATTTTCCAAAAAAAATTTTCGCGAAAAAAACCTTATAGACGCTTTTCTGTTTGTGAAATATACCACCAACCCTAAAATTATTTGCACTTATTTAAGACTCGCCCTGTACAATATGGTAAAATTCCAACTATGCACTTTGTATTTCCTAATTTTTAGAATTAAGTATATTTATCTACGATTTGACATATTCAGAGAAAAATCTACTATATTAGGATGGATTTCCCACAACAACCCCCTTTACAATCATCGGTTTCCCCCATTTCTTTTCCCCCATCTTGATAAATAGCCCCATAATTGACTCCGCCGCTCCGAGGACTATTTATAAAACGTTATTACATAAAATCGTTTCGATTTTTTTGCTCGATGGCCACCGCATCAATCACCGATCGGGGCAATTGTCAAACGAGCCCGAAGAAAGGATGGATTGTGGTCAGGAGTCAGGGATGGGTAATGTAGTAATTTATTATTTAGCTATACAGCGTCAAATTTTTTAACCCAGTTTTCCCTTTTTCCCACAGAATCTGCATTCGTTGTGGTTTCTTAGCTTCAAGAAACTGAGGTGTTCGTTGAGGAGACAGTGTCCTGTTAAAAACTCCGTTTATTAAGATTATATTATTCTGAAACTTAATACCCTTTTTCTATTAAAAAGCTTTTACAAACTGAGCCAAAGTAGATCCTCGCGGCTGCAGTGGATAATCTTAGTAAATACAATACCTGTGTAGTACTTCTTTTCAGGTTTTTTTTGACTTAGTAGAATATAATTCATATAATAATTATTATAGAAATAAAGAAATCTCTAAGATTGATATAGGGTCACTATAAATATTGATAATTGATTAGATAACAAATAGCCCAAGTAGCATTTTTAGACACAAAATCGAAACAAAATCTCTGCTGAGAAACACTGCGAAACAGTTTTAATACATATGTTTGGTAACATAAATCGCTTTTTGTTTGGAAATATTTTACCAGAATATGGTTTCGCTACATAAGCTATAACAATAAAGATTAGTGTCACAAATTTTTCGAAAATTTCAAGACTCACATTTACAGATTTTGTACCCGATTTGTGCCTGAAAAGTTTCCATAATTTATTTGATATTCTTTTAAAATATTAGAACATAACCATACTTTATTGTTTGGATTTTGTTCTGCAGTTTTTACATTTAAGCATTCTTCAAGTTTTTAAAGTAGGTACTTTAATTAAAAAAGTAGAAGGAAGGACATATGGTGAGTACAACAGCCACTACCCATACCCAACAGGAGACCGAAGAAATATGTTACAAGCAATGGTTTTTTTCTCTTTTTTTTCACATGTTGTTATGTTTTAATTGTGTTATAATAAGTAAATAAAAATGTTTTAATTTTTTTGAGCAGAAGTTTTGATTGGCGTTGTTGACAGGTGACTAGTTCGAACTTTTTACACAGATAGCGCCAAATCGAAACATTTTGGAAACAAGGTTTCCATTTATTGTGGATTCATTTTCGAAACACGAGTTTCTCTCTTTTTAGACACAAATATGATATAAATGTAGATGATTTGTGTCCGACTCCATGTCAATTTTATAAAATAATGAATTAAAATTCCACCATGTTGGCTAGTGATAGTGTTTTTAACTAAAAATACAGAGTGTCCCAGAAATAAGTGATTTATTTGATGTTCTGTCAAATATGAAAACATAACCTTACTTTATTGTTTGGATTTTGTTCTGCAGTTTTTGCATTTTAAAGGGTGGTAGATCTCGATAAAAAAAAACATATTTTCTCTTTATCATTTTTCAAGTAAGTCCAAAATAACGGAGTTATTTTACTTTAAAAATCCAAAAAATATGATTTTTTGCTGAAATTGTGAGAACCACTGGATCTTTTCTGGATTTTCTATCTTGTAAATTTAATCTACTTACAACCTATGTTGCTATATTATCAAGAAATTATGGTTTTTAACTAAAAACTAAAAAAATTCCAAAATTTTTTTTCAAAAAATTCCGAATTTTCAAATTTTTTTTCGCAAAAAAAAACTTTAACTTTAACTTTAACTTTTGTCTTAAAAAAAATTTAAGAAAAAAAATTATGGCGGAGGTCGATATTGTTGATAGTGGTTTTCAATTTGAAATCCACACAGAGATATAGACTACTTTAGTTTGCTATTTTGTTCCTTCACATTTAGAAGCAGTGGCTGCTGAAAACGGGAACATCTTGGACACAAATTGCAGAAAATGTTTCTAAACATTTCCTCTAAAAGTTTTGACTCCGCATCGAAACATTTCAGGAAACGGCTATATAGTGCCACCACATTGAAAACAAATGTAATAAAGCCGTATAAAATATTATAGAGGTTTCGAAAATGTTTCCTATTTATGGCATCCGTTTTCATTTTGTATCAAGAAACAGACACAATTATTAAAAACATTACCTAAAATGTGTCCAAAAATGCTACTTGGGATAAAAAGGTAGTCCAATAGGTGCTTCCATAGACACTAACGATAATATAATTGGTTTTACCATAACATCTAATTTTTTTACTAGAAAAATTATTGTATTTCATGTTTCTGATAAGACTTCTATTATTCTGAAAGATGTATGATTAAATAAGTCGAAAAGTAATAAAATTATAATTTGAAATGTTGTTACAACCCTGGATGACGTAAAAAAGGGAAATCCAAAGATTAAATCGGAAAGCACTTTCGCCGATGAGACGATATTGTGATTTGTCCAAAGAATACCAATGACGAGTAAAATTTTTCAATCGTCATTTTCCGAGAAATTTCATTTGGGAAAATTACAGGCTGGCAAAGCACGGCCAACCTGATGGTGGTAGAGGAAATTAATTATCAACAGACCGATGAATATAAATAATACGGCGAAGGGTCTATTAAAAGACAAAATATCGGCTATTTTGCTTACATAATGGAGGAAGAGTAATTATGAAAGTCGCCGATTACCCAGCAAAAAGTCCATTAAAAAGCGATTTTAACTTTCAGTATTGCCTTTTGGTATTTATTAATCCTTTTGATTCCAGTCGTGTGATTTAGTATCTATTTTTGTATTATTATCTAGTTTATTTGGTAAATTACAGAGAAAATAGAGTGTAATTAGGAAATTTGATCATTAATTCTAGACAAGCTTCTATTCAAACAGTCTAAACAAGCGTCTATCTTTTTGAAATATAAAATTACAGCCAGGGGCTTGGCCACTTATGAATGAAATTATTATAAAGGGTGTCAAAAAAATAGTGTATCTAACTATATTTTTTAGCTCTTCCTATAAACATATGCCCTAAAATGTTCCCCGAAGAAGGACGTAGTATTGTATATTATAATATAACAAAATTTAAGATCATTATTTTTTAAGGGAATTTTAAAAACTGAAAAATAAACGAAATACAATATCTCCAAAAAATCCTATATGGGTATTTCGCCACTGCAAGAAAATCTACAAAATAGAATAGTTATTTTTTGTAAACACTGATGCGATAATCTCAAACGGAAACTAGTTGCCAGCAGATAGGTTTACAGATATACAAATTTGCCTAACAAACAAAAAATACTTAAAGGTGCGTATTCATTATCAGAACGAACGAACGAACGAACGAACGAACGAATGAAAGTGCGGTATATTTAGACGGGGACCGAACGCATGCGGCCGTTCGTTCGTTCGTGCGCTCGACCATCCGCTTCGAGTCGGTACATCAAAGGCGTTTAGACGTCATGGTACAAAGAATACAAGGTATGATATAATGAATAAAAAAAAAGAAAGTTGACAGGAGATCTGCATTTTTGAGGTTATGGTTAAGAATTGTTTATTTTAAGACTTTTTAGTTCGTTTAATTTAATAATTACTAAAACCAGCAGTTCCAAAAATATATTTAAAAATAATAATTATCTATTAACATGGATTTGGACGATAGGTAAGAATACTGAATTTATTTCTATATTCGGTATAAAATTGTTTATTAGGTTTTTAGTTTGCGATGTTTATGGTAAATAATTTTCATTTTCATTGCCTCTGAATTCACATGAGGACAGAGTTGAGGATATCTATGGAAAAGTAACCACAAGAGGAATTGTTACATCATTTAAAAAATATTGGGAAGTTTATTGTTTCCCATCGAAAAGTAGAAAATGCCAATGCAGATGAACGTATTGTAATTGTGATAGAAGTAATTCTAAGGGTGAAGTTTATTATAATTAGTGGAAGTAATACCAAGGGTGAAGTTTATTATAATTAGTGACCTCTGCTTCTTTTTATATGTAGAAGTTTCTGGTTTTGAGAATAAATCGGTTGAACGACACCCAAAATTTAAAGGAAGTATTTGCATACCCAGAATATGCCCATCAAGGATTATATAGCTCAAATTTCCTTTAATGGTAGGCAATTATTCAATGCAAATTAACTTTTTAAGTGACTAAAATATTAAATAGTTTACAGTATGGTATATCACTAAAAATATATTACTTTTAGGTACAATTAGGGCCCGATGCATTTCAAAAAGTAGAATATTATTTTATATTAAATGAGGTATTGTACTAACAATCAATTTATATTAATAACGGAGATTAAAAAATAACAGAATAAATAGTTCTTTTTCTTATACTACAAAAATAAACTATAGAATACAAAGTATTTAAAAAAAAATAAAAAGTGATGTTCCGGCCGAGATTCGAACTCCGGTCTCTCGCTTCCTAGCCCGACTCCTTATGCACTGCTCCATAGTAACTTGCTTAGCGATAATTCAATGACGGTATATGAACAAAAAAAAACAGGTTTATAACAATATCTTGACGATTTGAACTGGCGCGCGAATGAAGAAATAAGTGCGGTTCTATCGTGCGGTCCCCGTCCATACCACTAGCGAACATTCGTTCGTTCGTTCGTGCGGATAATGAATACGCACCTTAACGTTTCGAAAAGTTTATATCTTTCCGTCGTCGGAAGCAAAAAAATACAAAGAATAAAGAAAAAAACGATTACTTCTTCTTCATGTACCGTCTCCATATCGGAGGTAGGCTATCATCATTGCTATTTTGACCAGATGACATGACATTAAACCATTTTCGCTGGTTTCTGAGCCAGGATATTCTTCTCCTTCCAACAGATTTTTTTCCTACAATTTTTCCCTGGAATATGAGTTGCAAAATCTCATACCTTGGACCTCTCATGATATGGCCGAGAACCTCCTTCTCAGAACCTCCACGTTGGTTACATGTTCTGTCCATGGTATTCTCAACATCCTACGGTATGCCCACAACTCGAAGGCCTCTAGTTTCCGCTCGCAAAGCTCGTTAAGGGTCCAAGCTTCCATACCATACAAAAGGACTGGGAATACATAACATTTGAGCATACGAGTTCTCAGATCTAGGCACAAATTGCGGCTACAGCTTCTTAATCTTCAAAAAGGATACACGGGCCTTTTCAATGCGAATATTTATTTCTGAACAATAATCCGCGGTGCTGTCGACACTTGTACCCAGGTAGTCATACTTCTCTACTCTTTCGAGTTCCTCGCCTTCCGCGTACAGATGTTCATTGGGCACTCCAGTTTTAGTGACAATCATGTATTCAATTGTTTATTTAAAATATTTAAATTCAACTATTCGAGAACACTTTAGTTTTTGAAACAGATGTGTCTACAAAAACCGTTGACGTTCTGTTAAAATGACATTATATCAAGTTAAACTTCAAAATTAACAATTACTACCTGATAACAATTACTTAATAAGGTAAAACCAAAAAGCCCCAAACTTTCTGTATGATTATTTTTAATTTTTACGTATGTTATCTTTATTTATGTTATGTTCTTTAAAATCAATGAAGCGATTGCCATACATTACTAACATCTACAGATGCATGAGCAATACATTTATTTTTATTAGATTGTATTAAAAAAGCCTCTTTTATTTTTCTTTTAGAGGCTATCGCGTTTTCATTATAATTTTGGCGTTATTAAAATTTATTGTGTTTGTGTTTTTTTTTGAAACACAAAATACTAAATGATCTGAAGTAATTTTATCATTTTTAAGAGGAGAAATAATGCAGAACAATATTTAATCTGTGGCAAATTGACAATAACGTAAACATTAATCGAATGAATATTCATTTAATTTATCACACTAAATATTCAGCCAAACATCAATATTAACACGTTCAATTAATTCACTAAATTATTAAATAAACATCAAAGAGTTAATATATTTATTTAGCGCTATTAAATTTTAAATGAGATCAACGATGTATTTTGTTTAACAAATAATCGGTGATTAAATCACTAAAGAACGTCTTAATCACCGTAAACCAATAATTACTGGAACATTTTAGCATAGAATGTTTTTTGAAAATCTGCAAAAAAATATAATATTCTACTCTTTAGTATACAGGGTGGCCTCTTTCATTCGACTCGGAGGCTCCAAGTAGAACGAATATTTATATTGAAATGAAATTTTGGGCCCCAAAATTTCATTTCAATACAAATAGTTGTTCTACTAATTTAGAGCACGTTTAAAAATATTTAAAGTACTACAGCGTGTCAAAAAAAATTACACATCAAAGTCGTTTTTTTGTTTTCTAATAACACCCTCTGTCCCTATAAACAGTATGTCCCTAGATTGTCTTTAAAAGAGGAAAAAATAAGGGTGAGTGTCATTACAAAAGCACACGACCAAAATGTAAGATAACTTTTTGACATGTTTAATATACAGGAGATTAGACGTTTGTCAAACGACAAAAGAACACAAACGTGTTTTTTAAGTACACAAACATGTTCCTTAAGTACAAATGTTAATAAATATTAATTCAATAACCCCTTCTATTATTCTTCTGTAATTGCAAACCAAACTAAATCATTAATACTCGAAATGTCAAAAGCAAGAAAACGTGATTGTTTCAAGCGTAGAGAAATTGTAATAAAACGCGTACTACATAATGCAGACACACTAATAACGCCACATGTCTTGCCTCCGAAACGTGCGCATGTAGTAAATTAGTATAAAATATATCTTACTTGTGCTAAATACAGCGATTGTACTAAACCAGTTAAACAATATATCAGCATTACAAAGTGCAGCCCATGTGGAACGTTTCACATGAGGGATTGGAAGATCTAGTGCGTTATAATTGTAAGCAATTTATGTTTAATCAAATAAAATATATTCCCGGTCTGACATTATTGTTAATTTTAATATTTTACACAATTTTTTGGCCAAATTTATCACTGACTGTTATCAATTGAGAACAAATCTAAATCTTAAAACTAATAATCTTAAATATGCTATGGGAAGGCATTTACCGGTAATGAGTGTTAAAAGTGAGCCCTATATTTTTTCTCTTTGGTAAACATCTAAACAAAGAGTGCGGTAATGAAAATGCGTGAATTAAGAAGCTCGTAACTCACTCAAAATGCGTGAGTTAAGAGCTTCTTAACTCACTGACGTAGATAAACGGTTTTTAATATATTATATTGTACTAGCGTGTACCCGCGACTTCATTCGCGTCGAATTAATAATTTGTAATGGCGATGATTTGACGATAAAGCAAAGCAAGAATTTCCATTAACATACAAACTGGATAAAATTTTCTCACATTTATGTTAGCATGAGAAAAAACAATATGGCGATATTATTATATAACTTGGTTTTTATTTTCATCTGGTTGGAATTTGACTTTCGAAAAATCCGTTTGCCAAAAATAAGCTTTTTACGTTAAAGCAGTTTAAGCAGAATCGTGGTTAATCAATTACCCAACTTTTTGTAACAGAACAATTAAAAAATTTCAAAAAATGTAAAAAAACAAAATAAATTATGAGTGTCCAAGCGTTTTCCCGAAAGACTAACTGATTTTTTAAATAACAAATATAGTAATATTTGAGGGGCGTTTTCACCCTCTTGAAATTTGAGATTCGAAAAACCCTTCCTTATCGAACCTCTACACCCCACAGTCAATCCGTTTGCCAAAAATCGGCTTTAAACTTCAAGCAGTTTAAGCAGAATCGTGATTACTAAATGATCATATTTTATGAAACACCCTGTATAATTTTTTAAAATATCTTAAAATATTTAAAACAACAAAATAAAATATACGTGTTTAAGAGTTTTTCCGAAAAACTCACCGGTTTTTAAATAAAAAATATTCTAATATTCGAGGGGTGGTTTCACCCCCTTAGAACTCAAGTTTCAAAAAATCCCTTTTATCGAACATCTACACCCTAAAGTCAATCTGTTTTCCAAAAATCAGCTTTTTACGTCAAGCGCTTTAAGCAGAATCGTGATTAATCAATGACCAAATTTTTCAAAACACCCTGTATACATTTTTAGAAAATCTTAAAATATGTAAAAAACAAAATAAAATATACGTGTTTAAGCGTTTTTTTCGGAAACTTAACCGTTTTTTATATAAAAAATATTGTAATATTTGAGGGGTTGTTTCACCCCCTTGGAAATGGAATTTGGAAAAATTCCTTCTTATCGAACCTCTACACCCGAGAATCGACCTGTATGCCAAAATTGAGCTTCTTACGTTGAGTGGTTTGAGCAGGATCGTGATTAATCAGTATGTCAGTCACTTAAGAATTTTATTTTTTTTTATTTTTCTTAAACCTTTAGAAATTTATATATATATATTTTTTCTCCTTTCTTGGGTATGAGGTTTTTTTTTGTCATTCACTTACATTCTTCTGTATAGACTGGCGGTAGCAAGGCGGCTGCGACTTCAAGAATAAAGTGCCTGAGAAAGCCCACCATGATGAGGCGAAACGTCGCATAATAAAAAAAAAGTTTCCATTTTCAATTAATACAAAAAAAACCTCATACCCAAGAAGGGGAAAATATATATATATATATATATATAAAATATATATATATATATATATATATATATATATATATATATATATATATATATATATATATATATATATATATATATATATATATATATATATATATATATATATATATATATATATATATATATATATATATATATATATATATATATATATATATATATATATATATATCACTTAAGGATTTTATATATCAGTATAGATTGTAATTTTTACCAAAGGTATAGAGGCAGGGCCTATTTTACCATAAGGCCTATAAGGCCCGGGCCTGGTTGTCTGGGGGGCCCGTTAAAGGTTGTAAAATGTTCATAATTTCAAATGTAAATTTACATAGCAGAGAAAAAAAACAGTTACCTCTGATAAGGAAAATAGAATTAAATAAAATAAACTTTAGATTGATATAATTTTTGCTATTTTTTTCATTATTTATTTTGTTGAATATAATAATGTTTATTTATTTTTTAAAATTATTAAAAAAATAAAAATAAAAATAATTGTTTTATTTTTTAACCCAAACTAACAAGAGAATTTTTGAATTTTATTGGAAAAGAGAGCCCGAATTTTTGCTTGGGCCTTAGGGCCCGACCAGATGAAAAATAGGCCCTGTATAGAGGTGAGCCACTTTTGAAAAACACTCGGTATTAGCCCTAAATTTTAAATCTAAAATAAATAAGATTGTTATTAGCCAGAATCTGTAAAAATAAGTTTAGTTCTTCTCTGCCTTTTAACCAAACCGTAATAAATGCAAATAAACACCGAAACGTCCGAACTAAAAAAGAAAAATTCGCCGGTCTTTATGGAGGAAACGAAGCGACGTTCGCGTCGTTAGCGATTCCAGTTTGAGAACGAAACTTTTACCAAAGTATAACGTTAAAATCGTAATCCGCGGGAAATTCTAAGAGCTTCAATAAGGTATTAGAGAATGGAAAGTTTTAATTTATCGCGGTAGCCGGGCGCCGTAATATTACACTCTCCTGAATTTAATTGGCGCACTTTAAATATTTATTACGATCTATTTAGACGCGGAAATAAGTTATACTTTCAAAATTTCATCGCTTTTATTTCCGCCGTTTTCAGATTTCATTTTATGCAACACATTATCCGATTTTTTTGTGAAATTACGTTTTATTTGCAAATGAATTTACGTTTAGCGGAATTTTTATTGCTTTAGAACTGCAACATTTCCAACAAAGTATTGTAATCGCAAAACATTTTCCGATGCACGTCATCAATCATATCGACATTGACACTAAAGTCTATAAACCTGACTAAATGAAATTTTGACAAAATGTTTAAATTTGTTGTATAATTTAAGATACCGAGTAGTTCTTCATTTTACTTCATAGAGCAAATGATTGTAACAGATATTTTATTTAGATTAAAGCTGCAAAAATCAGTTTAAACCGAATTTTATTATCGCTATGTTGATCACATTGCGCCGTGTTCAGCAATGTTGTCCTTCATTATTTGACAATTATTCTAGTGTAGTGATGGGTTGTTATTTAACTATCTGTTATTTTATAACAATTATTTATAAATAACATAACGCAACCGTTACTACTTCTAAAAAATAACAGATATAAAATAACGACACGTAGAGATCGGCCGCTCGTGAAACGAAAAACGAAGTCGGCGCTCTGCACCACCACGAAATTCTATGCTGCTCGAAGCAATTCCAAAAAACAACTAGTATGGATGGAAAACATGTTATTTCGTCAACCATCGATACAGGCGGCGAGACAACGGACAACGGAGTGGGGAAAGCGCTACGGCGAACGTAGCTGGTTCGGTCGATACCGTCAATGGTCGTATTGGGTTTGCAACAGCTTAAAAATAATAGGATATAAAAGAAGCAGGTTTTTTGAAACGGTTGCGGGCATAACGCCTGTCGGTCGAGATAACAGGAGTGGGAAAAGAACGCTGCTGCATCGGTCGATTGTCGATGGAGGTTCGAAACAGGTTGGGGAATAACGCATCAGTTGTTTTAGATACATTCTGTTTCAACCTGTTACGAGCATAACGGACGGAGGTCGAGATATTATGGCGCTGTATGTTTCAGTACTTACTTATTAAGTTTCAATATTTAGGTATTTATTTATTCTGAAAAAATTTCAGAATAATATTTTAAGATTTTTTAAAAATGTATACAGGGTGTTTTGAAAAATCTGGTCATTGATTAATCACGATCCTGCTTAAAGCTCTTGACGTAAAAAGCTGATTTTTGGAAAACGGATTGACTTTAGTGTGTAGAGGTTCGATAAGAAGGGATTTTTCGAAACTCGAGTTCTAAGGGTGCATTAATAGCACTTATTATTGTGCACTTATAGCGTTGTAAGATGTACATCAATAAGTAAATAACCCATAATAAACCTTATAATAATCTTCATACTAGACTAGTTTTTGCCAATATGTAATAAGTAAAATAAGCTATAAAACAAATAAATCAATTAATCGTTAAAATATTAGTTATTAAATTAAAAATAAAACGCAAAACTCTTTAAAAAAATATTTTTAATATAATAAATATGTTGTTTGTCAATTTTAAATTAAGATTCATCTCATAAATCCATCACAATCTGGCAGCGCTGTCGCCATAGCTTGTCAGTCAAAGTTGATCACGTGCATCGGAAATTGTTTTGCAATTACCATATACAAGGCGATTTTAGATTACCGAAGAAGCTGTATTTTAGGTTTTTGTTTTGTGAATTTATTTTTTTTCAATTTTCTTACGTAGTATTGGGGCAATGATAATGCACATTTTAAGAATATTTTTGTCAACATACAGGGTGATTCAAACGTATTTTCAAACCAAAGTTGTAAATTTTTAAATGGTGTACTATATTTTTTTAACTCAGTGGATTTACAATTAAATTTCTATTCCAAAAATGCCACAATGTCATATACTATTCCGAGTGGTTTTTGAAATACAACTTTTACCTACTGCTTATTTAAATAATTCTAAAATTCGAAGAATTTAAAAAAAAATAACAGGAAGTACTGTATAATGTCTTCAAATTGCGGTTTACCAAAATTTACAATCTTGTTTGATATATACGGGGCGAGTCAAAACTAAATGTTACGTTTTACTCCACTATTTTAAATGGAACCACCTGTATTTTGTATCATAATTAAACAATGTTTTGTTTAATCCCTTTTTCTATTTAGCACTTCCTATACATAAAATCGGCATTTAATGAAAAAATTGTAATTTTTCAAAATATAACATATAATCTGACTTTCGCTGTTCACTATTCACAGACATAAATTAGGATTGATTGACGTATTTAATTGTTTTCGGTCACTTCCTCTTTCACCGGAAATGACTACAATTTTTGATTTTAAAATGACACCCTTGATATTTCGTTACTTTATTCGAGAAAAAATGATACTCTGAATAGAAAGACATATCTATATAAGTCAATTTTTGACATTTTTTAATATTGTATATTTGAAATTGCAACATGCGATTGAAAAATTGCCTTTTCCAAATATCCTAACGCCATCCTCGTTCCATTTGAAAAAATTGAAATATGATTAAAAATACGATTTGGGCACCTTTTAACCAGCCAGGACAAGACACGAAAAACATTAGACGATCAAAACTATTTTTCCAAGGCTCCTTGATTCAAAATTAGTGTTCTTAGCACACTCTAGATTGAAATTTAAAATACGATTTTTTTTAAGTAAAAATAATGTCAAAAGTTGACATATGATATGTCATTCTATTCAGAGTATCATTTTCTATCAAATAAAGTACCAAGGATGCCATTTAAAAATCAAAAGTTGTAGTCATTTCCGGTGAAACAGGAAGTGACCAAAAACAATTGAATACCGTTAATCAATCCTAATTTATATCGTATACTAACATACCAAATCTCGTTTTTTTATCTGAAAAAATAAAAAAGTTATAGGGGGTGAGCCACTTTCAAGACGCACAGTATAAAAGTAACCAGAGAAAGAAATACCTTTTAACAAGTTTATTAACAAAGTAGAACAAACAGTGATTTAACTACTTTTAAAGCTTTAATCCTGTCGGTAAATAAACTTTTCATTCGTTATGGTTTGAAGTGTCGGTTAAAAAGTGGAGAAGCAAACTTTGGCTCGAGCGATTGGCATTACGAACGGTCTACGAATCGATAAAACCTCAATTTAGTTTCATTTGGCCCCGATTGAAAAATACAGTTACAAATTCAATACTATTATATTTCGTACTATGTATTGAATATGAATTGGATTTTGTATGGATAATTGTTTATAAAATTATATATCTAGATAGGAGATTTTTTGTATTTTAGGAGCAGTATTTATTAATATACGAAATTCAAATAATTATTTTTCTGACAGATGGAAATAAAATGTCTGATTATTTGACACTTAATATCGAAGGAAGCTAGATAAAACCAAGAAAAATATACGTTTTAAAACTAAATCTTAAATAACTTAAAAAAGTTTTATTTTATGTATAAGAACATTTATACTCAAAAAGTAACGAATTGAAAAAACTTTATGATAATTTTTTAATCGCTCAATTCCATGAGAGGTACCGCCATTATTATATGACATTCGAACAATTTAATTTTTGAAATAGATAGCCACATGTCTTCTCTTTATGTCACAGTGGCTATGGTATTCACTAAATTTGACTTTAAGGCCATACAATTTTTTTTTGACAGGCAGTTTTTTTTGTCCAAAAAATTTAAATATTTTTTTTCTCAAAAACGGTTAGTGTTAGTTATAGAGTGTTTAATATCAAAATTCATAAAATTTTACAGAGAATTTAACTATGTAATAAAAACCGGGGGCACCCATTTAAAATAAGAACGCTGCTGTCAACTTTCGGTATTTCCGGAAGTGCCGCCATATTAAAAATATGTTTAATCGATAGATCTCGTTGTGAAACAATGATGTGCAAAAAATCTCTGACCTAGATATTATAGTTCTCTAGAAACTTCTAATGCACGCTCAGCCTGGTACACTCTGTATATGTTATTAAAAATAAAAAAAAAGTAAGACGGTACTTAAATCCTCATTCGTCATTGTCTACAAATTTCAAGAAAACGATGGTATGATGGGAGAGCATTACTTCAAATTCAAATTAATTTAATTAAAAATAATTAATTCTTGATACCTTTAAACCACAGTTATTTATTTATTTTATACGCGTTCTTTCCAACAACACGTGTAAATGCTTTTATATTATTGCCTTAAATATTAATAATTTTTACTTTACAAAAGCTGAAACTAAAAAAATAATCACTGATATAATGAATATAATAAAATGAACATAATATATTTAATGAAAGAAAAAATAAAAAATTATTAAACAGAAAAAAATGTAATATGAATTTTCCAAATAAAAAGTTACAAAAGGAAATTAATTTATTTTGTCAAATATGAAAAATACGTTCCAAAAATTTATATTTTTATTTGCTCCATATACCTATTTTAAAAATTTGTAAAAAATTATGGCAAGATATAAAGTGTATCATAAAAAATTATAAGAATACAATTTCTTTAAATGATATACTTTAAAAAAGTTTTGTGATTCATCACATTTAACCGCATGATAAAATATTGTCATATGAACTGATTTTATAACATATACGCTGTATAATTCTTTTTGTATTAAAGCAACGCAGCTTTTTAGTATAAAAAGTCAGATAGATATAAATAATAAAAAATGCCTTCCAGCTAAAGTCTGCTTTTTTCCATGACACTGGCATACGTCGCACTAAATAATTTATATAGCAAATATGTTGTTTAGGGGCAAATAATACAGAATTTAAGAAAATACGAGTTATATGTGGAGTTTATTTTCATAAAGATTTTTTTATTTATAAAAAAAATCTTGGAAATTAGTTATTTATGATACTAGTGTATTTCGTACATATAAGTCACGCTGGGAAATATTTTCATTTTTCATTTCTTAATTTTCTCAAGTGACTTATATGTTATACAACACGCGAGTGCCATAAAGAAATTTATCCAACAGCAGAACTGTTTCATGTCCAATCTCTAAAGAATAATTGATTTAAAAGGATCTACCAGTTCTACTTTCCTTGTTGCGAATTAATAAATTATCAGGGTGCGTTTATGTTACTATGCAATTTTTGTAAATAAGAAATAGCACTGACATTAAGACGTCATTTAGATAAATCGCGATTTTCTAACGATAAAATAGTGAATTATCAACCAGCAAGTCAGATTTTAAAGAAAAATGATTCAGGAAGATCTTCCGCAACTACTTGGGCTTATAACATCCTGAGCAATACACTGGCCATTGTATGAGAAGATCATCCGCTACATTACTGGCAAATGCAGGAGTGAACATGACAACGTAAAGTGGATACGGAGGATGGCGATCTGCAACGGTTGCGGAAGGATATATCGAAGAGTCCATCAACAATAAAATAGAGATTGCGAAAAAGATTTAAGGTGCTCTAAGTACTCCAGAACGAGCCGTTGTAATGACAGAGCCTATTTCAAGCAGTGGAGGAACAGCATCTGAAGGCATACAAGGTTTTACAATTTCTGAATCTACAAAAAAATTCATTTTCATTTAATGTTAATGTTAATTTAAATAAATAATTGAATTAGTAATTTATGAATAAAGCTTAATAATTTCTATAAAATGGTGTGGCTTTGAAGTTATAACAACCAACAAAAACTCACGCGTGCGTTATTATTTATTTTATATGCATGTATACATGTGAGTAATGTATGTATAAGTAGTGGTTGTTGGATAAAAATATTTTATATATTTTGTTGAGCTAGATGGTAATTCTTTTTTTTAACATTTTTATAACATTTGCATTGCTGTCCTATGAATGCTGACATATCTTAATTTTGCGAAAATCGCCTTATTTTAAATAATCTTTGTTTCACCAATATAAAAAACTTGATTTTTATTTTGATCTAGATACAACAATTCAAAAATCTCATTGCTTTGTTGCCTCTTTACTCTTTGGTTGTCGCTGTTAACTGAGTTTACCATTCTTCTCCATTGAGTTCTATTGTGAACTGCTACTTCCCAATGATTCGGCATGTCAATCCCCTTTAAGTATTCGTGGAAAAAGTCCTTGTACCTTTTGAGTTGTCCACCGGGCCTCCTCTTATTGTCTACAAGCTCACCGTAAAGCAGAGATTTTGGTATGCGGTTTTCTTGCATTCTGCATACGTGACCAGCCCATCTTAAGCGGGATTTTGTAACCATGACTTCAATACTTTCGCAGTTAGCTTTTTCAAGGACCGATACGTTTGAGACATGATGGAACCACCGGTTTCTTAAGCCCACGGCCACACAGAAAGCGTTTTTAGCGTTTTGCGTTTTTTGCGTCTCAAGCGCTTTTTGCTATTTTACCGTTTTAAGTGCTTTTGTCGATTTGTGTCCATTAAAAACACGCAAAAGACGCGGCAGGTTTGCAATTTCTATCAAGATGTCATTTAGTAACGTCGCGCGTCGCAAGCTCGTGGATTCCCGGCCCGTCCAACAATCAATCCTGTGAGAAAGAGATAGACGAGATCGGCGCCGTTAGCGTTGAAGAGACAAAGATAAAAGATGTTGGCATTGAGTTATGGACGGGCCGGGGAATATATTCGGAGACAAACACAATCTATTGCTAGTGCCAGTGGGGTGTGTAAAAATAATAATTATTATTTACCATTTATTTTACGAATTTTAGTTTATATGTGTATAGTTTTTTATGTTGTAGTGTTGTGGTTAGTACTTGTTATAATTATAGTATAATATAATAAATAATTATAATTATATAATAGAATAGTATATAAATATTTCTAGTTGCTAATGCAATTTTAGGACATGATTTATGAAACATTTTGGAGTGAAACTTCTTTACGCGCGCTGGGAGTAAACATTCAAGGCCGTGACCTACGAGCTAGCGAGACGGCCCTGACACACGAGCTAGTTGTAACAAAACGTGTTAACGGCTTAAAAATACGTAGTGACGCGACGTGTATTTGTGAGCAGTCCACGTGTTTATCAAAAATTTTGATATTTTAATACAAATTTTGTGAAAGTGAATCAAATTATTACGTGTAAAAACCATTTGTAACACGTAAAAAACTATTTTTTACGCGTATAAAACTATTTGTTACTGGTAGAAAACTATTTTTTATGCGTATAAAACTATTTGTTAGGTGTAAAAATCTATTTGTTAAACGTAAAAAACTATTTTTTTACGCGTCAAGAACTTATTGTTTCTGGTAAAAAAACTTTTTTACGCGTATAAAACTATTTTTTACGTGTAAAAAACTATTTGTTACACGTAAAAAACTATTTTTTACGCGCCAAAAACTTATTGTTTCTGGTAAAAAAATATTTTCCGCAAAAAAATATTTTTTACATGTAAAAAACTATTTGTTACAGGTAAAAAACAATTTTTATAAGCGTCAAAAACTTATTGTTTCTGGTAAAAAAAAGTTTTTTACGCAAAAAAAAAAATTACCTGTAAAAAACTATTTGTTACACGTAAAAACTATTTTTTACGCGCCAAAAACTTATTGTTTCTGGTAAAAAAACTTTTTTATGCATAAAAACTATTTTTTTACGCGTAAGAAAATATTCCTTTAATTTATTACTTTTTCAACATTTCAAACTACATTTTTTCAAACATTTCCTTCAAATTTTTGAATTCAATATAATCTTCCTAAACAGTAGATGTTCTCTATAAAAATATTTTTCGATAATATCCTAAAATGAAAAAAAATGCATACTATTTAATTTAATTTTTATTGCATTATTAAATATTACGTCCGCCTATGACGGGATCTCATAGAAAACGCTAAAGACGCTACAGAAAACAAATTGATTTGTTTTCATTTGCGTTTTTGCGAGACACACTCGAACGCTAGACGCTTTTGGTGGGGCCACTCCTATATAATCCTGTTATTTTGTTTTAGACGCAAAAGACGCTTCACGCATAAAATCGCAAAAAACGCTTTCTGTGTGGCCGTGCACTAAGAGTTGTCTAAAGGTGTCTCTGTTGCAACTTGTTTAATGCGTTCATGTGTCGGCGGTACGGCACCCAGGTTTCGCTCCCATATAACATGGTGCAGATTATAATTGCTCGGTACACTGCATGTTTCGTTTTTGTACTCAAGTCATGATTGTAGAAAACCCTGTCTTTTAATTTGCAGAATGCTCTTGAGGCGCTGCTAATCCTATGCTGAATTTCAGAGTCGATATTGGCCTTTTCCGAAATCACACTAGTGTTATACGCGATACAACAACTCCAGACAAATAATCACGACATAAAATGGCTATAAAACAGTCACAACTAGAGCCCCTGTCGTAGCTTTATCCCAACGATGATACCTACAGCCCTGCCAACACGAGCTACGGAAAAATCCTACATTCCAAAAATTAATTAACTCGGAAAGAAACAGCGGCGGACCCCACTACCCGGCTTTCCCCTACTAAACCCCAAGTGCGACAGAGACGGCATTATCAAATTTCATTTGAGCATCGCACGTATTATGCAAATAACGTTCATGGCGGTTTAAATGTCGCGTGAACGATGATGATGCCCCCGTGCGGCTTGTTAAGTTGCGGCGGAGAGCGGAGGAATATAGAGGAAACGCGGCAACAACGGCGTAATTATATAACCGAAAATAGGGGAGGTCAGCGAAGTGGGTTTCGTTGTCGGATTAGATAGTGTTTGGGTAAATCGATTCCGGGTCGAGTGTTGCGGAGGACGTTGTTGTTGTGTAGTTGTGTTAATTGTTATGTTAAATTAACGTTACATTTAATTAAAAAAAACTAATTTAGATTAGATCTTCTAAAGTTATTTATTTAAATAATAGTATATTGTTTTATTAGATGTAAAAATAACACTTTTTGTGGCAAGGCCGTACATTTGACGGACGAGCGTTAGCGAGGCACAAAAAGTCATTTTTACTCCGAATAGAACATGATATTATAGATTTATACCGAGAAACTACGGTATAAATGTTAAACTTGACACTTTATGTCATTATAGTGTCAAATTCAACAATGTCAAAAATATGCTCGTTGAATTTGACACTTTGTGTCATTTTAATAATATATTTTCGTACTTTTGTGCTTACTTTTATATCTAGGCGTTAAAATGATTTTTTTATTGTCAATCACTCGCAAAAATTAATAATTTTGTGACGTTTCTTAAAAAAAGTTTTTTAAGTTAAATATAATAAAATCATAATAAAATACAAAAAGAGTGTTATAGTTATTAACGTAATAAGGCCGATAAACAACAAATAACGGCCGGGCTGAAGTTTGTGATCCGAGGCGATAGCCGAGGATCATAAGCAGCCAAGGCCGTTATTTGTTATCGGCCGTGTTGCGTTCTAGATTTTTCGTCATACTGCAGATTTTTTAGAGCAATAAACACTACTATTTAATAACAAATTTTATTGAACAATAACACAAGTAAGGATAAAAATACATAATGTCTTATACTAAAATTCATTTTTCATGATAATGAACATGGAAATTAAAAGTGCACTTGTTGTTCTTAGAAATCTGTAATCCTTCCCAGGGATTTTACAGATTTTATAGAAGAAGATGATGCTACTGAAGAATGGCAAATATTTGTATCCACTAAAGACACATTATTTTTGGAGCTATCATGAAAAAGTTGATTTGTTATTTTCATTCTTTTGGAAACTGATTTTTCTATGTAAGTTTCTGCCACTGTTGAAGACTCCCATCCTCCTAGCTCCTTTAGCGATAGTAAATCACCACCATTTTCGGCGAGCATGGTTGCTGATGATCTACGAAATGAATGCCCTGTATAACGTTCTGGATTCTCCAAGTTCAAAAATTTTCCAATTTTCTGCGGTACGCTCCCCGATGGTATGTATACCGACGATTTGCTTAACACACTTGCCTTTCTTGTAACCAATGAAAAATTTTGGATTGTCAAAGTTACGAGGACGCAGGTTGATGTATTTTTGTATAAACCATAGGCATCAAACGGAAGGCCCGTTTTGGAATAAGAAATTTCCTATCTTTCTTATTTTAGTATTTCTTAATGAGACAAGAATATTTTTCTCCGAATCTTCGAAATCATCAACTGTGAGTGACCAAAGCTCGCTGCGCCTACAAGCTCCAAGAATACCAAGCACCAATACAATTTTTCGAGTAACCAGGTGTAATCATCGGCATCCAGTAGAAAATTATTTATGTCATTCTCCGACAGAACTTTGGCTTTTTTGGTGAATAACCTTCGTTTTTGCGCCTCAGAAACATGAACAGTTTACCAAATCTATGAACAAATATAATTTAGATGAGTATGATTAAATATCGAAGAATATAATGGCTTTTTACCTTGATATGTCGATGTTTTCATATACTCTCAACGCAAGCTTCAGCATGGATATCTTTGTCCACAGTGATGTAGGAGAATACATTTCAGACATTCTTTTAGCATAAGCCAGCAATACCGCTTCATTTACGCTGTTTATACTTCTATCCTGCCGCCACTTCAAAAAATTGTCATATTCCTGCTGATATCTCTCTCTGGTTATAGTCGGAAGTAAATTTTGAGTAGCCGCAGCCGCTTCCTCCTGTATTTCCAACGGAATTTCTCGCGACATCTCGCTATGGTCTATTTTCCCAATTTTGAAAAGTCCAACTGACAATAAATAGTCATTGTTGCAGGTGACAGACGTTACGATTACCTTAGAAACTTAACGGCCGCCGGCCGTTATGATAACGTCCGGCGGACGTTATATGCATCTTTTCCATTCTGATTTTGCTTATGTTATAATAATATAACAATATAGTATGACGAAAAATAAATAAATGTCTCTATGTCAAAAGTATTTATGTATTATAATTATACAGAGCGAGTCTTAAATAAGTACAAATATTTTTACGGATAGTATATTTTGACGCCAGAAACACGTCTATGAGTTTTTTCCGCAAAAAATTTGGAATTTAAAAAAAAATGGTAATTTTGTCAATTTTTAGTTGAAGAACATAATATTTTTATAATATAGCATCATAGATAGTAGATTAAATTTACAAGAAAAAAAACCTAGAAAAGACCCAAGACAAAACATCTTTTTTTTTAATTTTTAAATTAAAATATCTCATTTATTTTGGGCTTAATTTGAAAAACAGTAAAGAAAGAATATGTGTTCTTTTGTCGAAATCTATCAGCCCTAAAATGTTTGCACTTATTTAAGATTCATCCTGTATAAATAGAAGAAAAATAACAATATAAAATATAATATCTAGAATAAATAAACCGAAAGGCTTATAATATCAAATAGGTATATATCTTAAACTATACAGGGAGAATCTTAAATAAGTGCAAATATTTTGAGGGGTGGTATATTTCGAGCACAGAAACACGTCTATAAGACTTTTTTCGCGAATTTTTTTTTGAAAATTCTAAATAAAAACATAATATCATCATACTATGGCAACATAGGTAGTAGATTAAATTTACAAGAAAGAAAACCTAGAAATATATATTTTTTTTAATTTTAAAGTAACATATATACTTTCAGATTTTATAGAACATAATTTTGTTAGTCTATAATCAGAACAGTTTCCACCAAATCTGTGGTCTGTTCTCAATAGAAGTTAATGACTGACAATAAATCAATAAATATCTATCATATCCCATAAGATTGTGTAACTATCATCTAGAAGTCTAAATAATATTTTAGGTTTTCTTAACTATACTGACCTTAAAATTAGTATTTGTTGTTCGCCACAGTATAAAGTAGCTGCTAAATAGTATAAATTGTTAGAGCCACATCAACTTTCTAGAAGTTAATAATTTCAATAACTAGAAGATGACTTTCATATCCAACAAAATTATGCACACCGACGTGACATTTATTTTCAGCTAAATACAGACGTTTCTTTACAGCTCTTTTTAGTCACAATATTACTTGGAAATCACTATCGATCTTTAGAAAAAAACTATAAACTACCTTCTAGAATTCTAAATAATTTATAGGTATTTATATGATTAAGTATTGACCTTATAATTAGTATTGTTGTATATTGTTGAATATTATTGTATGTTTTTCGCTACAGTAAACATCATTGGGTTATATAGGGCGTTTCAAAGAACATAGGCCATCTCTCGTGGGGAAATTCCTCACGTAAAAATAACATTTATTTTTCATATCAACATAGTTCAAATCCTGCTTTTTTTTAGTAGCTACAGAAGTTTAAAGCCTTCATTTTTTTTCGATTTATTAGAATTTTCTTCCAAGTGCTTTTAGTGACTCGAATTAAATTTTGAGGCTAAAAGTTACTCTATGTACTACATATTTTAATGCTAAAAGAGTGTCGATAAATTCATCAGAGACGTGCATATGTGTTATCACTGTTTTTATATCATTTTTTTATATTTTTATCATTTTTTTAAACATGTACCCCACTGAATTTTTTCACAAAAAAATAATGGTAGTTAAGATAATTACAAAAAGCCTATTTTTTAAGTTTTAACATCCCAAATTATGTAATATAATACACCGGCGAAACATTTTCTTTCGGCCTAATACAGACGTTCCTCTACAACCCCTTCCAGCCTTGATATCGCGTTTGGTTACAAACTATCCCTCCTCAGCAAAGACCATAAACTGTTCTTGCTCGCCGGATAATTACACCTATTAGCCTTATTCCACTAAAATCCGCACCAACCAACGCCGAGTATATTTATTTTAAGACCGAAATTTACATACGCGCCGCGGTCCACAAATTAACAAGGACTTAATTTCGGAGTGAAGAGAGTCAGAGGGAAGTAGAGGGGAATGGAGGGTGAAAGGGGGATGGGAAAGGAACGGTATCGTCGGGCCTAAGTCGTTATTAGATTTAATTTGCGCATACGTAGTTATGCAAATGAGAGGAGAGAAGAGACCCGAGAGATAGAGAATGTCGAGAGTATAACGGGTCTAATGTTATTACCATTGATAGTCTGGGTAATGCTGGCTGTGCTTGTTAAGTGGTTGGTTACGATTTTTTACTCGTGTTCGTACTTTGTTCGTTCCCTGGTGACACGTTGGGCGTTTTTAACAGGGTTTAAAATGGTACGTGTATATTTGCCATGTAGTGATGTTACATTTTCAAGGAGATATTGTTAAAGCATCACACTTTTTAATAACTATTATCACTCTTCCCATAGCATTGAACTAAATAAATGTTGTGCTTCTTCAACATTTTAAAACAGTAAAAAATATGACACTAATTAAAATTCTACGAATAACAATCTATCAAAGGATGAAATCAAAAATATAGAAACACATTTTAATTTTCAGAACTGAGAAAAAATTCAACTCTATTTTTATGTTTTTTTTTTATTTTTCTCTAAAACGGTATAGACATTTTGAAAAGTATAAACGGGATTAACCATTTTTGAACAAGCAAATTTTTTTATGCAGAATGCATTTTTCTCAAAATGTCAGTAATAATAAAGTTTTTCCTTTTGTAAAGACAATCTGGGGACATACTGTATAACATAAATTAGGATTGATTGACGTATGTTTTCGGTCAGTTCCTGTTTCATCGGAAATTATTTATTTGAAATTGTAACATGCGGTTGATACCGACAATTTGACTCGAAATACCAAGTGTGTGGTTCCAAATTATTCGTAAAAAATGATGTTCCTAAATATGCTAATGAGCCACCCTTGTTCCATTTGAAAAAACTGAGATATGATAGATTAAAAACTCGATTTAGGTATCTTTTAACCAGCTAGGACAAGATACGAAAAACGTTAGACGATCAAATCTATTTTTCCAAGGCTCCTTGATTAAAATTTCGTGTTTTTAACACAACCATGGCACTCTAGATTGAAATTTAAAATAAGATTTTTTAAGCGAAAATATCGAAAATTGACATATGATATGTAATTCTACTCAAAGTGTCATTTTCTATAGAATAAAGTAAAAATATACCCAGGGTGCTATTTAAAAATCAAAAGTTGTAGTCCTTTCCGGTGAACCAGAAAATAACTAAAAACAATTGAATACGTCAATCAGTCCTAATTTATGTCATTTGAGTATATGCCAAATTTCGTTTTTTTATCTCAAAAAAATAAAAAAGTTAAAAGAGTGAGCCACTTTTGAGACTCACTCAGTATTACATTACATTGCATCAAATACAAACCATAATGTGCATTTTTTTACAAAATATGCCCATTGGTGTTGAGTGCTGATGAACGATTTTTCAAATTTCAAACTGGTTTAGTTTAATTTAATAAATGCCCTTTTAAATGATTGAACTCAAAGCTCAAACGCTTGCCTTTCCAAAATGAAAATTGACTTTTAATTTCAATTTAATCAAACGAAATTACAAATTGGTTATTGATGAGTATAATTGGTGGCCACCGATTTACGTTAGTTTTTGACAGGGTAATTTATTTTATGTTTCTGGATTTTAATATTTAAAGGTTTGTTGAAAGATTGTATAAGTAGAACTAAACATTTATTTCAAATAAGAAAATGTATACCCTTTTTGTTTTTCTTTTAGTTTGATCTTTGTTTTTAGTCGTATTTAATTTTAGAAATTTTGGATTAGGCTATATCCAGAACTCTGTATAGATTCAATATTCAAAGTTCTTTTCAATGTTTTAAAATTCGTAGTCATTTCAAGTCATAGTCAAGTTGTAGTCATTTCCGGTGCGTCAGGAAGTAATCGAAAACAATTGAATACGTCAATCAATCCTAATTTATGTCATATACTAACAACCAAAGCTCGTTTTTTTATCTGAAAAAATAAAAAAGTTTTAGGGGTGAACCACTTTTGAGACGCAATCGGTATACAGGGTGAGTCTAAGTAAGTGCAAATCGGATTGTCTTTACAAGAGGAAAAACTTTTTTATTAGTGACGTTTTGAGAAAAATGCATTCTTCATAAAAATTTTTGCTTATTCTAAGAAAGTTTCCCTCTTCCAAATTTTCAGACCGTTTTAGAGGAAATTAAAAAAAAATGAAGATATCTTTGAAGTTTTCTAAAAATCAAAACACGTTTTTATGATAATATAGCTTAGTTCTGATTCTTTAATAGATTGCTGTTGATAGAAGAGACAATCAGAGGACATACTGTATATCACTATCAAGGATTTTCTCGTTGGACAAACCATACTGTGGTAAAATATTTTAATATTTTATCTATTCTATTGACGGCATAACAGTTATTTTTTAACCCAATTGTACGAAATCCAACAACAACGGCTATATATTTCCAAAACGCAGCACCGTTTAAAACACTTCACGCTCCTGTGAGCCGACACTAATCCAAAACAAACGGCACCAAGGCGATAAATATTAAATTTTCCACGGATTTTCTTTCATTACCTACTAAATCTTTTGTTCGAATTTGTCCAGGCTACAATTATATATCGTGTCGTTTATGAATAAAGCATTATTTCCAAACAGTCCCGGATCGGTAATAATTAATTTCTCCATTATCCCACGCCCGTTAATAATTCCGATATTCGACAAAATCTCCAACGTTGCGTTGGTTGCGCTGATTTATTTGTAGTGACAGCAAGTCGGAGTTAATTGTTTTACTAGTTTGGGGATCAAAAAAGTATACGCTTGTGTTAGGTCGCGTACAGATTTGAGCTCGTTTTTAATTCGTTGACTTGACGTAAAAAGCTTATTTCTAGCAAACGGATTTTTCCAAAGTCAAATTCCAACGAGATGGAACTACAGCTCAAACATTACCAAGTTATATAATAATATCGCCATATTGTTTTTTCTTATGCTGACATAAATGTGAGAAAATTTTATCCAGTTTGTATGTTAATGGAAATTCTAGCTTTGCTTTATCATCACCATTACAAATGATTAATTCGATGCGGACGAAGTCGCGGGTACACGCTAGTAAAATATATAATTATTACTGAAAAATGTTATACCAAAATTCTATAATAACTATTATCTGCTTGTTTTATAGTACATTCATATAGAAAACAGGAGCTATAAAAACCATTGTAATAATTCATAAAACCATACATACCCAATAAAAGTTATATTTTGTACCGTATAAATTAAATATATGCTTTATAAAATATTTATTAACTACATAAAAATAGATGGTGGAATAAAACAAGTGATTTAATTCAGTACCCACTATCAAAACTGTGCCATGCAAAAGTTATTAAACTTTTAATAACTAATATATTTCACGTTTTCAATAAATTTTATATTTTATTGGAAAACGCAATATAACAATAATGCGTCGTAGAATAATTATGTTTAAAACAAAACGATAATTTAAACTTCAAAATGCAGTTGATATTATTTTATAAATAGAATATAGGCGCAAAATGCCTGTTTTTAGATCGTCGCGTCACGGGATTTTGAACGTATTGGGCGTTGTTTTTAATTACTCATTCATTCAATCAAAAATATTTATTTTATATAAAAAATTGGAACATTAATTTATGTCTGTAGAATTTTCCTTGATTTCTATGGCAACATAAATGACTAGTTTACACCAAAACAATGGGCACCTAACTCAAAATCCTTCAGGCAAAAATCTACGCTAGGAAATATACCGGAAACAGGAAATAACTATCTTATCCAACACAGTGGCGGACTAGGCCTGTCGGGGGCCCGGGGCGGCAAAGCTAAATGTGGCCCCCGGTCTGCACATTTTGTAAAGATTGAATGACGTATGTATAATGGTCGACAAATTTTAAGTATTTATATACGGTACTAATTGTAATAAAAATCGATATACAGGGTTGTTCACCACATACGACACGGAGTATTGTAGCTAAACAATTAGATTTTTACAAATTGTAAGTTTTGGGTTCATTGAATGACTATTAGAGCTACAAGTTAAAAATATTCTTACAAGATACAGAGTGTCCCAAATAAATAAAAAATATCAAAGTTGTATTTTTTTACATGGAACACCCTGTATATTATTACATTTTTAATTTCTACGATTAAAATAAAGGTAAATTTGATAACGATAAGAAAGAACTTAAACCTTACCGTTTTTGAAATATTTTAAATTTTGTGAAATTGCAGTCAAAATTTTAAGGCTTCATTTCTCCCAGGGTATCAAAGTTTTTAATACTAAATATTTACTGAAGTTTATTTATCGATCAGTTATTGTGCTGCAATAATAAAAATTGTACTACCTTATACAGAGTGTCCAAAATTTTATTTTAAATAATTAATATTTTTAAACGGCAATAACTTGTTTAATTAAAATGTATATTTTATGAGAATCAGATGCACAATTTAATTGTCTATCAAATTGTATTATACCATTTTTTACCTATCTCTTCAAGTTTCCGTATAAAATGCATTTTCTTGTAATTTAAAACTCATTTATCAATATATATATATATAAATAATTTATCAATACTTATAAATATTAATATGTCTGTGGAAAATCCAAATATTCTTATTATGGACTGTAATATAGCATTACCCCAGAACACATTTATATCCACTGCTTAGGTCTAGTTTTTTTTGCATTTGAGTCATGGCATTATCAATTACAAGATGCCAAATGTAGAAAAGTATAAAGGAAAAGTGATAAGAACTAATATAATAACCTAAAAAATTCAGCAGTTTTAATTTTTAATGGCAACCGCGGTTCATTCAGTTAAAAACACGTGTACACGGCGATGCTGCTGCTCTACCAGAAAAGAGAAAACTTGTGTAAGAAATTATATACCTGAAAAGCTAAAAATAATGTATTTTACAGAGGATTGGGCCAGCTGAACTGAATGAATCTGGAAATCTTAAAGTTTTTCAAAATCGTGACTCAAATTTTCTTTATCGATAATGGAAATAAAGCAGTAGAACCCTATAAAATTGATCTTTGTGAAAATTTGATCAAGACATTTTCAATTTTTTTTAAAAACCGGAGGCAAAAGAGATTTTTTCGCACGAGCGAAAATACCCTTACTAATATATTTATAAATAAAATATGTTTCTTCGTTGTGGCCTTGTAAACAAGGGTTATGGTCATTTTGTTTTTGTGAATTTGGGCCGGCTGCCTGTTATTCCCGGGCCGGTTTCCACTTCCCCATCCACCCTTGAGACTGTATGATGAGTTATAGCTCAAGAAATACAAGTTTTGCATGCCTTTAGCTGGATCTACGAAAATCTTTCTCCGCGCGCTTGTTCTTACAAATGATCACCCTCACATTGAACATACAAAATACACAGAAAAATACAAAAATTTCGTTGAAAATAATATTATTTGAGAGTTTTAACGTCCAACCTAAATATAAATGCTGTATCCTTTTCGTTTTATTAAAATCATTATTTAAATTTCCTGGAAAGGGAGAAACTGCTCGGAGTTTATACTGGAAACAATGAAATATTTAGGACGCTTTTTTCTGCTTTGCCTTAACCTTCTTGTTTTAATGCGATCGGCTTATGCTGAAAACGAACACGTGGAGTTACTAACTTTTTGAGGTTGGAGGATTTTCTCGTTTTGAGGAAAATTCGAAGAATACTTCAACTTTTTCAAGCAGGGTCCTGTAAAAGTGCGTCTATAGCCTCTATAAAAAAGAGATTTCGTTTTAATGTAGTTCTAAACTGTGTACGAGGACGTTTTTTTTCAGGAAAATATGTTTGTCTTTATAAAGTTTTTACAAATAGGTGTTTGTAAGGGTGATTTTTTTAAACGAAACATCCTCTTTAATATTACATTTTTGGTTTCCTTCCTGATAGCAGTACAAAATCTTAAGTCCATGGTCACACAGAAAGCGATTTTTGCTTTTTCGAGTTTGAAAGTTTAATTTCAATTTGTGTCCAAAACCACGCAAAAGAAGCGACAGGTCTCCAGTGTCTATCAAGCTGTCGATTAGTAACGAAAAAGCTCTTGGAATTCTCGGCCCGTTCAACAATCAATCCTTTGAGAAAGAGATAGGCGAGATCGGCGCGGTTAGCTTTGAATAGACGAAGATGAAAGATATAATCGGATCGATGGTTGAACGGGCTGGATATTCGGCGACAAACGCAATCTACTGTTAATGGCAGTGGTGTGTGTAAAATTAATTATTATTATTTGATTTATTGGTTTTTATGTTGGAGTTTTGTGGTTACTTGTGTGTTATAACTATAATATAATAAATAATTATAATTATATAATAGATTAGTAAATATTACTAATTTCTAACGCAACTTTAGGACATGATTTATCAAACTTTTTTAAGTGAAACTTCTTTACGCGCGCTGGGAGTTAAAATTCAAGGCCGTGACATACGAGCTAGCGAGACGACCCTGACACACGAGTTAGTGGTAACGAAAAATGGTAACCGTTTAAATATACATAGTGACGCGACGTGTATTTGTGAGCAGTCCAAGTGTTTATCAAAAATATTGATATTTTAATACACATTTTGTAAAAGTGAATCAAATTATTACGTGTAAAAAATAATTTAATACAGGTAAAAACTATTTGTTACACGTATAAAACTATTTTTATTATTTTTTTATTTTACGCGAATAAACATAAAAAACTATTTTTTACGTGTAAAAAAGTATTTGCTACGCGTAAATAAACACTTTTTACACATAAAAAACTATTTGTTACACAAAAAAAACTATTTTTTACGCGTAAAGAACTATTTTTTTAATTTATTACATTTTCAACATTTCAAACTACACTGTTTCAAACATAACCTTCAAATCCTTCAATTTAATAGAATCTTTCTAAACGGTATTTTTAGATAATACCCTAAAATGAACTATTATATTATTATTGAATTTATTTTTATTGTATTGTTAAATATTATGTTCGTCTATGACGGGATATCATCTTAGATATCGCTAAAGACATTACAGAAAACAAACTTGATTTGTTTTCATTTGCGTCTTTTGCGACATACGCCGAACGCTACACGCTTTTGGTCGGACGACTCCTATACAGGGTGTGAAAGGTGGGTCTTAAATAAGTACAAATATTTTCAGGGGTGGTATATTTCGACCCCAGGAACACGTCGATTGAATCGTGCATTTTCATTTAAATTTCCCTGTATATTTTTCGAAAACTTTTTAGAACTGCCTGTTCACCACAAATTTTCCCACGGTATAATTTCTTAATCTCTGATATAACCTTAGTTACGGCTTTATTCTAAGGTTACGGCACTAAAAGGGATGCAAATAGAGAAAAAATTCGGTGGCTCTCAAAATTCGTAAAAAATCATTTTTTTTTAATTTTCAAACTTAAATAACTCGGTTATTTTGGACTTATCTGAAAAATGGTAAAGAGAAAATATGTTTCTTTGATCGAGATCTACCAGCCCTGAAAATATTTGCACTTATTAAAGACTCACACTGTATAATCCTATTATTTTGTTTTAGTCTCAAAAGACGCTTCACGCAAAAAACGCTAAAATCGCTTTCTGTGTAGCCGTGGGCTAACGTTGCTGAACTTCGGTGATCCGGTATTTTAACGTAGCTAAGCCATTGTTCCACAAACAATTACATTAACTTAAAATTTAACTAACTTTCAAAACCTATCATGACTACGAAAAATTCCAGAACATTTGAATACGCCAAAAAAATATAAAAGTGTTCTCAATAAAAAATAATCCAGACATTACGAGATTGGTGAAGCCCGAAACCCAAGATATTCATTAAAAATTCACGGACTTTTTTAGGCCTAAGCCGATCGTATTACAACATGAAGGTTAAGGTGAAGGAAAAAAATCACCCTAAATATTTCATACTGTCCCTAAAATAAACTCGGGGTCAGCCCTCCACTTTTTGGAAATTTGAATAATTATTTTAATAAAACGGGAAGGATATAGCATTTAAATTCCGGGTCCGATGCTGAATTCGCTTGAATAATATTTATATTCTGTGGCATTTTACATATTTTACTGTAGGGTAGGGAGAATAGCTGTAGGGGGAGCTCTTTCTAAAAACAATCGGGACTGGAATTGTGAGATTTGCACCTATATCGGTGAAAAATTGCATTTTCCTGATACAATTTGTGTTGGTTTGAATTCAAAGAAAGTTTGTAACGAAGTTTCATTCAAATTTTACCCTTAACTTCACACTCTTATGCTTCATTCAGAACTTGAAAGTTTGTAGAATGAATTATTAGTGAATTCGATTTTACTTTATACTTATGAATTTACGTTCACTATGTTAAAAAAATTAATTAAAATTAATAGAATATCCTAGGTAGTCAGTTATACCCATAAAGAAAACTAGTAATCTATACTAATATATAAAATCCTTAAGTGACTGACTCACTGATTAATCACGATCCTGCTCAAACCACTCAATGTAAGAAGCTCAATTTTGGCATACAGGTTAATTCTAGGGTGTAGAGGTTCGATAAGAAGGGATTTTTCGAAATTCTACTTCCAATGCACAGTGGTTCCCAGATAGGTCATTACTTAGAAATATTAATTTCAAAATATTTGCATGAAACTGTTGCTAATACTTTTCTTATATTCCCCTGTAAACGATACATAATAAATAACAAAATGAAGTAAGCCTAGTGTAGCCCTTTTTAATAGAAATGTCACATTTTTGTTATTGGTATCAAGCTGGCATAAACAGTTTTCAGATAACGCCAATTAATTACTTATTTTATTAAAATTGATAAAAGCTGTTGCCTTTTCTGTAATGGACGTTCGAAAAGAAGGTAAAAAGAACTGTTTTTTTCTTTTTTGCGCTTAATTAAACCTAAGTAATATTAGTTTGTGGCAATTTATTTGAAGGCAACAAAAATAATATTTTTACATTTTTTCTTGTCACTCTTTAAGACTTTTAACTACTTTCCCTTTCAAATCCCCTTAAACAGCATGATAATACTTGTTGCTTAAAGTATAGTGCATATAAATTAATTGCCACTAGCTGCCGCATCGGGTGGTTATTTAACTTTTTGGCTTAAAATAAAATTAACTTATTTTTTCGTCTTCGTGTCAACTTATTTCGTGGACACACTGTATATCAATTGACAATAAAATTGTATTTATAAAATGAAACAACTGTCTCTTTTATTTTTTCAACATTTAAAATGACCTCTTCAATATGAAAAAACATGTACGTATGTGCAAACATAATCTGTATACCTTTCCGAATAGTTAGAACTTAAAATACAAATTATTGCATATAAATTAATTGCCACTAGCTGCCGCGAATTGCCGCCGGATCTTATACCGGGTGGTTAAAGACTGACATTTTGTCTTAAAATAAAAGTAACTTATTTTTTCCTCTTCGTGTCAACTTATTTGGTGGACACACTGTATATCAATTGACAGTAAAATTGTATTTATAAAATGAAACAACTGTCTCTTTTATTTTTTCAACATTTAAAATGACCTCTTCGATATGAAAAAACATGTACGTATGTGCAAACATAATCTGTATACCTTTCCGAATAGTTAGAACTTAAAATAGAAATTATTGCATATAAATTAATTGCCACTAGCTGCCGCGAATTGCCGCCGGATCTTATACCGGGTGGTTAAAGACTGACATTTTGTCTTAAAATAAAAGTAACTTATTTTTTCCTCTTCATGTCAACTTATTTGGTGGACACACTGTATATCAATTGACAGTAAAATTGTATTTATAAAATGAAACAACTGTCTCTTTTATTTTTTCAACATTTAAAATGACCTCTTCGATATGAAAAAACATGTACGTATGTGCAAACATAATCTGTATACCTTTCCGAATAGTTAGAACTTAAAATACAAATTATTGCATATAAATTAATTGCCACTAGCTGCCGCGAATTGCCGCCGGATCTTATACCGGGTGGTTAAAGACTGACATTTTGTCTTAAAATAAAAGTAACTTATTTTTTCCTCTTCGTGTCAACTTATTTGGTGGACACACTGTATATCAATTGACAGTAAAATTGTATTTATAAAATGAAACAACTGTCTCTTTTATTTTTTCAAAATTTAAAATAAATTTGACCTCTTCAATATGAAAAAACATGTACTGTGCAAACATAATCTGTATACCTTTCCGAATAGTTAGAACTTAAAATGCAAATCACACGAACTGGGCCCAATTTTTTTAATACATATTACATTAAGTTTTTTATATACATTTATTTAGCAATTGTTATCAATTTCTATTAAAAAAAGTGCAGTCCAGCTATATCTAGATATCTAACAGTTATGACCGCGCTGCTAATTAAGGGGAACCACTGTGCAATGGGGTGAAATATCCCCCCAAATATTAATTTTTTATTTAAAAAACGATCAAGTTTCCGAAAAGACGCTTAAACACGAATATTTTATTTTGTTTTTACATATTTTAAGATTTTTTAAAAATGTATACAGGGTGTTTTGAAAAATCTGGTCACAGATTAATCACGATCCTGATTAAAGCGCTTGACGTGAAAAGCTAATTTTTGGAAAACGGATTGACTTTAGGGTGTAGAGGTTCGATAAGAAGAGATTTTTCGAAACTCGAATTCTAAGGGGGTGAAACTATCCCTCAAATATTAAAATATTTTTTATTTAAAAACCGGTGAGTTTTTCGGAAAACTCTTAAACATGTATTATTTATGTTGTTTTACATATTTTAATTTTTTTTAAAAATTTATACAGGGTGTTTCATAAAATATGACCATTGAGTAATCACGATTCTGCTTAAATTGCTTGACTTTTAAAGCTGATTTTTGGCAAACAGCTTGACCGTGGGTTGTAGAGGTTCGATAAGGAGGGGTTTCTCGAATCTCAAATTCCAAGATGGTGAAAACGCCCCTCAAATATTACAATATTTGTTATTTTAAAAACGGGTAGTCTTTCGGGAAAGCGCTTGGACACGCATAATTTATTTTGTTTCTTTACATATTTTGAAATTTTTTAAAAAATCATACAGGGTGTTCCAAAAAGTTGGGTAACTGATTAACCATGATTCTGCTTAAACTACATGACGTAAAAAGCTTATTTTTGGCAAACGGATTTTTCGAAAGTCAAATTCCAACGAGATGAAACTCCCCTCAAATATTACCAAGTTATATAATAATATCGCCATATTGTTTCTTCTCACGCTGACATAAATGTGAGAAAATTTTATCCAGTTTGCATGTTAATTGAAATTCTTGCTTTGCTTTATCATCACCATTACAAATGATTAATTCGACTCGAAGTCGCGGGTACACGCTAGTTAGGGTATAAAACAATAAACCTTTTATTTATATTCACAAATTATATTGACAGATGATAATCAAACCAAAATGACGTTATTCGCACGTGCGCAATAACGGTTTCAACTATAATTAGTAGAAAAGTTAAAGTTTGTTATCTTTTTCTATTAATTGAAAACAACTACCTCTTATTTTGATGTTTTAAATGCTTACATTGAAATTAGAGGAACATAAATTCTACGCTGTATATGTCAACTAATTATTTTCTAAAATTCGGGGTGATGCAAAACTTTTGAATATTTTTTGAAGTCTTTCAGCGAATTTAATTTCAAAATTTTGTGACATACTTCTAATAGTTTACACTATTTTTTTATTGAAACATATTTCTTAAAATCTACTATTCTGAACAAAAACTAATTTAAAGTAATATATTTTTAAAATGATAAGAAACTAAATAAAATAAATCTATTTTCTCCCCTTAGGGCAAAATGATATCGTGCGATAATGTTTATTTATATCTGTAGCAGCGATAAGTCCTACGTGCAGTGTAATTATAATTATTGGCAACAGTCCAAAATGGAGTCGGGACCGGATTTGATTTTTATTAGTTTTATAAGAGTGATTTAAGGCTTAGAATATAAAGCTCTATAATTTAGTAAAGCAATAATGAAATTTCAAAGGAGATTTATGCTTAATAAATTTTGAATATTTATTTCTAATGATATGGTAATACATACAGAGTCCCTCAAATAGCTACTTCCTCACCAATTTCAATGATTGGTTTTTAAATGGAAAGTCTCTAAACCCAGGTGGATCATGAGTTCCTACTATACGATTTAATCGCTATTTATTTATGTAAAACTAATAAATATTTAAAAATAATTGAGGCGCCATCGCCATCGCCATCTGCAAGTAAACACAGAAATGAATTATATATGCTGACTTTTAAGTAAATGCAAAATCTAATAAAGTTTCACTATTTACTGCAATATTTAAAAGTTTTTATTAAAAGATCATATTTATTGATAAGCCATGATTGATAATAAAAGAAACAAAAGAATTATTAAAAATATATATACTGTTATCTGTCTCTTGTTTTATTTTGAGAACCACTAATAAATTCTTTATATATTAGGGAAATTTAACTCTTTACCTTGGAAGCTATCGTACCGGAACTTTTAGTTACTCCTTTAGCTTATTTACGTGAAATATACATTCAGCAAGATTGAGCTCCCCCTCACAACTTTGAAAATATCAGAATTTTGTTAAATTATTATTCCTCAAATCAAGGAATTGGAACCAATAGATCCATAATATGATGACCTCCCTGATTCCCAAATTTGTCCGTTCTCAATTTCTGATTTCGGGGATTTTTGAAATATAAAATATATCGTGGCAACTACAACAATGTCGAACACCTAAAAATAAATTTAATAATGCAAGCTTTTAGATATTTGCAATCTCTCGTTAAAATCTGCCATCTCGTTAAAAAAATGAAAAATACATTCAGAGACTCAGTGGTAACCGCGTTTAAAAGTAAAATTTATCAATCCCAAATAAAATCTTAATATGTGTATGACTATTTTAATAAATACCATTTTGATTTTTTGTTATTTATCACAACTTACTAATAAAAAATTACATATTTTATATATTGCAGTAAATAGTGAAAACAGATATAGAGTGATATATATTTTTGAAAAGTTCATGGCAAGGTGGATCATATGATTTATAAATATACAGGTTGTTAAATTGAGGGGATTTGAAAAAACGTAACTTTATTTCATATTTTCAAAAATATTTTTTTCGTAGAAAAACAGACTACGCCACTGTATTTTACGTAAAAAGTTCTACAAGAATCAGTTTTCAACTTCTCGATATCATTCACAATAACGAAGATACGGAAAGGTGTCCCAACTTGCAAAATTTTCAAAAAGACTCTGTAGCTCAGAAACGAAGAGTGCTATGAAAATGTTGTTTACAGCACCTTTCGTTTGGCAAAAAGTGGGAAAGGTTTGTGCAAACTGCATCCTTCTATTTTCACTAGTAACGGAGATACCGTATGATTTCAACCAAAATAGGACACAATGTACAGATTCTTGTAGACTCCTTGGTGTTTTTCTACCTGTTGAAACTACCCTGTCAAACATGTTCCAAGCATATTCTATTTGGGGTTCATATCTGGAGATAGAGCAGGGCAATCCAAACCATTGATCCCTTGAATTTCAAAATAGTCATTTACAGCTTTGCTGTCATGCACGTCAACTTTTATTAATTTTCCTATAGTTTACCAACCCTGTTAACCTGGCTTGACAATGGAATACATCCTATCAAATAAAGTATACAAAAGTTGTATTAAAACACGTTTGTTAAAAATATAAAATGCTTACACTACACACATTATAGTTCCAGAAAAATCGCGGATAAAATTCTTCTAGAACTAACGATTTTTCTTTCAAAAGAAAATTGTGCTATTCAATTAAAAGGTTCTATTATTTCCTCTAAAGCTGACCCTTAGTTTGACACAAAGTGCACCTACAAAAACATTTTTTACTCGCGAAAAAGTCTTTGATACCTGATTCTCGAAACAGCCTTATACGGCGTCGCTTTTATCTGCTTCTTGTTGTGTCAAATTGCTTTTCTTTCAATGCTTCTGGCCGGCGCTTGAGCAAATAAAGTGATGTATCTGCTAAATGAAAAAGGACGGTTGCCCTTTTATTGGCCATTTAATGTGACCTTGCAAATAGAAACAAGCTTAAATGGTGCGTCTTTAATCAATTTAGTAGAAAAAGGCCTTAATTAAATTAATAAAATTCTTGTCCTTAATAAAAAAAAATACCATTATGTGTTTAAATTATAAAGGTAATATTGTTTATGTTCATATTTATAAACAAAAATAAATAAAATGAACCACAAAAATGTGTGGTTAAAGTTTCTGTATTAAATTTGTACACAACATTTTAGTTCAGAAAACATCATAATATCATAAATATATACGGAGTGGTTTTTGAAATATGTCTATTAGAATAAATTTTCTATGTATTTCAAACTTTCATAAAATTATAAAACCGCTTGTTTCATGTATTTTATAATACTCTCATTTTAAAAACTAATTATTCTAATACACGTTACGGTGCATGGTATATACAGGGTGGACCAAAACGAGATTTTTGTAATCTTACAAACTTCTATGTGTCTTTATAAATGTGTGATGAATTTCTGTGACATATTATAATCTATGTAAAGATTAATTTGCTAATGGTATAAATTGTACGTTTTTAGAGTTCAAATTTAAAATACAAAACTGTAAAGTTTTCTATTCTATCAGTTCCAAAAGAACAAGTATGAACTATACGTCTATTACAGTATATTTTCCTTGACATGAAAAATCAATGACTAGTAGAGAAGTATTATTATTGAGTTGAACATAATAGTATGTTGTTTCGATAAGCGGTTTACAATAGTAGTATCTTTAGAATTGGATGAAAAATCCAAGTAAATATAAGATTGAGACTAAACATAATATATTTATTTTTAATGCAAAATCTAATTTTAATCGTCCTTGTTCTTAATGTATAAGATGTTATATTTTAAAAATATTTTATATATTTGGATTCTATATAACCTCGCTTTTTGCTTTATTTTTCTAATCTTTTATTTTATCCTATTGTTCCGAATGTTTTACTCAAGCTTAGCTGATAAGTAAATAAAATACAAATATTCTCTTATAATCATTTGCTATTTTACAGGTTTTTGTATCATTCAACAAGAGAATATATTATATCACTATTATTATATATGATTTTGACAGACAAACTATATTTATAACATAGTATTGGATGAATATGGAATAATGCTGGGAGAAATCGTTAAGAGTGGCAGATATTAAAGGGGGCCTATGTCCAGCAGTGGACGCAAGTAGCTGTGTGATAATGATGATGATGATGATTATGTATCTATTTTTTGGTAAATATTATAGCCAATCACTGTCAAAAATAAAAAATTTATAGAGCTTAACCAACCAGAGGCAGGTGTATAACTGAGAAAATGGAGGTGAAAATTACGGTTAAGCGGTAATAACATCGCTGACAGAACTATTGAGTAGAATCCACAGGGCAGTAGAAGAACTGGTCGTCTAAGACACATGCGGCAAACAACAATTAAAAAGGATATTAAAACAGTAAACCTATCATGGCGAGATATTAAATCAATTTCAAACAACCGCACCGGCTGGAAAGAATTTACTGAATCCCTACACACTCTACATATGAATAAAAAACAAATTGAATGAATAATAAATTATCTAAATAAATTTCAGAGAAACAAGTCAGAGATATATACATTTACAATCTTAAATAATTACAAATGTAAAGTTACTATTCATAACTTAACGGTATATGAGACACATTTCATTAAATATTTATTTTATTGTTTTTACTGTATAATATTTCGTACTTTTCAATTTACTCTAACTGTATTTTAATATTAAATGTTTAAAAAACTATTCTATGTAAGACATTCTATACAAATCTACTCAATAATAATTTAAAAATAATTTTTCTTCTCAATATTATGGCAATTTGTTAGAAATAATTTCCTTTTGGTATCTAACTATCAGTAGTAACAACCTCTACCAATTAATGGAAGCCATTATAAGCAATATACTATTTGTATTGAGTATAATTCAAAGATTCTTTGATTATTAAAGGGTAAAGTTAGTGAACTTTGGAATTTACTTTGTAAGTAACAAATAGGCGTTACATTTGACATTTGCTGTGATAAACATCTTTAACAATGCTATGTTAAATACAGTCTAATGTTAAGCACAATTAAATAAATGATCTATCATTTATTTAGTCAATTGAATAATATACAGCGACAAAATTTAGAAAATATGTCTAAAAATTATACAAAATAAAAACTATAAGAACCAAATAAACATGCAAGTGGGGCTAAATACCTGGAATTTTAGTTTAACATAGATAAACGTGTAATACGGTAGCCCGTATAACGTCATCTGTCACCATCATCTAGTTTTAATTAAAACTGTAAACTGAAACTTCCGCGTTATCTATACCCTATTAATTTTCCGTGTAGCGAAAGACAAGCAGATTTAACGGTCTCAACTTAAGAGCACACATAGTTCACATACCTGAAGTTGAGAGCCAACTTAAGAGCACACATAGTTCACATACCTGAAGTTGAGAGCCTGCTTAAATATAAACAAGTGTTATTTATAGTATATCTTATAATGTAAAATTTACTGTTTCATACTGTTTATGTTTTACTGTTTTCGAGTATATCTTATAATGTAATAAAGCTATTTTTGTCGGTTAGGCAATTTTTTACGATTAAGGCGCGATTCTCACTATAACGTACCGTCAAGTAATAAACTAAAAATTAATAAATAAAATATGATTTGTATTAAAATTGCCAGACCTCTATTTACGTGCCGAGTTTGGTTCCAATCCAGCCATAATTAAGAAAAAGCTCGCTTATTATAATAATAATAATAGCTCCCGTATGTAGCGTTTAACACCTTGGGAGACGTTCGGTATACAAGGAAGGTAATGTGGCTAACACTACGTTTCAACCGCCTATTATTACCTCAGGATTGTGAATCCCAAGTACTCATTTAAGGCTGAGTCGACCTATGTACCCAAACTATTTTTATTTTAATAAAAATAGTCGGCTGATCAAAATGCCGGGTGTGGGATTCGAACCCACTACCTTGAGATTGGTAGATGAGAGCCTGTACCTCTACGCCACCGGGCACCTAGAACAAAAGATAACATGACCAAATGGAATTCTCTTAGAGATTCATCAACATTATGGGAATGTGGTATCGAACAAACCTCCAGACATCTATATAACTCAGTGTCCAATTTCTTTTACGCTTAACGACCTGTTGCAGGCCGCAGGAAATGCTGTCGATGTCGCTAATTTTTGGTCTGATAATATTTAGTGTTTTTACAATGTTTACATCTTTTAAATTTTTTACAATTTTATGTTTGTAACTGTCTTGAATTTTATCTTTGCGATTTTCTTCTGTTTGTTTTTAAACATTTTTTTTTATTAGTATTTTTATATATATTTTTTTGTACCTGAAGAATCTGGAAGACTCCATCCGTAACCTGGAATGGGTGTCCTCCAACGGTCTAAAACATTCGAAAAAGTTCCTCAAAACTTACGACCGAGAAAAATCAAAGGCTTTCCTTAATTTAAGTAAAAGCAATCTTCGGATTGTCACGGGGTTTCTAACAGGACACTGTCTCCTCTACGAACACCTCAGTGGGCTGAAACTGAGAAACAACGGCAAATGCAGATTCTGTAGGAAAAATAGGGAAACACCAGAACACATTTTCACTGAGTACGCCGAGACGAGGACCGTTCGTGCCATGAACTTTGGTACGGCTGATGTTGAGGATGGAGAGCTGGCCTCTGTGGAGCCGTCTCAGATACTGGTTTTTGTTAAAGCCCTGAGACTGTATGATGAGTTATAACTAGTTATAACTCAAGAAAGGGGAACACATAATGGATATATAAGGTCGCGGTGATTAACTCCCCTCCTAAATATTCTACATTCTACGATTAACTGTAACCTTCAATATACAGAACTTTATCAACAAACATCATAAAATCGAACTAAACTGTTATACCTACGCTTAATTTAATGTCATTTATCGTAGATCACATAAACCAGATAAACAAAATAAATAAACACTTTTGGTTTTCATAATTCCTAAGTATATGATTGACTTTTCGTTATTATTTTTATCGCATCCTTTTCTCTTTCGCTTAAATTATAACACGAATACAAAAAAAAACAAAATTAAAATAATCTTTAATCAAACATTACCGCCGACATAAAAAGATCAGCTTATAAAAAATAGACTAAACCTCGTTGTTAGCCTTTAATTCGTGATAAATTGACTCGATGGAATTTTTCCGCTTTAATATTTAAATAGATTTATTACTGTTTCGTCCCATAAAAAAACGGTTTTGATAAACGTTTACATGAATCTCTTTATTTTTAATTATACAACGGAGTTCGTATATCTGTGAAAAAATCATGCTAATATGACAGGGGTATAAATTTATTGTTCTCAAATGGCACGCGGGTTTATGTTTTAATGCAAATATGCACTATATCATTTTGATTAATGTGTAACAGAAATGCTAGCGATAAATAAATGCCTTCAACTTAGTTTCAATGCAGACGTTTAATGGTAATAGCGTTGGAGAATGTCTAATGTCTCTATCGTTGTGATGTGGCTTAAGTATTAATGAATAATGGTATTAAAACAATGTATCTATATTAGTGTTGATGTATAGTTGTTAGGAAACTAAAAGAAATCAACCGCCTATACTTAAATTTTTTTATTTTGAATTGAACGTTGATTTTTATTTATATTTTCAAATCATTTTTATCTGTTTCTTTTTATTAGTAAAATTGCCTTATATCTATCGAAAATAGTAGATAAAATAGCATTTTAACCGCAAGGGTAGATTAAATGATACTTTAGCAGCGACGATAGGTAAAAAACTTTATTTCTTCTCGCACGTTTTTTAAGTGCTTTCGTTTTTGAAAATTTATGTATTCCTTTTCATAAGTTATTCGGGATTTAAATGGAAGTAGCTTGGATATGGCGTTTGTCGCCTCAGCCTGAATATCTGTTGGTAATTTACTTATTTCGTTTTGAGTCATTTCTGGCTCCAATTCAATCAGCAATCCACACGAAAAAGAATTAAAAACCGACAACTAAAGGGACAGCTTTATTTATTTGTCAAATTACGTAGAAACCAACGCTAACCCAGCACAACATTTTTTCTACTCGTAATAAATTTCTTGAAATAATAATTTCTGACTATTTTTTAAAACGTAACTCGCTATGGAAAGAAATATTGCTTTATACACTGCCGATAAAATTGCATCATCGTCTCCCGAAATTAATTCATTCGCGATTTCATCACTCATTAGTTAATCTTTTCGGTCGATAATAAAATACAATTTTATCGTCTTGTATAAAAAATAACTATAGATACCTTCATTATATAACGTGTTAAAAATATAATTACACTACTTAAAACAATTATGGCATATTTGAAAAAAAGTAATTATTACATTTTTCTAAATGCAAAACACCTTTCTCTTGTGAATTTTTTAGGATAATTATTTGAAAACAATACATTCTTATGGAGCCGATCGGCCCAATATTTGATTACATTGCGTAGCCTCAAGCTATGTGCCGACAGGCAATTTTTAATCGGCCGACTATTGCATATTTGTAACAGATATATCCTTATGAATCCGCGCTCACATGCAATCAAATAGTCGGCCGACCGACTTCATAAGTATGTATTGTTTTCACTTTTGCAACTAAATAGTCGGCCGAGTAAAAATTACAGGTTAGCGCGTAGGCTTATTATATCGAATTTCCCTTCACAGTATCCATACTATTTAAAATAGTGAGTCAGGGAATTCAAAGTGTCTTGTTTTCCAAATTAATATTTTTTTAGAAAAATTTGATAATTGTTTTGAGTAGATTATATCACTAGTAACAACACTGTAATTAAATAATGTTTACACGTGAGTCGTGTGCTCATTTCTAAAAATAAAGACTATACACTGACAGCTAGCTCCTCATTAATTTATCGACAGACTTATTATCATTCGTTTTTCAAAGTTTAACAAAGTTATTGGCGTGGTATTCAGGATCTTTATAAAAGCAGAAAAAATTGACTAATAAATAAATAAATATGTATATTTAGGCCAAAATCTTTAGGAGTTACATAAATAAAAGTTGAATGATATGATATCGATATATTGATATGATAAAATATAACATCTACAGCATAAAATAAACAGTGTTTTAATATCATATATTATCCTTTAAAGTCCTGCTGTAAACATTACATAGCACGTCATTTTTTTGCTTTGATTGTGAGATAATCTCATAAAGTTTGATTTTTCCCCAAAAATAACACATTTTCGTTTAAATTTTAACACAGTGGCATTTTACAAAAAATAACGGTGTATTTTTTAGTTAGTCTTTATATATAAAAAACCATATTTTTATACAAAAGCACCTAAAAATAAAAAAATAAAAGATCTGGAACTTTAATTTACTGATATTACAGGTTTTAGAGACTTTATAGATATATTGTTTCAGCCGCAAAATATCATTTTTAGAAAAAAAACGTGTAAAGTAAGTACGAGACGTACTCGCCAACCGATAGTTTCATACAAATTTATAGGTACATAGAACAGTTTTTTTTTCATTCTACGTCACAAATCGAAAATTATACAGGGTGTTTCAAATCAAATGCGAAAATCTTTAGGGGTGATTCCTTGTTCAAAATAAAGGGGAGTTTGCTTTATAAACGTTGGGTCAAAAGTCAACCATTAGGGAGATATCGCGATACAAAGATGGCGGAAAAATAAGGTTTTTATTTTTTATCTTGAAAACGAAAAGAGATAGACTAATGAAATTTTATGGAAGCATTACTGTTATGAAAACACACTTTCTTGTAATTTTTTCACTTTTTTAAAATGAGTGGAAGGGGTTGAAATAAACTACCCCTACCATTTTTGTTAACGAAATTTTTAAGAAAAATCTTATCAAACACATGCAAAAAAATTAATTTGGATAGTTTAGTTTGTTTAGAAACTTTATTATCTCTTGTGTTTTTTTGATAAAACTCACCGATTTGAAATTAAAAAATAAAATGTAAATCTTTACATGTCAGGACAAAACACATTATTAGATTAAGAATCTTAGAAAGAAAATAACGATAATAATAATCATCTAGATAATAACGTATTGCGGTAGAGTAATGTCAAATAAAATAATATTAGAAACATCCATCCTAAAAAGTAACAGCGGCCGACTAGATTTTTTCCTAAAAAAATTACAGCAGCCCACTAGATTCTTTATCAGAAAATGTTTTTTGTCCTGACATGTAATGCTTTACATTTTATTTTTTAATTTCAAATCGGTGAGTTTTATCAAAAAAATACAAGAGATAAAAAAGTTTCTGAACAAACTAAACTATCCAAAATAATTTTTGCATGTGTTTGATAAGATTTTTCTTTAAATTTCGTTAACAAGAATGATAGGGGTAGTTTATTTCAACCCCTTCCACTCATTTTAAAAAAGTGAAAAAATTACCAGAAAGGGTGTTTTTATAACAGTAATGCTTCCATAAAATTTCATTAGTCTATCTCTTTTCGTTTTCAAGATAAAAAATAAAAACATATTTTTCCGACATCTTTGTACCGCGATATCTCCCTAATGGTTGACTTTTGACCCAACGTTTATGAAGCAAACTACCCTTTATATTGAACAAGGAATCACCCCCTGAAGTTTTTCGCATTTGTTTTGAAACACCCTGTATATCATAACAATAATAAAAATCTGTTTAATCTTGTGCCAATGAAATACTTATTTTTCAATTTTCACATTTTTCCCTATACTCGTATTATATTATATATTACCCTACAATCATGACTTGAGCACAAAAACGAAACTTGCAGTATACCGAGCAGTAATAATCCCCACCATGTTATATGGAAGCAAAACCTGGGTGCCGTACCGCCGACATATGGTTCCACCACACGTGTCTCAAACGTATCGGTCCTTGAAAAAGCTAACTGCGAGAGCGTTGAGGTCATGATTACAAAATCCCGCTTAAGACGGGCTGGTCACGTATGCAGAATGCAAGAAAACCGCATACCAAAATCTCTGCTTTACGGTGAGCTTGTAGACGGTAAGAGGAGGCCGGATGGACAGCTCAAAAGGTACAAGGATATTTTCCACGAAAACTTAAAGGGGATAAACATGCAGAATGAGTGGGAAGAAGCAGCGCACAATAGAACGTAATGGAGAAGAATTGTAAACTCAGTTAACAGCGACAACCAAAAAGTAAAGAGGTAACAAAGTAATGAGATTTTTGAATGTCCGGAGTGCGGAAGAGAGATAAAATCGCGTATCGGGCTTTTCAGTCACAGAAAAGCTCATAAAAGGAAACGCCTTACGCAAACACCTTCTGGTGCGTGTCAAATAATCGTCAGCGAGTAATTGCAGTATGTATGTATGTATGTATGTAGAATACGGCATTACTTGCCAAATTTCATAGTTCTCGGTCACCGGAAAATACCCTATAAATTTTGGTTCTCTTGGGAGTGTCAAAATATACAATTTTTGTGGCATAAACGGCCGTATCTTTTACTACGTTAACTTAGAAGTTTGATTTTTCACAGCTTCATGGGATTGTAGACCTGAATATTTGGTTTAAATTTCTACTCGATACCTTCACGCGTTCCCAAGATAAAGGATCTTGACAGAGAGACAGACAAAGTGGTCCCATAAGAGTTCCTTTTTTGCGTTTTGACAAACCAAACGAAACCAAACCCTAAAAACCCCACGAACGTACAGACAATATTTACAAATAATTAATGTCCATTACTTGCAAGTGTATGAACCCCCCGTCTTTTAATATATTTTTTCTTTCCCTCTCATATATTACCTTTTCTGTTTAAAGTACCTACACTACTGACCTGAAAAGAGATTACTTTATAAAATATTCATCATTAGGCATTAATTCTATCAATCGCCTTGATGTGTTTTTTTATCTTTTTATTATTTAATAGGTCAGTAGCTATGCCGTCCTATAAAAAATGTTGTATTGAAGGCCAACCAATTATCATTAGGGTCTAATTTTTGTGTATTTTTTTCAATAACCAATAACAAGTAAGATTATATTTTTAGTTCTTCAGTATTTAACTATTTAATCTATAATAATCTTGTATATAATAAAAAACAATTATTTAAAAATTTAAAAGTATCATAACAAAAACAAGTTTTTCAATTAGGATATTATTATTATACAGTGTGAGTCTTAAATAAGTGCAAATATTTTCAGGGTTGGTAGATCTAGACAAAAGAAATACATTTTGTCTTTACCGTATTTCAAATAAGTCCAAAATATCCGAGTTATTTTAATTAAAAAATAAAAAATAAATAATTTTATGGTTAAATTTTGTGAACCACTGGATCTTTTCTGGGTTTTCTTCCTTGTAAATTTAATCCACTAAATATGTTGCCATATTATCAAGAAATTATGTTCTTTAACTAAAAATTAAAAAAATTTCAAAAAATTCCGAATTTTTAAAATTATTTTGCCGAAGTAAAACCTCATAGAAGTGTTTCTGGGGTCGAAATATACATACTACCTCTAAAAATATTTGCACTTACGTAAGACTCACCCTGTATATATTTCAGCATCAAATATAGTATCTATAAAGAACTTTCAATAAGCTGCTGTCTTAAAGTACAATATAGTTTAGTTGGTATATTATTATTATTGAACTATATGGTTCAGTTCTCTTATTTTTAACACATAATGTGTGTTGTTTAGATAACCTCGACTTCGCAAAAATTACAAGAAATTTTTAAAAATTATGAATAAAATGTCTTATATAATTTTAGAGGGAATCTTAAACATTCGAAAAAACTGATTCAATAAAATATAAAATATTGTTTGAGAGTTAACCCGAAATTTTTAAGAATGTCAATCATAAAAAGAATAATTGTGTATAGCGCTAGCAACAAATTACAGCAACTACAGATAAACATATGTCTAAGCCGTTTTTTCTTTATGTTTGTTGCTTCTGACGATGGGAGGAGATATACCTCTAAAATGTTAAGCATTTTTTATCGTACGGACTCTCTCTATGTGTATCATGTTTAACATGTTTGCTTGATTGGCCAAACTAGTATATAATTTTGATTAAGGTAATAATATTATAATGGTCATATTAATTCTAAAAGTATTAATCAAAATGGAGAATTTTTTAAATTATTTTTTTAAAAGTTTCATACAAATTTTTCTTTAAAATAAATTGAGAGACATTTATTTCTCATTTCTAAAATTATTGTCGGTTATGCAAATTTCAGGTCATCGATGAAACGCACAGTATAAAGATAAATATCTAAAAAAAACAGTAGGCAATTTAAAAAATAAAACACTATTTCATAACGATACATCAAAAGATCATTTTAGCACCATTAGCAGCTGATTAAAAATAAACTGTTATTTAAAAATTGGACAATTATATAGGCCCTCAATTGGTATTGCTGCCAAAAATGACAGAATTAGTGAAGCAAGACAAATGAAATAAAAGTCTCATTAAAGTAATGGTTCTGACAATGTTCTTACAAACCTTCTTTATCTTTAGCCTCCGGCTTTCCGTCTCCTATCTGACACAAAACCAAAACAGTCAAACACAAAACACAAATAATATCAACAGTCCCCATCATTCAAAGTCAACCCCAACCAATCCAAACAACTACCTAATTACAGTCCTTAACAACAACAGTCAAAAAAATATCGAATTTTACTTCACTAAAAATTTTCACGGAAAATCTTGCCGCAAAATCGGAATACGCGCCTTATCTCGGGAAAGCGGTCGCGGAAAAGCTCCGCGCGACGTCACACTCGAGAGACTGCAGGGAAAAACGTCGGGAAATCCTGTGGAGCCTCGACGCGTGCGCTTTTCCGAAGGGCCATCGAGAGAGACGAGGCCCTACCGAAATGTATTTGCCAATCTGCATTTGTTTATTGCCTAATGTTCTCTCTCCGCTCTCGTGTCGTTGTTGTACGCTGCATTTTTTTCGATTGACCGTTGTTTTAGGTGAATCAATAGAAAACTATTTTGTTTGTGTCATTAATTAGTTCTCTCATTGTTTTGAAACAGTAGGTTCATTAAAATCGTTAAACAAATCGTCCTATTATGCCACTGAATAATATTGTGGTAATATTGTGTAATAATTTCAGACCTCCATTGTCTTTATATTTATATTTATTTACGTCAGAATAACTATTAAAATATCAGAAAAATTCACAGAAAAAAAAACATACACAAAATAAAAAAATGTATTGATAACGACTGCACTGTCCACCAAGCTCGGTTTATTACTGTTTTAATCAATCTTTCTCGTAAAAATTAGGTGATGCCAAGTAATCCATCCCGTCAGTAAAAATTGGACAAATCTGAAGGGGCCAATACGAGCGGGCTTAATTGTATTTGCTGTGACATACTCGTCAAGTCCACGTGGACTCTGCCTCGTGTATATACAGTATGTCCCCGGATTGTCTTTACAAGAGGTATTTTTTTATTATTAACATTTTGAGAAAAACGTAATCTTCATCTAAATTTTTGCTTGTTCTAAAATGGTTAATCCCTTTATACTTTTCCAAATTTCCATACCGTTTGAGAGAAAATTTAAAAAAACATTAAAATATAGTATAATTTTTTACAAAATCCTAAAAATCAAACTGCGTTTCTATGGTAATATAACTTCGTTTTCATTCCTTGATAAATTATTATTCATAGAATTTTAATTAATGTAATATTTTTTTAATGTTGTTGCGAATTTGAACGAAAAGAGAATTGAAAAAAAGAAAATATTGAGAAATAAATATACCAATTAGCAAGAAAAGTAGAAACAGTGTCGGATCTCTGCACTAGTATTTGCGACTTGTTCTCTACACACCGACCGAATTGCGAATTGTCTTCTGGTAGTACGCGCACTATGATCGCGCGCACTGGGCAATAGAGATATCATCTGAGTTTGAATTTTGAAACGAAATTGAATTTAATTTAATGATTTATGTGATCATTCTCAACAAAACAATTAATAATCGAATAATGTAAAGAAAAATAAACAAAAAATTAAACTACTTATTTTTGCACATCACTTATATTGTTCAAATGATTAAATATTGTAAACCCAAACCCAATCAAAGAAAACTAAAAAAAAAGAATAATGAGATGCGTGAACAAATGTACTACAAAATTTATTTAGTTCAATGATACGGAAAGGGTGATGATAGTTATCGGAAAATGTTATACTTTAATAACTGCAAAGAATATGACGTTGATCAAAATTAATAATAACCATCTATCAAAAAATGAAATCGAAATGATATTACCACAGTATACACAGTAATATATTGCCTTTTGATTTTTAGAACTTATTCATTTATTGAACCATATTCTCATGTTTTTTTCTTAATTTTCTCTGAAACGATATGGAAATTTGGAAAAGTATAAACTAGATTAGTCATTTTAGAATCAGTAAAATTTTTTATGAAGAATGAATTTTTCTGAAAATGTCAATAATAAAAATGGTTTTCTTTATGTAAAAAAATCCGGGGACATACTGTAGTTAGCGATCTATAAAATATATTGCTGTTTATTTAAATGTGTTTTGTAGTAAATTGACCATACTCCAAACCAATATTGTCTCTGCGTATGCAGAGAGTATGCATTCAAGTATTTGAAATTCCATTCATAGACAGAGATCAAGTAGACGCACTTTACTAGATATTATAGAAATAGAAGTTCAACGAAAAATAGTGGATAAATATCATATTAAAATCTAGAAAAATATTAAAATATATAGAAAATGCTTGAATCAATCAAAATATAAATAAAAGTATAGAGAACAAACGACTGCCAAATCGATGGATTTCAATCATTCCAAATCATTCGGCCAATTAGTCATTCGTACAAGATTGTCAAAAAACTCTCACTACGCTTTACTTCCGTATTAGACGGTACGAAGCTTACCGAGTCAGCTACTTAAGTAATAAAATAAAAAAAATATATTTCGATACATTTTTTTATTATTTTCACAGTATATCTATTAAACATAAATGTTATTTCTCCTTCAGATAACAAGTCAATATAGATTGGAATTGAAGGATTATGATTTTATTGACATTTTGAAAAAATATGTTCCCAAAGAGACTTGACCAAAATCGACAAAATCCTTGTCCAAAATGGTTGATTTCATAAAATTGATTTGACATAGTATTAGGCTTGATATATAAGAAATATTTGGAAAGTTTTGTATAGACGATATAAAAAATTATTTACAGCATATTAGATGAATTAATTTAAAATCTAAGAAGAAAAAAAATATATATATATATATAGAATGTTCAGCAATTGCTCAACGTTACCATTGTCATCATATATTGTCGAACTCTCTTAGTCATTTGCCAAACAAGAGCTCATTGCTAAACTTATAAATTATTTTTCTCGAGAAAAAGACGCTGGTAGAACACTCTTGCCCGTGGATGCCGTATATAAAGTAAGTACAATGCAAATATGTAATATTCCTATGTAAAATACAAATTGAAAGCGTTTTCAAATAATATGCGAGTTGCTGATATTTTAGAAATAGAAATTTCAACAGTCCAAAAGATTTGAATTAGAGGGATTGTAACTGATGAAGAGTTGAAGAAAAAATGAATAAATGCCAAATAAAATAACGGAACTCGCTCAATCAAAAATAAAAGAACGTATTTAAAATTTTCTAAATAATATGAACTGATCTCAGACACATTCTAAAACTCATATTTGACAAATAGTTATGTCGTAACGTTGTACGATGGCTGAACAGGCTTTAATAACAAAATGTGTCTCATTTATTCTTAAGTTATGACCATTTAAAACAACATTTTTTAATATTTAATAGTATTATAATACAAACCAATTATTTAAATACAAGAACAAATAATTATCTAAAACAATTGTACAACTGACGTCTATTATAGGACTTATACAAGAATGATCTTTTTATTCTAATTTCTACAAATATCTAGCACAAACTACAAATGATTGTATAGTAAATTTTAAAATATTTGAAAGCACGCAATCGAAACTAAACATGCAAAAGTAGTCTATTTATTTAGATAGAGCAGGCTAAATAACTTCAAAATTAAAATATACTCTTACATTAATAATTCAAATACTCCCTAATAATAAGATGTCTCCAATCATTTTATCATAAAAAGTTTTATAGTTTATAAATTACAGTGATAATTAACCATTCTCCAGAGGCTTGTAATTATTTTTCTTTGATTCTATACAGAATGTCCCAACATTTCTAACCAACTATCTACTACGTATGTATTTTGCGAATTTGCCTCCATTCAAAAGTGCTTCGTTTGTCCGTCACAACCAAATTAAAAAAAGAAAACAAATTTTTTAATTTGTTTTAACCTTCCGTTATTTGCGCCTTTTTACATAAGCACACACGTGGGGTATTTTAATACCCCAATTAATTTCTGATCAGAAACATCAGAAAAAAATCATTTTCATCACATACCAATTTATTTACATTTTAACAATTGTAGACACTGAAAAACTTCTTAATTGTACCTAAATTTAATTGCCTGAATTTTAGGATTTACTTTGGCCTTATTTGCTAAGCCATTGTTGTTCCGTCCGATCCGTCTGTTCCGGCCGTTCTGTCCGTTCCGGCCGTTTTGTCCGTTCCGGCAGTTCCGGCCGTTCTGTCCGATTCGGCCGTTCTGTCCGTTCTCTCCGTTCCGACCGTTCCGTCCGATCCGGCCGTTCCGTCCGGTCTGTCCGTTCCGGCCGTTCTGTCCGATCCGTCCGATCCGTCCGATACGTCCGTTCCGTCCGTTCTGTCCGTTCCGGCCGTTCTGTCCGATCCGTCCGTTCTGCCCGTTCTGTCCGATCCGTCCGTTCTGTCCGATCCGTCCGTTCTGTCCGTTCTGTCCGTTCCGGCCGTTCTGTCCGTTCCGGCCGTTCCGTCCGTTCCGGCCGTTCCGTCCGATCCGGCCGTTCTGTCCGTTCCGGCCGTTCTGTCCGTTCCGACCGTTCCGTCCGTTCTGTCCGATCCGTCCGTTCTGTCCGTTCCGGCCGTTCTGTCCGTTCCGGCCGTTCTGTCCGTTCCGGCCGTTCTGTCCGATCCGTCCGTTCTGTCCGTTCCGGCCGTTCTGTCCGATCCGTCCGTTCTGTCCGTTCCGGCCGTTCCGACCGTTCCGACCGTTCCGACCGTTCCGACTGTTCCGGCCGTTCCGTCCGTTCTGTCCGTTCCGGCCGTTCTGTCCGATCTGTCCGTTCTGCCCGTTCTGTCCGATCCGTCCGTTCTGTCCGATCCGTCCGTTCTGTCCGATCCGTCCGTTCCGGCCGTTCTGTCCGTTCTGTCCGTTCCGGCCGTTCTGTCCGTTCTGTCCGTTCTGTCCGGTCCGGCCGTTCTGTGCGTTCCGGCCGTTCTGAGCGATCAGGCCGTTCAGGCCGTTCTGTCCGTTTTGTCCGTTCCGGCCGTTCTGTCCGATCCGTCCGTTCTGTCCGTTCTGTCCGATCCGCCCGTTCTGTCCGTCCTGTCCGTTCCATACCATAGTTATATTCTTTCTTATGGAACACCCGGTATTTTATTTCATTTTTGGATTCTTGGACATAAAATAAGGCATTTATTACAGGTTTAATATCTTTAAAAGCTTTGGTTTTTGAGATATTTAAAGATATTTAAAAATGCATGCTATAATAAAAAAGTTTGTTAACACCTTGTACATTACTTTTTGGAATCAATTCTTGTACTGACTTTCAAGCCAGAGAAATAGACTATACTAAAAAAATGTATTGCTTCCTTAAATGTATACAGAAATTAGGGGTATCAAAAATTGCTTGTCTATTTTAAATATGTAGAATTTTTTTTAACTAGCGAGGTGCGCCACCCTGTATATGATAAAGTATATACGTAGCCCGCATTTCTAAATCAACAATACAAATGTAGATGTGAAGAACGCAGAGGTAGGTATATCAAAGGGAAACCCGAGGGGAAAACAAAACAGTATGAATAAAATTAATTTTATTTGACTGAATATGGAATTGTTTTGGCGTATCCTTGGTGGGGTATTTGATGAAACAAACCCACATTCGTTTTGTCTTCCTTTATAAACCTCTCCTAAAGGGAGAATCTGAGAAATCTGTCAACAATTAATATTATCCTAAGGTAATTCGTTATTTGTACAATTTTAATTTAATATTTTTGTATATCACTTCCTTTAAAATTATAATAAAAGAAGCGATAGCCTCTAAAAAAAATAGAGGTTTTTTTAATACAATCTAATAACAATGTGTAATGCAAATGTATTTCCCATGCATCTGTAGATGTTAGTAATCAATCGCTTCTTTGATTTTAAAGTATATAACATAAATAAACATAATATATATAAAAATTAAAAACAAATTAAAAATAATCATACAGAAAGTTTGAAGATTTTTGGTTCTACCTTATTAAGTAATTGTTAGCAGGTAGTAATTTTTAATTTTTAAGTTTAATTTGATATAATGTCATTTTAACAGAACGTCAACGGTTTTTATAGATGTATCTGTTGAAAAAAAACTAAAGTGTTCTCGAATAGTTGTATTTAGATATTTTAAATAGTTTTTTTCCTTTGTTCTTTGTGTTCATTCAAAAAGATTCACTTTCTAAACGCTAAGCATTTTTTTGTCGGTTAGGCAAATTTGTTTATTAGTAAACTACTGCTGACAATTAATCTCCGTCGGATTAATGCGCCAGTTTTTACAAAAAAATAACTATTTTATTTTGCAGATTTTTTTTAAAGTGGCGAAGTAGGCCTTTTTGGAGGCACTTTTTTAAAACTGATCAATAAAATCATCAATTTATAAACATATTTACCAATACGATAGTATGATCAAAACAAAATCTGGGATTGAAAATCGATAATAATTTTGGCGAGGTCAATCTCTACACATCATTTACTTAAAAGTGATATAAAACTTGTCAAAAATTAACACTATTTATAGAAAGTTTAAAAAAGAATAAAACATACATATATATTTCCAAAAAATTATTTTTTCTCAAATTTTAAACTACACCATTTAAAATTTTTACTCAATATAAAAAAAACACTTACACTAACGTCTAGAACTTGACCTCGCCAAAATTATCGTCGATTGCCGTTAACAGCCATCTTTGACGCCGTTTTTCGATCGTATGGTATTTTCAAACAAGTTAAGTGTAGGACTTTCTTGTTTAAAATACAAAGTGTCGAATAAGCTAAGAGCCAACTGGTTGTCGGTTGAAGATGGTAGTTCTCAAAATGTAAATATTGTTTTTTTAAATTTCCACAGTTAAATAACTCGGTTAATTTCAATTTACTTTAGAAATTATAAACAGAAAACATGTACCTTTTGTCTAAATTTACCATTGCTTAAAACACTTACTCTCATTTTAGATACACCCTGTAAAATTTAATAATATTTATACGACAAAAAATCATTAATATTTTGCTTTAACAAAATTCTGTTTCATAATCTTATTTACACAATAGCTAGATTTCAGTGTAGTGTAAATGTTTTATACTAATATTATGCACTATAGAGATGATGTTTTATGATTTATGACGTTAATTACTTTAACGTAACAACTGTAGTTAAGACACGTGTAGAACTCTGCTGCAGACATGACAAGATTTAAAGACTTTTCACACAACGTTATTAATCAGTGGAGCTTAACAATCTGCGGTTAAACAACGACCGTCAAAATGCAAACTAAAACCATAAATTGAGTGAAATCAATATCATTTGACGTCCTTATGTGTAAACAGTAATTTATAACAATACTGCATAAGAATATAAAATTTCGTTCACCTTATGTACAAATTTTATTTTATAATTTTATTGAAAAAAAAGTGCAAATATTTTCAGGGCTGGTTGATCTCGATAAAGGAAATATATTTTCTCTTTACCATTTTTCAAATTCGTCCAAAATAACCGAGTGCTTTCACTATCAAAATTTCCAAACAAAATTATTTATTACTTCCGTCCAATCCGACCCGTCCGATCTGTCCGATCCGTCCGATCAGTCCGATCAGTCCGCTCCGACCGGTACGATCCGATCCGATCCGACCGATTCGATCCGACCGGTCCGACTGATCCGTCCGATCAGAACGGTATTTTAAATAGTTTTTCTCTTTCTTTGTTCTTTGTGTTTTTTGCTTCCGACGACGGAAAGATATACTTTCCAAGCGCTAAGCATTTTTTTGTCCGTTAGGCAAATTTGTTTATTAGTAAATGGATTTTTTGAGAACCACTGGATCTTTTCTGTTTTTTTCTTGCTATGGCGATATAATATTTCGGAGTAAGAAACATGCGTAATATCTATTACATACCTACTTAGTCCAACGCTAAATTTCATGCGCTTGTGAAAACACTTGTGTTCTTCTCTCTTTATTTAGTACGCCTTTTTGTATTGAGTATGTTTCCAAATGGCAAAAGAGTACGCCAGGGATACACGATATCCCCAAAGCTGTTTACAGCAACATTAGAAGAAATCTTCCGTCAACTGGATTGGACCAACAAAGGATTAAAAATAGATGGAGAATATTTTAACTATCTAAGATTTGCCAATAGTTTTGAAAAACTAAAGCCACAAATTAATGAACCTACATACAGCCAGCAATAAGGTGGATGTCAAAATGAAGTTAGCGAAAACTAAAGTGATGTACAACGAACTAGTGGAAACAAAATACATTCTAATAAGTAACACAACATTGGAAATAGTAGAAGAAAATATATATTTGGGACACATAATACACAGCTCGGGATCTCTACTACCCGAAATCAACACAAGAATAATTAAGTTAGCATGGAGTACTTATGAAAGAAACTCAATCATATTCAAATCTAGAATGCCACTTTATCTAAACAAGAAGACATTCGGCCAATATGTACTACCACACTCATGACCTATGCATGCAAAACTTGGATATTTAAAACGCACATTATAAGGAAACTACAGATTGCAGAACGCCCAATGGAAAAAAATATGCTGAGAACAACCAAAAAAGACTGTAAAAGAATAGAGTGGATACGACAAACGACCAGGTTATAGATATCATCTACAGAATCAAATCCATCAAATGAAAATGGGCAGAAGGCTTGGTATGAAGAACAGACGGACCAAAAAATTACAACGTGGTAACCACGTGGAATTAAGAGACCTAGAGGATGATTGAACCTGAGATGGGACCATAATATTAGGAAATTAGCAATAATAATTTGACCCGCACGGTCAACAATAGACAACAATGGGCCCAACTATAAAGAGAGTATGTAAGGGAAGCTACACCATAAAGGAAAATGGTTGAATAAACTGAAAATGATGATTGTATTGAGAGTATTGACTATTTTCTTAGTACACAAGAAAATCGGCACCCAAAGCCAGAAATGGTGACCCGGTATATAAAGTGTCCATCATACATTAATGAATTATGAAAAAAAAAAATTAAACGAGTTCTAAATCGCTCTCAATATTTTCTTTTCAGCATCTGACTTTATGTTAAAAAAACATAGTTTTTACATCAATTTTAAAAAACAAATTACATTTCAACTTAAGCTCACATGTTCATAAGTACACTCCGTCACTAACTAATCAAAGTTGTTTCGTTTTAACCTATCAGATTTAAACTCTATTATCGCATTAGCGGCGATATTAAACAACGACGCACGTACGTACATTAATCAGAGCTCAATCAACCCCAATTTGGGAATTTGTTGTTGAGTTCGAGCCGATTATAGTTTTGCGTCAGATATGAAATATATTAGAGAACAAATAAATGGCGGAAATGGTCGATAAATAGGATGCGCGCCGCGTGCGGTCACACACAATTTTAATGCTATTAACATAGACATTTTTATTCGGGAACTCAGTTTTGGGATTTGTGCATAAATTATGGCGTAGCGTCGAATTATGTTGTATCAACTGGATGAGGATTTGCGTGTTGTGTTCATTGGTTAGGGGTTGTCTGAAGTGGTATTTAGCAGAGTGATAAATGACGGGCTTAAAAAGCAACGGAATTCTAGGCAAAATACAGATTCTAATATTACATACAGGGTATTTGTAAACAAGCACATAAAAATCAATTGATGGTTTGTTTTTTTAATAAGGGTGATTTTTTTTATACATTTTTTAATAATGTATTATTTTGTTGCTGATTTATTCAGTTATATAATATGAACCATAGCCAGATATTCAAAATAGACAAAACATATACATTCATGTAAAACTTGGAAAATAAGTAATTCACACAGTAATAAACAGACTTTCTATATGAAAGTCGATTAGGGAAAATAGTATGATTCATTGGCAAGCGATGTAAATATTTGTGATCAGGTAAAATTGTGATGCAAGAGGAGGCTTAGCTTGCACGGGCGCGGCAGGTCAGTCAGTCGTTGATAGGCCGGCCGGCTGTGTAGTGTTGTGTTTTGTCACAGAGCTGACAAATGGAGGTTGTGAGTCTTTTGACTAATATAGTTGCAAGTCGTTTGACTGTAAGCCAACGGGGTCGTTTGACCACGGTAAGAAAACCTCTTGGGACGTCCTGCCTTCGAGTTGGTCTTGAGAGTTTGAGGTCTCCATAATGTCTTCTCGATTGACGATGCGGCGTTGGGATAGTGAGCTACCCAATAGCCTATTCGATTGGGATGCGAATCTGTTTAGCGGCAGAGTTGCGTCCGGGGGAAGCCCCTATACTATTTCAGGTGACACTAGCTAGTTGTTGAAGATTATTAACCAATAGATCCGAATAATATTTGAATTAGATGGAAGATATGGAATGTGATCTATTGAATAGAATATCAGTGACTAGGGGGCGGAGTACCCCCGGGTGAGTCTTACTATTTAACTATCAATTTTATCCAGATCAGTAAATGTTTGTTTTGTTATTTTCATGTACAATGAGAGAGTGCTTGCCAATGACCAACTAAATGGATATTTGAGGTGAATTTGCATTGTGAGACCCGGTTGAGTAAGCCCCAAAAATACCGATTTTACATTCATTTGTTTCAACCCAACATTTACAAAAAAATGTCAACAAATGGTTTGTGTATTAGTTAAATAATTCTATTTACGCAAAAAAAGAAATTATATAGGATGAGTCTTAAATAAATGCAAATATTTTTCGACTCCAGAAACACGAGTATGAGGTTTATTTGGCAAAATAAAAATTCGGAATTTTTTGAAAAAAAAATTAAAATATTTTTAGTTTTTAGTTAAAAAACATATAATTTGTTGATAATATGGCAATATAGGTAGTAGATTAAATTTATAAGAAAGAGAATCCAGAAAAGATTGAGTGGTTCTCAAAATTTTGGCAATTTTTTTTTTAATTTTCAAAGTAAAATAACTCGGTTATTTTTAATTTGTTAATTTTATTTTAATTTTGAATTTATTAATTAAATATGTAAAGGTTGATTCTCACTATACCATCAATATCAGCTACCTTCCGTTTCCCTTCCGTTTACATAAAATATTATATCATCTTAGTACACAGGACAATGCACACTATCCGTTCCGTTTCCCTTCCGTTCCATATCCTTTCACGCCATACATTTTTTTTGCGGACGGACTGAAGCGTATCGGAAATAACGTTGTCAAGTTCTTACACTTGTACCAGCTCTGCTAACATTTTGTTTACAACTATTTATTTATTCTTTCACCTCTTAATTAAATCTATTACCTTTTTCAAAAGATACAAATTTTTAAAACAAAACTTTCGTAATTACATAAATTGTACAATAAAAAGTACGGAACTGATACGGAACGGAAGCTTACGTATAGTGTCAATACAATAAGAAATACGGAACGGATATGGAATACAAACGGAAGGTATAGTGAGAATCAACCTTAAAGGATGATTCACGGTACACCGTGACGGGCCGGGGCCGTGCGACGGTGAAGGCACGGCCAAACATTGTCAAATGTTATTTATACTTATACATTCATGCTAAGCCGAGCACGGCCCGAGCTTCGCCGGAACCCGTCCGTGCCCCGGCCAAGAAATGTCGGTGTACATTTTTCCACGGATCCGCTACGGTCCGGCCTCGTTGCGGCAAACATAAATGAGCCGCCGCGGCTAAATACTTCGTTCGTCTACGGGCCTATAGCGACTGTTTTCTAGCAGTGTTGCCGCACCCAACTTTTAGCGCGTACCACATTATAAACTAAAAATGTACCACTTTGGTACACTTTTTTAAAGCACAACAAAATACATCTGCAAATGACTTTAACCGGTTTGGTCGTTGTGAATTTCTTCATAAATTTCTACATAAAAAAACTTACTGGAGAAAGACACAAATCGAGACGAAAAACATGAAATAGAAATTCAGAAAACCCAATTATAAGTATGTATAGGTTGAAGAAATCTAAGTAATTCTAATACTACACAAAATACTTGGAAAACTTAAATTTTATTAAAAAAAAAACGCAAATATAGAAGCATGTTTGAAACAGTAAATTTTCAAGTTTTTTCTTCGGGTTATTTAATATAGGCAACGCTATAGACATTACAACGTTTATAATACGTCGTTAATTAATGCGGATTGTCTCCGAATGGTATCGGTAAGCGCGTTTAATGCAATATCAACGACAATAATTATTAAATATCTATTCATTTTCGGTGCGCGTGGGAAATAATTATTGTACCAAATCATCCTGGATTTGAAAATGTAGTACCATTGTACCAAATAGAATTAAAAGTATCAAATTTGGTACAAATGTACCACTGCGGCAACACTGTTTTCTAGAATATAATCGGCACGGACATGATCCCCGTTGTCCACTCGGTGTAGCATATATTGAAGGCCCGGACGTGGCTCGGTGTCTACTTTACGAAACGTGCCCGGCTCGGGTACGGCCCGGTGTACCATGAATCATCCTTAAGTCGGAAAATAATATACAGATATGGTGCTACATCTATATTTAAATCTTAAGCAATATAAAATACAATTTGTATAACTAAGAGAACATCTAATATAGGAATGTCTCCCTTTCTTTTATAATGTATTTCAAAAATTAAATCATAATGGCTAAATAGAATTAAATTGCTTATTTTTGTGGCTGGTTAATGGAAACATGTATTTTTAGTCGAAACATTATCGTAACGTTCCACGTAATTAGCACAGTTATAGCGTCTAGTTGGATGTAAAGAGTTCTTTAAGATTCTATGTTTCCGAATATTAAAAGCATAATAACTTTTTAGTACGCATACATTTTTACTACATTAATATCAAAACAATTTTTTACTTCCATTATTTTTACTGGATTTCTCAACGACTTCTTATTTTTCAGTGGCTCTGTATTTTTCATACACAAATTAGTCTAGCCGACGAAAAAAACTCTTGGCTTTTTAGAGAAGTTTTTTACTAGATGAATGTCGAATTCGAATGTTAATAATAAATAGGTTGTGAAGTTTTGTTGAACAATTTCTGATTAACTGAAAATTAAAAAATAATTCATGTCAGTTGTCAGCTTTTAAAATTAAATTAGATAAAACCACAAGATAGGGTCTTGGATTTTTTAACAATTTAATATATTATTATATGAATAAACAAAGAACGGCGTCAAAGTTGGTTTGGAAATGAAGTTCGCTGTTATTTCATATATAAAATATTATAGTAAATCTCGTCATTTCCAAGCCAACTAAATGACTTTTTTCGGTCATACGAAATATTCAGTACCTATGAAAGAATGTTATTTTCGAGGGGAAAACCGCTGACCTAAATTTTGTACACCAACTTCCCTTTTATGCAAAAACTTCCTCATACATCCTTTACATCATTTTTACTTCCTTCTGCCCCTTTTAATACTTCCTTAACATCCTCAATACTTCCTCATACTTCCCCATATTTCCTCGTACATCCTCAATATATCCCCGTACATCTTTAATACTTCCCCGTACTTCCTTAATACTTCCTCGTTAAACCAAAGTATGTGATTCAAAATATATTTCTATTAATCCACTTTAGAATCGGCTACCAAAAACAGCCAGCGTTATAAAAAAGCCCTAAATGATAGCGAAAATTTAATTGTTTGCAGGCGTTCAAATAATATACAGGGTGGTCCGAATTGTATTCCGGAAACTTTGACAGCATATTCTGCAGATAAAAAAAAATTGGCGCCGGGAGGCACGAATAGCCGCCCATACGTGATATTTTTTGTTTATCTCAAAAACTGCGACTTTGACTGATTTTGATGTTATACAAATTTTGTTGCAAATATTATTCCTAATCTTAAATTGAAAACCGCGTTTCGCTAGCTACTGTAATAGTACGATTTTTTAAAATTTTTAACCCCCTCCAATACCCCCTTAACAACCCCCCACTCCCACCAAAAACTAATGGCCCGATTCTCGGGTGCCACAGTATTTTTGTGCTAAATTTGGTTAAAATCGGTTTAGTGGTTTTTGAGTTATCGTGTTACAGACGGACAGACGAACAGACAGACAGACACCCTGGAAATATTTTGTATTTAGGTCATTTATGACCCAAATAACTCATTTTGAGTGAAATTTAAAAAAAATTGCCGATCTTAATATATCTACCTGTCGGAATGATCGGCTAATTAGTAAAAAAGTTCGTATAAATATATGTCATATCAATTAAAATGTCAAAATAACGATAAGCTAGCGCTTTGTGAAGTTTCTAAAATGCTCACTTTTAAAACAAAACTCGAAGACCAACGCGAGAGGATTGCTGCCTAGTATAGTCGAAACCACAATGTTGCCAATTGTAAAAAAATATTCTAAAACCGTAGACAAAAAAATGTATTATTTAAATACCAACTTAAAGCAGTTCTAAGCTCAAGTAGCTCAAGTAGGGATCAGATTCTATAATCAACTATATTCTATATAAGGAAATTCTTCTGTTTTTCTTTTTAATTTCTAATAATTCTCTTGAACTTTACAGGACTTCCTTCATACTTCCTCAATACTTCCCCGATATTTCCTCGTACTTCCCCGTACTTCCTCGCATTTCCTCGAAACTTCCTCTATACTTCACCAACTTCTTCCATACTTCCCGTACTTCCTCGCATACTTCCCCCTTTTTGTACATCACTTCCCCAGCGGTTTCCCTCTCGGTTATTTTTATTGTTTATTCTATGTTTAACACGAATAAATTTTCAATACATAAATGCGGTTTTTCAATACGTAAAGTCCGTCCGATCCGTCCAATCCGACCGGTCCGTCCATTCCGTCCGATCTGACCGGTCCGTCCGTTCCGTCCGATCCGACCGGTCCGGCCGTTCCGTCCAATCCGTCCGTTCCGTCTGATCCGTCCCTTCCGATCCGATCCGACCGGTCCGACCGATCCGTCCGATCCGATCCGACATATCTGTTTATATGATTTAAGCACAGAATAACAGAGGACATCAAAATTAACCAACTCAGTTGGTACGGGCACGTACAAAGAATGGAAGAGAGCAGAATCTCAAAGAAAATACTCAATTGGACACTACAAGATAAAAGAAAGAGAGGGAGAGCTAGACGGAGTTGGAGAGAAGGAATAGACGGAAACATCAGAATAAGAGGAATAGACAAAAACCTCTGGATGAGACCAATGAAGACTGGAAATCAGAAGACGGCAAAGAACGTTATGAACTGATTTGTATATACTGATGAATTAAAATTGATAAATATTTTTAATCAAATAAAATTATAATGAACATAATTGGATATTTTTTATCTTTCTATATCATTATCAATAACAAGAAATAATTCCAGAAAACAAAATAAACAGACACATTCAAGCTTTAATTAAATTTCTGTGAAATATTATAACAAATGGAACTGGCGCTGTAGTTCTCACCGCGGCAAAATACTGCAACTCATTCCTTTATTTATTTAGGTTTCGTAGGGTCTGTGGCGAAATCGATCCATGGGAACGGTTTAAAAATTTACAAATTATAGACCGACCCTAAGAATTATCGTGCTATAGCTAGCTATTAAATTGCAGCGTGGAAGATTTAGGATTTGCTGTCATGCCCTCTATCAGTACTTTTTAATAAATTATTAGAACCGTACCCGCCTTTATGTTTTAAAGGGTTTCCTTACAGGATTTAAATACACAGCATATGTTTTTTAATATTAAATATTTCAGATGTCAATACATTCCATCTATGAAATTGGGTAATAATACTAAAACAATTTCGGACACCCATTGTCTTTATTTTAATATACACAATATTTCGACACTCCGTGAGCGGTATCAAATGTGAACCAAACTAAATCTTAAATCTATTCAGCATATACAGGGTTATTCGCCTCATTCGACACGCAGAAATTGTAAAACCTTGAATTTGCCTCCAGATGGTTTCCCTCCACTGCTTGAAATAGGCTCTGTCATTACAATTGAATCGTTCTGGAACACTTATAGCACCTTGAATCTTTTTCGCAATCTCTATGTTATTGTTGATAGACTCTTAGATATATCCTTCCGCAACCGTTGCAGATCGCCATCCTCCGTGTCTTTTTAACGTTGTCATGTTCACTCCTGCATTTGCCAGTAATGTATACAATAGCCAGTGTATTGCTCAGGATGTTGTAGACCCAAGTACTTGCGGACGATCTTCCTGAATCATTTTTCTTTAAAATCTGACTTGCTGGTTGATAATTACTCACTATTTTATCGTTCAAAAATCGCGATTTATCTAAATGACGTCTTAATGTCAGTGCTATTTATTATTTACAAAAAAACAAAACGCACATCTATATTGCATAGTAACATAAACTGATAATTTATTAATTCGCAACAATGAAAGTAGAACTGGAAGATCCTTTTAAAACAATTATTCTTTAGAGATTGGACATGAAACAGTTCTGCTGTTGGATAAAATTTTGTATGGCACTCGCGTGTTATAACATATAAGTCACATGAGAAAATTAGCCTTTAAGGCTAAACATTTCCCAGCGTGACTTATATGTATTGTTAACGCCTAGGCAAAAAATAGTTAATTGCTGAACGACCAACAGTTCGGCTTCAGGTCCGGACACAGCACTGTGCTGGCTATTCTGGACCTCGTGTCATTCATTTTGGATGGCTTTGAGGGTAGGGAACATGTTGGCGCGGTATTTTGCGATTTAAGTAAAGCCTTCGATTGTGTGTCTCACGAGTTGCTCATTAAAAAACTCGACTATTATAAATTTAGTGAGGATAGTGTTGTCCTTTTAAAATCCTACATGGAGGACAGAATATAGAGGGTGGTCGTTGATGGTGGTTCCACAAGGCTCAGTACTGAGCCCTTTACTTTTTTTGATTTATATAAAAAACTTACCACATATCCGACGTGACGACCACTACGGTTTGTTGGCAGATGATACAGCGGTCTCGGTCAGAGGAAAAGAGCTAAAAGACCTAGAGGGAGGCGCGGATGACGCTCAAGCGAGGGCGGCTGACTGGTTCCGGAAAAGTAACCTAGTTTTAAATGAGGCCAAAACAAATCGTGTAATTTTTTCTTTGAGGAGAGGAGTGTGCCTGAGGACTGTCGCTTCTCCAGGGAATCTGTTCCATTTTTAGTAGTTCAGTTGGACAGTGAAATGCCATGGAATGCTCATATTGAGCAACTACGCTCTTTTTCATTCTGTGATGTCCTACGCTATTTTGGCTTGGGGTCACGCACCTCAGTGGCGCAGGGTTTTCGCGCTTCAGAGGAGGGCTGTGAGGGTTGTCGGAGGTTTGGGCTACAGGGATGATTGCAGGGAAACCTTTAAAATGTTAAATATAATTACTCTCCCAAATCTTTATATATTGGAAAATCTATTATATGTTTAAGCCAATACAGAAAAATATCCCACAAATGCTCAGCACGGCTCTCATGACACTCGTAGGGCGGAGCACCTCAGTATCCCTATACATAGGTTAGAAAGGTCTCGAGATGGACCTAGATACTGGGTATAAACTATTGTCCGATAAGGTATTTAAGGGTGGGGTTCATGTAAAAAATTCGTCCAAAAGTAGGAAAATATATTATTAAATTGACATAAATAGTAAAATTCAACCAGCGCAGCGTAACCATAATTTCTCGATACATAATTATGTACAAGGTATTACCAGGTATTACTTTTAAATATTTTTACATTATATGAAACGTTTAAAACTGTTTAAAAAATTATTTGTAACGTTTGAAAAAAAATAGCATATTCTATTCGGACTAAAAATGGCTTTTTGTGCCTCGCCTGTAATGCCAAACGTGCAGCCTAGCCAAAAAAAGTGTCATTTTTACTCCTGATAAAACAATATAATATTATTTATCGAAAAACAATCTTCTAATTTTATTTATGTCGCTACGCTATACGTTTATGACTCTAAACAAAAACAATGAGAGTAATTTAAATTTATTTCTATTATTGTTCGTAACTGCTTGCCGTAAACCGTTCCATGTAAACATATGATTGATTACACGCACACAAACGCACGCAATAAAATTCCGAATCGTATTCCAGAACGATGAGTGATTATATTTGTTTTATCTTTAACTTAATGCACATTATAAATTTTACAATAAAACAAAATGAATTTAATGGAATTATTTAATATCGTTTTTAGAAACATCTATTTAAACGACTGATGAATAATTAATTTGTAACATTATTCACGTTCCTGCAAGGGAAATAATGATATTTTGGTATCGATTGGTCTGTTAAAACATGGTGTTGTGTGAAGGACAAACGTAGTGGAGCTTATGTTACTAATTATAAAATGTAATAATGTAATGACAAGGGTGGTATTAATTAACCCTGATTAATAATTTTCTTTTTTGGTTTTATTTCAGTTTAACAGTAAACCCGATGTGTTTGTTGACTAGTTATACAGATAGCAAATAAACCATTACATCAAGTATAGAAAGAGTAAATATACAAACACCATTAATATAAAATACAGGGTGGTGCCTCTCGAGAACGATAGTTTGTATTGAAATTAAATTTTGGGAACATGTAGAATTTAATTTCGTTTATAATTAACATTTTTTAAAAAATATACCGGGTGCCTTATAACTCTTTTATTTTTACAGATAAAAAAAACGAGATTTGATATGTTTGTATATGACATAAATCAGGATTGATTGACGTATTCAATTGATTTTGGTCCCTTCCTGCTTCACCGGAAATGACTACAACTTTTGATTGTTAAACGAGACCCTTTGTATTTTTTACCTCATTTGATAGAAAATGACATTCTGAATAGAATGGCATATAATATATCAATTTTTCACATTTCGAATATGGTTTATTTGAAATTGCAACATGCGGTTCATAACGACAATTTGACTCAAAATACCAAGTCTGTGGTACCAAATTGTTCTTAAAAAAAATCTTTCTCCAAATATGCTAATGGGTCACCCTCGTTCCATTTGAAAAAATTGAGATATGATTAAAAATACGATTTGGGCACCTTTTAACCGGTCAGGACAAAACGCGAAAAACATTAGACTATCAAATCTATTTTTTCAAGGCTCCTTGATTAAAAATTAGTGTTTTTAACACAGCCGTGGCACTCTAAATTGAAATTTAAAATACGATTTTTTTAAGCAAAAATATCAAAAGTTGATATATGATATGTCACTCTATTCAGAGTATAATTTTCTATCGAAGAAAGTGAAAAAAATACGGGGGTGCCAATGAAAAATCAAAAGTTGTAGTAATTTCCCGTGAAACAGGAAGTGGCCAAGAATAATTGAATACGTCAATCAATCCTAATTTATGTCATATACTAACATATGTACTTAATCTCGTTTTTTAATCAGAAAAAATAAAAAAATATAGGGCTGAGCCACTTTTGAGCCTCACCTGGCATAGTAGGGGTGTTCCTAAAAAAAGTTACCGATCAAAACAAATACTAAAAACAGAATTAAATAAATGTTTATAAATAAAAAAGTACTTTCACTAAACATTATCTTTTAAGTAAGAATTTTACATAGAATCTTTCAAGTCCCCGGTAGCCGCGTAGTTAAGTCGTTAGGATGCTATGACGTTGGAGCCGTAGTAAGTCAGGTTCGAATCCTAGTCAAGGCGACTTTTTTTTAATGGTTTTTTTTTATTTTATACATATTTTTACAAATTTATTTTTACTTTTTATATATTTATTATTGATTAATACAAAAAGTACTTATGCGCGCATTTAAAATTTCAGCTAAACCGGAAAAAAAGTTTATAATAATATAGTGTCTAATGTTGTATTAATAATGAATGGTACGGAACCCTTCATGCGCGAGTCCGACTCGCACTTGATCAATTTTTTTAAACAGTATAGTTAAATATCGAATATTTGCAATTACAACTTTAAGATTTAATCGTTTATTTTGTTTTCACCCAATGTAGAACAAAGTTTCAAACATAATCTCTGTTTGATTCCGACCTGACGTAATCACACATTGGAAATCGTGCATCGATAAACGCCAGAATTCCATCTGTCGCCGTTATATCGTTGGGAAATCGAACGGCATTAAGAAAAGCGGTAATTCGTATCGGCAGAATCGGCGCTGGGATCGAAACAAAGCCGCACGTAACGCAGAACGAACGCTAACTGAATTACCCGTGTATTAGCGAAGGATTTATGGACGGGGTCAGTTTTAATGCCCTTTGTTTTCGGACAGACAGACGGAGGGACGAATTTACATCTATATATCGGAGAATACCTGTACTGACGCGGCGTTCTTTGTTCAGGGAGGCGAATTATTGCCGGCAATTCTTTGTTGTTATCGAGGATTTTTATTGCTCGTAGGTTACAGATTTGCACTGCAAATTACAGTCGGCGATTAAAAACATTCGTTGTGCGATTTGGAGCTATTAGTAGGTTGTATTAAAAGTTTAACTGTATAACCACATGTATAAACCGTTTAATTTTATTATTATAATCTATAGATGTGAGAAAATATTACAATATTTTTATTTTAATTCTCTATTATATTTGGCGCCCAACGTGGGGTGAGGAAAAAAATTCATAGGTAATTCTCAGTTTCAAACAAGAAAGGCAACTCTTTGTTGTTATCGAAGATTTTTATTGCTCGTAGGTGACAGATTTGCACTGCAAATTACAGTCGGCGATCAAAAACATTCATTCTGCGATTTGGAGCTATTAATAGGCTGTACTAAAAGTTTAACTGTATAACCACATGTATAAACAGTTTAATTTTATTATTATAATCTATAGATGGTAAAAAAAATATTACAATATTTTTATTTTAGTTCTCTATTATGTTTGGCGCCCAACGTGGGGTGAGGAAAACAATTCAAAAGTAATTTTCAGTTTCAAAAAGAAAGGCAATTCTGTTATTGTGAGTTTTTATTGCTCGTAAAGTGACAAATTGGCACTGCAAATTACAGTCGGCGATTAAAAACATTCGTTGTGCGATTTGTACTAAAAATTTAACTATATAACCACATGTATACTTGTATTCATTTAAAACTTCCCAATATGGCGGACTTCAGTATGGGAGGCTTAAAAAACGAAAATCTCTAAACTGGAATCGACTGTACTTCAAATCGTTCAAATTGATAATCTGTGGTAAATCCAATTGAACTCTGACACTTGGCTGACATTGACGTTTACGGTCCCTTTTTCTAAATATTTTCATTATTTTTTGAGTTTTTATTCACAAATTCTACTTGATTTTGTTCTTTTATTTAACCTGCAGCCTGCAGTACTAATTTTATAGTTATAAATAATCTTTTCACAGGTCAAGAACTGAGGAATAGGCTGGAAGAAATTTAAAATGTGTAAAACGCTTAAAAACGTATTTTAGAAAACATTGACTCGTCCACAAATTCGTGAAAATAAATTAGTCCAGATATTTGTAAAAAGGTCTCTAATTATTTCGAGAAGTTTCCTCGTATCAGTAATTTTCAGGTTTGTAATATGTATATGATAATAAATAGATTAAAACTTATATTTCACGAAACAGCGCGGGCATTACAGATTGTTGTAAATCAATTTTAAAATATAAAGAAGGTTTAAAACAGGTTTTAAAGTTGAGTGAGTAGAGAAGACCTAAATAAGGTAACGTTGGTAATGGGACCAAAGATCAAATAACACTTGAAATATATAATATGTACAATAATTGTAAATAGTTTTTATGAATCTGTTTGATATCTATTGCATTGTTTTTATATTTCTTGAAATATATATTTTTTTACTTTACAGGATACACAAAGAATAATAAAAAATACAGTTACTCACTAAAAGCACGTAAGGTTTGTAATAGATGTAGTTAGAATATCAAACACCAAACCAAACCAAAAATTATGTTTTATTTTACTGGTATTCCTCACATTTGAAAGGAAAGTCATTTCATAAATAAGCAGAAGGACATTGTATTGTACACTCTATATTAATAATTCTTTTTTATCCTATACTTGTTAGTTGACACATTACTTACTAGGTATAAAATTTAGTACTGATTCCAAACCAATAGTTGTGGTTGTGAAATATTCTGATGTGTTTCTGGCAATTTAAAATAAGTGAATATTTAAACAAACATTTCTGGCTTTCTTGACATGAGTGTGAACACAAATTTAATAAAGGTATAATGTGGATAATGTTCTGATTATTACAGTTTGCATGGATGTTTTTGTATGTTGTTATTTTTAATAAAGCATATTTAATCAGTTTTTGAGTATTTCTTTTTCTCTCAGAGGATGGTGTTCTAATCTTTATTTATATATAAATTTCCATAAATTATATCTACAAAATGTATTACCTTATAACTTTTTGCTAAAAACTTTGTAGCTGATACAGTTTAACAGTATATAAAAGAACCATTAAAATAAGATGTTTGAAAATATATAGCTGTTTTTGCACACATCAATTCAATTTGTGATTAACTGTATTGAAATAACAAGTTAAGAGAAATGAGGTAATCTATTAACTATAACATGAAACGCATCATCCTATTTCCAAGAACTCTATTAATTTCACTTATTAAACAACTATAATTAATCAATAATCTTGATAATTCTAGGAACTCTCAGATATCGTCAAAACATGAAAACAAAAATTCACTTCCTATAGTTCTTACGTCCCTTTAACTGAAATATAAGAAACAGGGAATTAATATTCTCACTGAGAAAGTTTATAAAATACCTTTAAGTAAATTCTCTTCGGATCTGCGGTAAAATACCTTTTTTCTTATTAAATAATTTCAATAATCTATGCAAAATCTATGTTTTTATTTATGACAACCACCTAATCACCTAACTTTAACGTCAACTTGACAATCCTGAAAAATGTTATTGTTAACCAAAGACTAAATCAATTTCTGAATTCGCTAACGCCCAACTTATTTTTCATTAAAAAAAAATTACTAATTTTCGTAACTAGGTCGGCCATATTGAGGAACTTTTAAAAGAATTGTACGATATAAACCGTTTAATTTTATTATCATAATCTATGTGAAAGAACGACCAGCTTCCCAAGTGGAAACCAACTCAAAACAGAACTCAAGAACCTAGAAGACTCCATCCGTATCTGGAATGCGAATCCTCCATGGGTCTTAGACACTCGAAGAAATTTCTCACAACTCACGATCTAAAAACTAAACTATTAATTTATTCAAAATATTTAACTGACTGAAAAAGAGCTTCAATATTTTGCATTCTAAGTTACAAATAGCTTTGTACAAGATACTACAATACCTACTTCTAGATAGACAGTCGTAGATTCAGATTTAACCGATCATCCGTCTAAAAGCAAAACGCATTAAAACTGCCCTGCTATAAATCCTCAGCTAATGCGCGCGTAATTCAGTTAGCGTTAGTTCTACGCCACGTACGGCTCTGTTTCTATCCCTTTGCCGATTTTGCCGATACGAATTACTGCTTTTCTTAATGCGATTCGATTTCCGACCGATAAAACAAAGGCAGATGAAATTTTTACGTATATCTATGGCCGATGTGAGTATATTGGAAGCCGGAACTAAAATGGAACTGTAGATGTATAGTTCATACCAATTAAACTTTTAGTCATGTGATTAAGCTTGACCAGCACAACGTTGCCCACTTTTACATATTTTCTTTTAATCAAAATATTTTAGGAAACAAAAATAAATTAATTATAAATATATAAACAGTTATTAATTACATCAAGTGCTACGTACTTTCCACACTTCTCTACGGGGTTGAGTCGTGGACACTCAAAGTAAGCGCAATGAATAAGTTGGAAGCATTTGAGATGTGGGTATATGGCAGAATGCTGAGAATACCATGGACTGGCCGTGTCTCGAATGAACGAGTTCTAAACCAAATGAACAAGGACCGAGAACTCCTCGACATAATAAAAAAGAGGAAAGCAGCCTATTTGGGCCATATCATGAGACATAGCAAGTATGAATTCCTTCAGCTCATCATCGAGGGAAAATTGAAGGAAAGCGCGGACCCGGACGACGGCAATGCTCCTGGCTGAAGAACATCAGAGATTGGGCAGGCCTGGACTCACATACTTTGCTGAGAAGAGCGAAAAATAGAGAGGAATTTGCCATGGTTGTTGCCGATCTTCACTGAATGGAGAAGGCACTTTAAGAAGAAGATTAATACATCAACGAAACTCACCTCGTTAACAGCACTTAAGGGACATTCTTCTTCTTAAGGTGCCGTGCAGATTCCTGCGTAGGCGTTCATCTTTTTCTTCCTCATCAGATGGTTCTATTAACTGCAGCGATTTGGAGTGCTTGGAAGTCCTGTATGCCTGTCCAGTGACGAATATTTCTCAGCCAGGATAGCTTCCCTCGGCCTATTCCTTTTTTGCCCCCTCTATTTTACCCTGGAGGGGGACATAAAGGGTCATTACTACCGCTTTACCGTTGAAAATATTCTAATAAGGTTGCGATAAATTTTTTGCAGCGCCTATTAAGCTTTTTTTGGAGTAAAAAATCCATCATAAGTACTTGGTAAGACAACCGAAGTCGTGCCAGACTCTTATTGACTAAAACCACCCTCAGAACCTTTATGTGTCTCCTTCTGGAACCGCGTTAGCATTACTTCAGAAGGAGGGTTCTATGTAGATGTTCTGTTCTATGTAGCTGGTTTGGACCTATCAGATCATACGTTCTCTCTCTCTCTTCTTTTTTTTTCATAAAGATTTCTTATAAAAAAAAAGAAGACGTTTCTCTTAAGACGTCTTGCCCAGCTTCATCATGTTCTCATATGATACTTGCTCTTTCCTTTTCCTTCTTTTTCCAGCTCTACTCGACAAGCGGCTAATAGATGTATTGGCGGGGTCCTTGCCTTGCTATAACCAGTAAAGCACTTGTTGACGCACTCCTAAAAGTGCATGCAATTCTTATCGCCACCATTCTTTGTACCCTTAAAAAGCGTTTCTATAAACTTTTTTCTCCATCGCTTCTACCCACATACTTGCTGCATATAGCATTGTGGACTGAGCTACTGATGAAAGAAGTCTTCTGTTATTTTCTTTAGGACCTTTGATTCTCTTTCTACAGTCTTAGCAATATGAGCTTTCATGATAGTGATGACCACTCAGTGATACAGAGGATTGCGTGGTTTGCTTCTGCTTCCAGGATGTCTAGACTTCTTGCTTCTATAACTACCGCTAGATCATCTGCCAATAAGAGTCACTCCATCAGGCATATTAACCTTTAGGACGCCATCGTAATAGATGTTCCAGAGTGTAGAACCTAACACCGATCCTTGTGGGACACCACTAGTGACATGCATTGTAAATTCTTTTCCCGGTAATAAACAGTCTATTTTCAAAGTAGCTGGCCAACATGTTATACCGTGCTGGCAACTGTTACTCTTGGGTCCGTATTTACATGTGTGGAAGTAAATCGCATAGGGATCTTACTAAGTCCGAGTGAGAGAAATGCGACGGAGTGCTGTTGCGGCGTTGCCGGTACGCCTTTCCCTATCAAGTAAAGTAAAATCACGATCGCAAACCGCTTATTTTTAAAAGACTTTTTTTTTGAAAAGATAACTAGATAAAATCATTAGAAATGTTTCTGAGCATCTGAAATGGAATTGTAAGGATATCTTTAGGGTGTCATTTTTTTATAACGAGAAAACGTCAGTAATCGCGATAATTTAAAAACTCAACTTTTTAACACATATGTTTTTAGTTTGTATTTAGTTCGTTAATCTTAGATGGTTGAGATACTCTCTATCTATTTTTAATTCTTTGTTGGTCCAGTCTAGTTGACGGGAGATTTGTTCTAGTGTTGCTGTAAACAGCTTTGGGCTATTGCGTCTCCCTGTCGTACTCCTTTGCCAGTTGGAAACTCTGGGGCTGTTTTATATATCATTACTCTTGTTTTGTTTTTTTTGTATACAGGGTTGTTCACCACATACGACACGGAGTATTGTGGCTAAACGATGATATTTTTACAAATTGTAAGTTTGGGGTTCGTTGAAGGACTATTAGAGCTACAATTTAAAAATATTTTTACAAGATACAGAGTGTCCCAAATAAGTAAAAAATATCAAAGTTGTATTTTTTTAAATGGAACACCCTGTATATTATTACATTTTTAGTTTCTACGATTAAAATAAAGGTAAATTTGATTAAGGTTTATTATACTTAAACCTTACAGTTTTTGAAATATTTTCAATTTTGTGAAATTGCAGTAAAAATTTTAAAGCTTTATTTCTCCAAGGGTATCAATATTTTTAATACTAAATATTTAATGAAGTTCATTTATTGATCAGTTATTGTGTTGCAATAATAAAAATAATACTACCTTATACAGAGTGTCTAAAAATTTATTTTAAATAATTATTAGCTTCAAACGGCAATAACTTCTTTAATTTAAATGGAATGCCCTGTATATTTTAGGAGAATTAGATGCACAATTAAATTGTCTATCAAATTGTATTATACCATTTTTTACCTATCCCTTCAAGTTTTCGTAGAAAATGCATTTTCTTTTAATTTAGCATAGCAGAATATTGACATTTTAGATTGTTTTTAAAGCAACAAATGTACAAAATGTACAGACTAGTAATATTATAATATATTACTAGCCCATTTGTATGCAAAAAGAAAACTATTTAAATCTTTATAAAAGAGTATACCATTAATTAAATATAACACCATTATTTCCGCCCATATACTAATTAATTACATACTTAATTGTGTTCGTTAATAAATTATTATAAATAAATGTGGATTTGAGTCAGAAATCAATATAATAATAAGTTATCAAATTAAAGTCTCTGTTGTTATAAATAAGCATTTATTAAAAAATAAAATATCATTTTTAAGGTGTTACTTTTTATCACACTGTCTAATGCCCATACAAAATTCAGTTTTTTAGTATTTGGGGCAATTATTATTAATCAACGCAAACAGTCAGTTAATGTAGTTTGAATACTGGAATCATATTAATTGATCCTCTTTAACAAATATTTAAACAGTTTTTTATTTTTAATGAAATAAACGAATTATATCGACAATATTAGTATATGTACTCTTTAAAAATTTGGTACATCTTTAAAAATAATCTAAAATGTCAATAGGCCATGGGTATATTGATAAATAAGTTCTAAATTACAAGAAAATGCATTTTCTGCGGAAACTTAAAGAGATAGGTAAAAAATGGTATAATATAATTTGATAGACAATTAAATTGTGCATCTGATTCTCGTAAAATATAGAGGGTGTTCCATTTAAATTAAACAAGTTATTGCCGTTTGAAGCTAATAATTATTTAAAATAAATTTTAGACACTCTGTATAAGGTAGTATTATTTTTATTATTATTGCAACACAATAACTGATCAGTAAATAAACTTCAGCAAATATTTAGTATTAAAAACTTTGATACCCTTGGAGAAATGAAGCCTTAAAATTTTTACTGCAATTTCACAAAATTGAAAATATTTCAAAAACGGTGAGGTTTAAGTATAATAAACCTTAATCAAATTTACCTTTATTTTAATCGTAGAAACTAAAAATGTAATAATATACAGGGTGTTCCATTTAAAAAAATACAACTTTGATATTTTTTACTTATTTGGGACACTCTGTATCTTGTAAAATTATTTTTAAATTGTACCTCTGATAGTCCTTCATCGAACCCAAAACTTACAATTTGTAAAAATCTCATCGTTTAGCTACAATACTCCGTGTCGTATGTGGTGAACAACCCTGTATATTGACGAGAGTTTCTATGCAAGACCTGTCAATACCTTGATTCGCCCGGGCTTCTATTATTGTCTTAGGATATATTGAGTCGAAAGCCTTCTCAAAGTCTATAAAGGCAATGGCTAGTGGAAGTTCGTATTTTTTTGTTCGGCTGATAGTTACTAATAATACTAATTTTTTACTTTTTTACTTTCATTAATAATTTCAACATCTAATGTATGATTTTCTACATCTAAAATCAGGTAATTTAAATATTCAGTTACTTTGAGGATTATTACTAAACTTAACTGAAACGTTAAGCAACTAAATTGATTATATAATAAATGACCCTTCTTTTTATACGAATGACGTCGAGGCATGCAATGAAAATTAAGAGATATTGGCTTTCTGTGCCATAATGACATTTTGATTTACGGTAAGCCGCGACGGTACAATTTTCGCAGACATTAAGTCCTTTTTCTAAAGAATAAAGTCTCATTTTTAAAATATTATACCCGGCCATAATGGTTTCAGGCTATTCTATCATTTTAATAACCCACCTGTTTATTTTGCTTATATTTAATGTATCAACTTCTATTATGGTTCACTAAAGTAAATATAATAAAGATTTTAATTTTAAGATTTAAATTTTATAATGGAATATTTTGATATAAACTGTCTCTAAAATAATATAGGTATAGAATTAAACTAGTACCCCACACAAGTACAGTTTTTGCTCAAGGTTTTATTTGGTCTGTTTTTGCTTAGATATCGTAGTTATACAAGGTGGGTCTTAAATAAGTGCAAATATTGTTAAGGGTAGTATATTTCGGCCCCAGTTTTTTTGGGGAACAAAAATTTCAAAAATATTTGTTCGTGGCCATTATACCGTGCTGGCCACTCTTACTTTTGAGTCGGCATTTACATGTATGGAAGTAAATCGCACAGGGCTCTCATTAAGTCGGATTGAGAGAAATGCGACGGTGCCGGTGTGCTGTTGCGGCGTTGCCTCATTTCTCCGGTACGCATGTCCCTATCAAGTAAAATAAAACCACGATCGCAAACTTCTTATTTTTAAAAGACTTTTTTTCGAAAAGATAACTAGATAAAATCATCCTATCAAGTAAAAGAAAACCACGATCGCAAACTTCTTATTTTTAAAAGACTTTTTTTCGAAAAGATAACTAGATAAAATCATTAGATATGTTTCTGAGCATCTAAAATGGAATTATAAGGATATCGCTAGGGTGTTCATTTTTTTATAACGAGAAAACGTCAGTAATCGCGATAATTTAAAAACTCAACTTGTTAACAAATAACACGCGATAACTTTAGATATTGAAACTTTTTTTTATTTTGAAGTTCGGATCATTTACAAAATATTTAAATAAGAAAAATTCGATTTTTATGTAATTTTTTTAAAAACCCATCCGTTTACTTTTAGTGCATAGCAATTTTCAACAATCATGTAACTTTTTATTTACAAAGATTTTGACATACTGTCTGCGAAGAAAATATATACAGAAATATTGAGAAAGTTTTTGAAAAAAAAACTACAATCAATAATTTTTTCTAATGAATTTCGAGATATCGATTTCTGAATTCAGAGTTCTAATAGCGCGACCACTGTCAAACACCAACTCAATTCCACTTATTTTTATCAAAAGTGCAAGTGTTTCTAACTTGCACTTAAAAATTTACAAGCTATAGGAAAAATTATCACTCGTTAATAAATAAACAAATGAAGTATTACGAGACGTAATTAAATCGTAAAGCTGAACGCATGATTTACACATTTTCCTTGAATTTTAAGTACTGATTGAGTCGACCGGTCGACCGCGACGAATCTCCTATATCCCCTTGTACGTCTCTTAGCAATGTGCACAGTTTCTCGGTTTATTTCATACGTTTGGCAACGTTTTTACTGTTCTCTCTTTGTTCAGTATATGATAAACGCACTGTACTCTTCTTACATACGGAAATCTCGACCCAAGACTCACCTTTGCCAGCCTTTAGTATAGCCAGATACAACCAATATACGGAAAAATATCAAACAGTGAGAAGACATTATTATATTTATATCTTACAAAACAATTAATATTAAAAAGTAGAACAATTTCTTACCTTTAACCTCCATTATTTCTCTTTCCCGATTCGTTTTCTCCAATCTTCATAAAATTATCTCCCAATCCAATCCGCTTTTCAATACGCAACTTTCTAACCTGCAAAAATAAACCAAAAAGATCAAGAAATAAATATCAATTATGTCGAACGAAGGATTCCTAAACTAGATTTAGGTCAGATGATCAGCATACGGAGCGACCCCCGTAGATGGGTTAAATCTTGCAGAATTATCGCCGATGGTGGAAAAAAGAATGGGGTAGAAGGGAAAAAATGGGGATAAGTCGAAAGGAAAAAGGGTAAAACATATTTATAACGTTCGAGGATCGATGCGTGTTTTACGCGATTTATTCATACGCGCTAAAACAGGTCATTCGGGATTGAAACATTATTTAGAGGTTGTGTCTGAGTTTAAATATTGTAAATTTATTTTTTAAAAAGTTTTATGAAAAAAATGGATGTATATTGCATCTGCGTTAGGATCCAAACTGAAACCAAATTCTTTCTTTTTACGGTTCCGTACCCAAAGGGGATAAACGGGAACCCTATTACTAAGACTTCGCTGTCGGTCCGTCCGTCCGTCCGTCTGTCACAAAGGTCTATCTTAAGACCCGTTATAGCTAGACAGTTGAATTTTTTACAGATAATGTACCTATGTTGCCGCTATAAGAACAAATACTAAAAACAGAATTAAATAAATGTTTATAAATAAAAAAGTACTTTCACTAAACATTATATTTTGGTAAAGGAATTTTACATAGAATCTTTCAAGTCCTCGGTGGCCGCGTGTTTAAAGCGTTAGGACTTTACGCTGCTATGACGTTGGAGCCGTAGTAAAGGCAGGTTCGAATCCTAGTCAAGGCGACTTTTTAATCGTTTTTTTATTTTTTACATATTTTTACACATTTTACATATTTATTTTTACTTTTTACATGTTGTATTGATTAATACAATTTTTAGTAATGTGTTTCTTCATTTTTTTTTAAATTACTTATACGCGCATTCAAAATTTCAGCTAAATCGGAGAAAAAAATTTATAATAATATAGTGTCTAATGTTGTATAGATAATAAATGGTACGGAACCCTTCGTGCGCACGAGTCCGACTCGCACCAATTTTTTTCGAGTTGTCTTGACATCTATTTATTAATTATAGCGTAATAAAAAATTCAAAATTATTAACTTCTAAATTAACAGATATGGAACGTATTAATTCACTTTCATATTAATACAGGGTGTCAAAAAATAGTATATCTAACTTCAGTGGTTAATTCTAAAGATAAAAATAAAAAAAATATAGAATATTTTTAATCAGGTTTAAACAATTTAGACTGATTTTTTTAAAAAGATATTGATAATTTCAAACAAAGATAAGATAAAATATCAAAACAATCGACTGGAGAAGTTGCGAGTGAAGTAAGAGGCCATCTGTTTATTTATTTGTAGTCGAGGTTGCTCGCCTGTCTATTTATTGTGACGGTCATCAGAGCAGAGATACCGTGCGAAGCGAGGAGACAAGTCGGAAAAAAAATTGTTTAGTCGACCCAGATTCGCGGCGACACAAACCGGGATAAGGGAAAAATCCCACGGTAAAGTTTAGGGCCATTCCCGCAAGCAAATATCAAAAGAGATTGTAGAGATAGGCAAGGAGAACGTAAATAGATTTTATCGGGAGGAGACTGCTTAGAGAGTATTCAATAAATATTAAATAATCGAATATAATAAAATGTTTTTTTTTATTCTAGGTCGTTATTTTAGACAGGTCTGTTTAAATATTTAATAATTTAATCAATATACCTACTATACGTAAAGATTTATAAATGGAAAATATGTCTTTCGTTAGAAGATCCAAAAACTAAGTTTTGTATAATTTTAACAATAATTTGTCGGTCTGATGCATAACTATCTCATATAGAGTCATTCTTTTAACCCTCACTTAGATTTCTGGCACTCATTGTCCCTTTTGTTATACCTTCCTTCCATGTCTCTTTGGATCTTTCTCGCTTTCTCCGATTTTGAGATATTCATTACGTAACTAGTTTTGGAAGTCCTTTGTTATCCATTCTTTGTACACATATCTCTATGATACAAGGTGTTTCCGTTCGATGTCGGTTGCTAAAGATCCCTCTATACCTATCCTCTGCCAGATTTCTTTGTTTCTGAAATCTCTTTGGAAAATTTCTTCTGTTCTTCGGTAGGTATCTATTTCTACCGCTTCCAGTTTTGTTCAAGTAGCTTCCATTATTCTCAATGTTTTTGCACCGTAGACTGCTCTTTACAAGGGTCTCATGTAGGTATATTAGTCTTCCATTTTTTCTCGATTTCATTACTCCAAAATACGCCATTCTGACAGCCAATTGTCCTGTGTTAATTCCATTTGTAATCTCTTTGTCATCTTTACCTGTTGTATGAAATATCATTCCTAGGTAGTTATAGTCATTTTTTCATTTTTCAGATGTACGCTAGGTAATACTAGTACGCAGCAATTGGTAGATATTTAGTTTTTAGTGTGTTTATTTCGAAATTCCATTGTTGGTATTATCTTGTAGATTTCTTTTCTGTACTCCAAATTATCTTTATTCATTGTAAATATTACATGATATATTCTTGGTGATTCACCGTGCTGGCCACGATTCAATTGAACTAACCGTATTCTAGCAGTGAATCGAATCTCACGATTCATTTTTAATACTCGTTCAAATGAACGAATTGTTCGGTTTTTGTCCACCTCTAGATAAAAAGCAATGAAAAAGCAAACGATCTAGCTAGAAAAGGAGCAAATAATCTAGTAACTGGACCAGAATCGTTCTGCTTCTATGGTTAAATGGTAACCAACTTAAAATGGAACTCAAAAACCTGAAAGACTCCATCCGTAACCTGGAATGGGAATCTTCTAACGGTCTAAGACACTCGAAGAAATTTCTCAGAACTAACGACCGAGAAAAATCAAAGATTTTTTTGATTTTTAACAGGACACAACAATGAGTCTCCTCATCGAATATAACGATGAGTCTCCTCATCAAATTGAAGCTAATAAAGCCTCAGAGATTGAAGCTAAGAATAAATTTCAAATGTAGACTCTGTGGGGAAAATAGGAAAACACCAGAATACATCATCACTAAGTGCGCCGAGACGACAACCATTCGTGTCACAATATAGGATGTAGAATGAGTAAGAGGGGGGGGGGTTAATCACTGCGACCTTAAAGATCTATTGTGTGCCCCCCTTCCTTGAGTCATCACACAGTCTATAACCCATCATACCCCTGTTGTAGAGAGGACAGACTATTTCCCATCCTCCTCTGACAACAGTTCTTCCTTCGAGGGTACACGCCCTTCCACGGTTGGAGTTTGGCCCTCGGTGCCGCCCTTTACAGTCGAGGAGCTCGCCTCCGGCTGAGGAACCCGTGAGGTGGATGGAACCGTGAGGCCGCCCCTTTAGGGATATTTTCTCCCTTCACTGCAACCAGTTCCGGCCCTTGCCAATTTTTAAACTTAGGTGCGATTTCCACCAACCAATTGGCCGATTCTTGAGATACACAATATATGAGGATCATGCCCACCCGAAAGTGTATACCCACAAAACGCAGCTCACCCACATTTTGTAGATCGTTGTGTTGCGATCCGATCGCCACTACTACGTCCAGTATAGCCTCTTCTAGAGATGTTTGCTGGTCGGTGGTCAGAGCAACCTCTAGGAAATCCTTTGGCAGCACCGCCATTTTCACTTGTTCAGCAATAGCGACAAAGGTGGTGATACGTCCCTGCTTGCCTCCCGGTGTTGCACGGCTTTCCATTCTGGCTTTTTTCTCTCCCTGCCGGAGAAGAGGTGAGAGGTTCTCGCTCCCTCTCTTGCCCTTTGATGGAGATGGGTCAGGTTTTTTCTTGGTTTCTTTACTCTCCCCTTTTCGGAGGATTGTTTTCGTTTTTGCTTCCTCTGGAGCAAGTGCTTCGTGGAGCAGTCGGACGTATCTCTGTGCTTCTGCTCCGCTAAGACCTACTCTCAGAGGATCGTCTAGCCTGCCTGGTTGACTCAGGCCGGGTAGACGCAACGGTAGCCTGTGTCGCTTATTGGGTCTAGAGGTAGGCTCCCGACCCTTGCTGGAGAAGGTGGTAGCTGGTGTGCCACTTGTTGAGGACGATTCCAAGCAAGTGTCAACCGCCCCTCTTGTAGTTTCCTTTGAATTTGATCCCTTGGAACTTTCATTCGTGCCACAAACTTTGGTACAACTGATATCGGAGATGGAGAACTAACCTCTGTAAAACCGTGTCAGATACTGGCTTTTGTCAAAACCCTGAGGATTTTAAAGTGTCCGTATTTCATACCAGTGAGTGCATTTTAGTTAGATTGAGTTATTGATTTGTTACTTATTTTGGGAGAATTTATGCCAACAAATGTCACTAGTTAAAAACGCACTCCGCTTAAACTGAAACCAGTTTGAAACGTATATAAAACTCTGGTTTCACTTCTTCCTTAATCCGGATTCATCCACTCCTGGATATAGGTCTCTCCTATCCTTTTCCATGTCTCCCTGTTTTGTGCTGTATTTAACCACCGTTTACCTGCCACTTCCCTAATGTCGTCCACCCAACGTTTCTTTGGACGTCCCACACTTCTTTTAGTTTATCTTGGCCTTCCGCACTGTTATTCTATGCGCCCATCTGTCCATTTATCCAGTATAGCAACATGGCCAACCCATTGCCTGGTTTCACTACATAAAATGCTTCCCAATATAAAAAGGCGAATAATAGCGAAAGAAAAAGGATAAAACATATTTATAACCTCTGAAAATCGATACGTGTTTTACACGTCGCATTTTCATGCGAGAACAACCGATTCCGGATAGTTGGGGGATTTTTACGGCCGATCGCCGATCTTCATAATCTTTTCGGTTTGGTGCCCGCCAAAGGCCGTCAATAACAATAACGGTCTTTAGCGAACCAGTTTGTAAAGGATATGCGGCGAAAATATAATATGTCGGAGGGAAAACTAGATCCGATATAGGGAGAAAACTGTTTTTTTTTCTATCGATTTCCTGCAATAAAGGATTTAGGAAGATCGTGTGAAGATGTAACGTAAAATACGTATTTATTTATTACTGTAAACAGGAAAGTAATAAAATTTATATCATCTTTATCATTTCCAGCTTATTGAGCCATTTTCTTAAATAGTCTCTCCAAAAAAAATCATAAATAGGTATTTCGCCACTGCACTGCAAGAAAATCTACAAAATATAATAGTTATTTTTTATAAACATTTCTGCGTTTTTATAAACAGTTATACAAATTGGCCTAACAAAGAAAAAAATGCTTAACGTTTCGGAAAGTCTATCTCTTTCCGTCGTCGAAAGCAAAAAAAATACAAAGAATAAAAAATCTATTTAAAATATTTAAATTCAAACTATTATGAGGACACTTTAGTTTTTTAAAGCAGATACGTCTACAAGAAACCATTGACATCTGTTAAAATGACATTATATCCAAGTTAAACTTCAAAATTAACAATTACTACCAGATAGCAATTACTTAATGAGGTAAAACCAAAAAGCCCCAAACTTTCTGTATGATTATTTTTAAATTTTACGTATGTTATGTTTATTTATGTTATGTTCTTTAAAATCAAAGAAGCAATTGCCATACATTACTAACACCTACAGATGCATGAGCAATACATTTTTATTAGATTGTATTAAAAATGCCTCTTTTATTTTTCTTTTAGAGGCTATCGCTTCTTTCATTATAATTTTGACGTTATTAAAATCTACTCTGTGCCCTGTGTACCATGAATGCTGACAAATCTTAGATTTGTGAAAATCTCCCTTTCTTAAATAATCTTTATGTTCTTTAATTCTAACATTTAAGGGTCTACATGGTCCAATGTAAAATTTATCGCATTCACATGGTATTTGGTATATTACATTTTTTGTGTGTTGTTCTGTATTCATTGGTTTAGTATGTGATAAAATTGATCTAAGTGTATTCTGTGTTTTGAAAGATGTTCGTATGTTATATTATTTTCCTATCCTTCTTATTTTTTCCGAAACGCCTTGTATGTATGGAATTGTAAGTTGTATATATTGTGTATTGTTATCATTGTGTCTATGATTTATTATTTTTTAAAAAAATAATCTTACTTTTCTTTCGTGATTTATTATTTTTATTTATTTTTTATTTTTTCTTAAATAGTGTATTTAAGAAAAGGAGCTAATGTTGTCTATTTTTAACTATACCAATCCAAGTTATCCCTGCTAATTTCCTAATATTATGGTTCCAGCTTATGTTCTGTCTTCTTCTAAATCTCTTAATTCCACATGGGTACTATCCTGTAATTTTCACGGTCCATCTGTTATCGGTCGTTCTTGCCAGGTGTTCTGCCCATTGCCAAATGAGGAATGTGATTCTTTGAGTAGCATGTGTTACCTGGGTCTTTTGTATTATTCACTGTATTTGCATTTTTTTTTTGTTATTCATAATATATTTCGTTCCAACGAGCGTTGTGTGACCTGCAATTTCCTTATATCGGTTTTAAGAGTCTAGGTTTTGCATGAATAGGTCATGACTGGTACGAGTATAACTCCGAAACCGACAAATGGGTGGACTCCTTGGACTGACAAGCTTTAAACGGAAAATTCGTACATAAAGGAGGTGTACGGCTGTCAAATGCTTTTCAAATATGGCTATTTTACAAATAAAATACCAAATTATATTTCATATATTTTAGAGTCTCTTTTCATAAAATACCTTGAGAGTAATCAAGCCTCCAAAAACCATCTGAATAAAAGAAAATCATAAGAAACCTTCATACTTCTTTATCTACTGCTTTATATTCAGCGCAAGTAAAACCCACTCAAAATAAAATTCACTATAAAAATACCAATCGCATTTAAATTTTTACATTCTCACATCCACCCTCATCTTTCTCCAACCCTTCAAGTCTCTAGCTGTTTCATTCACCTAAATTACTATTTGGAAATGATGTAAGAAGTTAGATTTAGTTTGGTTTTCAAGAAGTTTTTGTATTTTTTTATTTTTTTACCACTGAAAGACACTGGAATATGAGTCTGACAGGTATATAATAGTAAACTAAATGTAGACATAACATTTTTGAGGGTTTTTATAGAATATAGGTTTTCTATTTTAGTAATAAAGTTTATAAAATTGTATTCATAACGAAAACTCTTCTCCAAAAATCAGAAATCCTTGTTTTTGAATGTAATAGCACGAGAAGTAATTTCTAGCACATATTTGTTACAGGTATATACATTTTTCGTTATAAAAGATTGACTCACGATGAGCATTAAATAAGAAATATATACATTTTTTTCTTTTTGGTTTAAACATAACTGTCTTTTTTACTATAAATTTAGTCTATGTCTCGAAGTGGAGATATGTGGCTAGTTAGTTGTGTTTCTAAAATGTGTTTTTACATCTATATGATTCAAATTTCTTTTAATATTTCGTTTATTTCAAGAACTATTGTGTATTATTTTCTGCCATTTTACAAAAAAAAATCTAAACTATATTTCATATATTTTAGAATTTCTTGTCATAAAAATACCTTGAGAATAATCAAACTTCAAAAACCGTCTCACTAAAAGAAACTGTAAGAAACCTTCATACTTCTTTATCTACTGCTTTATATTCAGCGCAAAGTAAAACCCACTCAATATAAATTACTACATAAAAATACCAATCGCCTTTAAATTTTACATTCTCATCACCCTCATCTTTCTCAACCCTTTCCATCCTTCCACCTCCAGGCAGTAAACAAAAAGTATTAAAATAAGAGCGACTTTTTACTGCTGCCAATCGATAATATCCCTTAGCGCACGTTCGACCGAGGGCTCGAATTGCAAGAAATTAATGCACTCGCCACCAATTTATTTTCGCTCTGCACGAATATATACGTTTTCGTTTTGGTTGCCCCGTTTCTGAGGATCCGGTCCCGGAAGTGGAGGTTTGAGGAGGTGGAAGGGTTGGAGTTGAGGGTTTTCGAATAGTTTCGGTATTATTGCGTCTGTAAAAAGGGAGAAAAATGGAGAAGAGAGAGCGAAGAACCGTTTACGGTTGGAGAGACGGAAATATGTTTATGCTAAATACCAATCCGATTTGGGAAAGAGAAAAAATCATCGCGTTGCATTTTTATATTCCTTTTCTTTGACTTATCCTTTCAAAATGGAGAATTAGACGTAGTTGGAGTTTTTTGGTATTAAAATATATATTTATTTATATGGTTTCAAGTTTCTCGAAATACGCATTAAAAATTATAGGTTAGTTATCTTAAAAAAGAGATCTTGATGGAAAAGTTTGAATATAAAACATATACAAGTACTGAAAGATAGGAGGGTAGTAGTGTTTTATTTTGTAATTAAGAGGACTCTACAGTCTGTTAGTTTTACTCAACACATTCCGCTATTGAAGAAATAAGTCTCTAGCTGTTTCATTCACCTAAATTTCTATTTGGAAATGATGTAAGCAGTTAGATTTAGTTTGGTTTTCAAGAAGTTTTTGTATTTTTTAATTTTTTTACCACTGAAAGACACTGGAATATGAGTCTGACAGGTATATAATAGTAAACTAAATGTAGACATAACATTTTTGAGGGTTTTATAGAATATAGGTTTTCTATTTTAGTAATGAAGTTTATAAAATTGTATTCATAACGAAAACTCTTCTCCAAAAATCAGAAATCCTTGTTTTTGAATATATGCTTTGAGAAGTAATTTCTAGCACATATTTGTTACGGAGTATATACATTTTGCGTTATAAAAGAGTGACTCACGATGACCATTAAATAAGAAAAAATCTATACATTTTTTCTTCTTGGTTTGAACATAACTGTCTTTTTTACTATAAACTTAGTCTATGTCTCAGTGGAGATATGGTTAGTTAGTTGTGTTTCTAAAATATGTTTTTACATCTATATGATTCAAATTTCTTTTAATATTTCGTTTATTTCAAGAACTATTGTGTATTATTTTCTGCCATTTTACAAAAAAAAATCTAAACTATATTTCATAGTTTAGATTTTTTCATATTTTAGAATTTCTTGTCATAAAATACCTTGAGAATAATCAAGCTTCCAAAAACCGTCTCACTAAAAGGAAATTCTAAGAAACCTTCATACTTCTTTATCTACTGCTTTATATTCAGCGCAAAATAAAACCCACTCAAAATAAAATTCACTATAAAAATACCAATCGCATTTAAATTTTTACATTCTCACATCCACCCTCATCTTTCTCCAGCCCTTTCCATCCCTTCCACCTCCAGAGCAGTAAACAAAAAGTATTAAAATAAAATGAGAGCGACTTTTTACTGCTGCCAGTCGTGTATCCCTTAGCGCGTTCGACCGAGGGCTCGAATTGCAAAATTCATGCACTGGCCGCAATTTATTTTTCGCTCTGCACGAATATATACGTTTTCGTTTTGGTTGCCCCGTTTCTGAGGATCCGGTCCCGGAAGTGGAGGTTTGAGGGGGTAGAAGGGTTGGAGTTGAGGTTTTCAGTGGATTTCAGTATTATTGCGTCTGTAAAAGGAGAAAAATGGAAAGGAAGGAGAAGAAGACCGTTTACAGGTTGAGACGAATATGTTTAACATGCTAAATACCAATCCGATTTGGGAAGAGAAAAAATCATCGCGTTGCATTTTTATGTTCCTTTTCTTTGACTTATCCTTTCAAAATGGAGAATTAGACGTGATTGGAGTTTTTTGGTATTAAAATATATATTTACTATGGTTTCAAGTTTCTTGAAATACGCATTATAAATTATAGGTTAGTTTTCTTAAAAAAAGATCTTGATGGAAAAGTTTGAATATAAAACATATACAAGTACTGAAAGCTAGGTAGTATACAAGTACTGAAAGATAGGAGTGTAGTAGTGTTTTATTTGGAATCAAGAGGACTCTACAGTCTGTTAGTTTTCAACACATTCCGCTATTGAAGAAATAAGTCTCTAGCTGTTTTCATTCACCTAAATTACTATTTGGAAATGATGTAAGAAGTTAGATTTGGTTATTGGTTTTCAAAGAAGTTTTGTATTTTTTATTTTTTACCACTGAAAGACACTGGAATTATGAGTCTGACAGGTATATAATAGTAAACTAAATGTAGACATAACATTTTTTGAGGTTTTATAGAATATAGGTTTTCTATTTTAGTAATGAAGTTTATAAAATTGTATTCATAACGAAAACTCTTCTCCAAAAATCAGAAATCCTTGTTTTTGAATATATGCTTTGAGAAGTAATTTCTAGCACATATTTGTTACGGAGTATATACATTTTGCGTTATAAAAGATTGACTCACGATGAGCATTAAATAAAAAAATATATACATTTTTTCTTTTTGGTTTAAACATAACTGTCTTTTTTACTATAAATTTAGTCTATGTCTCAGTGGAGATATGGCTAGTTAGTTGTGTTTCTAAAATATGTTTTTACATCTATATGATTCACAAATTTCTTTTAATATTTCGTTTATTTCAAGAACTATTGTGTATTATTTTCTGCCATTTTACAAAAAAAATCTAAACTATATTTCATATATTTTAGAATTTCTTGTCATAAAATACCTTGAGAATAATCAAGCTTCCAAAAACCGTCTCACTAAAAAGAAACTGTAAGAAACCTTCATACTTCTTTATCTACTGCTTTATATTCAGCGCAAAGTAAAACCCACTCAATATAAAATTCACTATAAAAATACCAATCGCCTTTAAATTTTTACATTCTCACATCCACCCTCATCTTTCTCCAACCCTTTCCATCCCTTCCACCTCCAGGCAGTAAACAAAAGTATTAAAAATAAGAGCGACTTTTACTGCTGCCAATCGTCAATATCCCTTGGCGCGTTCGACCGAGGGCTCGAATTGCAAAATTCATGCACTCGCCGCAATTTATTACCGCTCTGCACGAATATATACACGTTTTTCGTTTTGGTTGCCCCGTTTCTGCGGATCCGGTCCGGAAGTGGAGGTTTAGCGAGGAGGTGGAAGGGTTGGAGTTGAGGTTCGAATAGTTTTCGGTATTGTTGCGTCTGTAAAGGGAGAAAAATGGAAAGGAGGGAGCGAAGACCGTTTACGGGTTGGAGACGGAAATATGTTTATACTAAATACCAATCGGATTTGGAAAAAGGAAAAAAATTACCGCGTTGCATTTTTTGTTCCCTTTCCTTTGGCATATCCTTTTAAAATGGAGTATTAGACATTGACTGTATGTTTTTAGTAAGATATACATTTATTTATATGGTTTCAATATTCTTAAAATATGCATTACATTACTGCTAAAAATGCGTACGCATAGCCATATTTATTTATTTAAATTTTACTTATATTCGGATGATAGGAAAATGTTAAATAAAAAAATGATTAACAATGTAGTAGTGTAACTGGCAAGCCAAATTCGTTAACTGCTCTGAAATTGCGTGTAATCATAATGTTTCGTTATTTAATTGATTGTTGTCATGCAATATTTCCCAGGTGACAACACACTGACAAGGCTGTTTTCCGTTTAACCGCCTGACTAACAAAAATGCTACTCTATTAAAATTGATTTTCCCTCTTTTTATTGCTGGAAAACTAAATGGAAAATTTATAATGACTAATTTTATTTAAATATTAACCACGGAATTTAGTCTTTATGGTGCATTATTTCTTTTATTTTTGTTTACTAACATTATAGCTTTATAGTGTTCTTAAAAATGTCATTAAGACTTTGCCTTTTCTGCTACTTATATTATTAGATTACTGATGTGAAAATAAAAATTAACTATTAATAGTTATTTTTTATACAAGACGATAAAGTGGTATTTTATCGTCGACCGCAAAGAATAATTTACGAGCGATGAAATCGCGTGTGAATTAATTTCGGAAGACGATAATGCAATTTTATCGTCGTGTATAAAACAATATTTTTTCCCATAGCGAGTTACGTTTTAAAAAATATTCAGAAATTATTATTTCAAGGAATTTATTACGAGTAGAAAAAATATTGTGCTGGGTTGGCGTTAGTTTCTATGTAATTTGACAAATAAATAAAGCTGTCTCTTTAGTTGTCAGTTTTGAGTCAATATTTTTTAATTATCTTTCGTGTCGATTGCTGATTGAATTGGAGCCAGAAATGGCTCAAAACGAAATAAGGAAATTACCAACAGATATTCAGGCTGAGGCGACAAACGCCATATCCAAACTACTTTCATTTAAATCCCGAATAACTTATGAAAAGAAATACAAAAATTTTCAAAAATGGAAGCAATTAAAAAATGTGCCAGAAGAAATAAAGTTTTTAATCTATCCTCGCTGTTGTATAATTTAATCTACCCTTGCGGTTAAAGTATTATTTATTTTATCTACTATTTTTCATAGATATAAGCTAATTTTAACAGTTGCTATGGAACAAAATATATTAAATTATTTAATAATTAAAGTTTAGAACTACATTTTGATTATAATTATCACAATTAGAAATAGCACTTTTAACTAAACATCTCTATTGTTTTCCCATCAAACACGCATATATTATTATTTCGAATTAACTATGGTTATGCCTGAAATATATTCAGTTATTTATTGATGATGCACCATTTAATACACAACTGTAAATAACAATATCGCCAAAGTAAATAGCATTCAAACAGCCTGAATAATCAATTGATTTCAATACTGCATACTTAATTACGCTAATTATCATCAGTCATAATTGAGCAATAATAACAAGGGGGGGGACGTAGATATACATAATATAAACTTTACTAAACTTTTAATTTTTAATCCTTTTTGTAATTGAAAGACCCCATCCTGATTAATAGTAAGTTGAAATAAATGAATGATCCAAAAAAATTGAATGTGAAATGTCGTCCACTAATAATAATTATTTTTTATACAAGACGATAAAATGATATTTTATCGTCGACCGAAAAGATTAGTTCACGAGCGATGAAATCGCCAGTAAATTAATTTCGGGTGACGATAATGCAATTTTATCGTCGTGTATAAAATAATATTTTTTCCATAGCGAGTTACGTTTTAAAAAATATTCAGAAATTATTATTTCAAGGAATTTATTACGAGTAGAAAAAATATTGTGCTGGGTTGGCGTTGGTTTCTATGTAATTTGACAAATAAATAAAGCTGTCTCTTTAGTTGTCAGTTTTGAGTCAATATTTGTTAATTCTCTTGGAGCCCGAAATGGCTCAAAACGAAATATGTAAATTACCAACAGATATTCAGGCTGAGGCGACAAACGCCATATCCCAACTACTTCCATTTAAGTCCCGAATAACTTATGAAAAGGAACACAAAAATTTTCAAAAATGGAAGCAATTAAAAAACGTGCGAGAAGAAATAAAGTTTTTAAAGTATCGCTAAAGTATATAAAGTATCATTTAATCTACCCTTGCGGTTAAAGTACTATTTTATTTACTATTTTTGATAGATATAAGGCAATTTTAACAGTTGCTATGGAAAAAAGAATGTTGTCTGTGACTGGAGAAACGTTTATAGCAGCAATAAAGGAAAAAAAACGAGAAAAAAACATTTAAAAAGTCTAAATATAACTGCAGCATGTACCAAACAATGATACGGCCAATAGTACTATGTGGATGTGAAACGTGGACGTTCAACGCAACAGAAAATTTGACGCTACTTAGGGATTTGGGAAAGAAAAATACTGAGAAAGATTTTTGGATAAAACAAGATACACAACGTGTGGACCAGAAGAACAAACGAAGAATTAAAGAAACTATATCATGCACCGAGTATAACGGAAGTATTAAAATAAAATGAGAGCGACTTTTTACTGCTGCCAGTCGTGTATCCCTTAGCGCGTTCGACCGAGGGCTCGAATTGCAAAATTCATGCACTCGCCGCAATTTATTTTTCGCTCTGCACGAATATATACGTTTTCGTTTTGGTTGCCCCGTTTCTGAGGATCCGGTCCCGGAAGTGGAGGTTTGAGGAGGTGGAAGGGTTGAAGTTGAGGGTTTTCGAATAGTTTCGGTATTATTGCGTCTGTAAAAAGGGAGAAAAATGGAAAGGAGGGAGCGAAGACCGTTTACGGGTTGGAGAGACGGAAATATGTTTATGCTAAATACCAATCGGATTTGGAAAAAGGAAAAAAATTACCGCGTTGCATTTTTTGTTCCTTTCCTTTGGCATATCCTTTTAAAATGGAGTATTAGACATTGACTGTATGTTTTTTTTAGTATTAAGATATACATTTATTTATATGGTTTTAATATTCTTAAAATATGCATTACATTACTGCTAAAAAATGCGTACGCATAGCCATATTTATTTATTTAAATTTTATTTATATTCGGATAGGAAAATGTTAAATAAAAAAAATATTTAACAATGTAGTAGTGTAACTGGCAAGCCAAAATTCGTTAAATGTCTGAAATTGCGTGTAATCATAATGTTTCGTTATTTAATTGATTGTTGTCATGCAATATTTCCCAGGTGACAACACACTGACATGGCTGTTTTCCGTTTAACCGCCTGACTGTAAAAATGCTACTCTATTAAAATTGATTTTCCCTCTTTTTATTGCTGGAAAACTAAATGGAAAATTTATAATGACTAATTTTATTTAAATATTAACCACGGAATTTAGTCTTTATGGTGCATTATTTCTTTTATTGTTCTTTTATTTTTGTTTACTAATATTTTAAAAAATATTTAGAAATTATTATGTCAAGGAATTTATTACGAGTAGAAAAAATATTGTGCTGGGTTGGCGTTGGTTTCTATGTAATTTGACAAATAAATAAAGCTGTCTCTTTAGTTGTCAGTTTTGAGTCAATATTTGTTAATTCTCTTGGAGCCAGAAATGGCTCAAAACGAAATATGTAAATTACCAACAGATATTCAGGCTGAGGCGTCAAAACAATATTTTTCCCATAGCGAGTTACGCTTTAAAAATATCGAAATTATTATTGCAAGGAATCGCACATGAGTAGAAAAATATTGTGCTGGGTTGGCGTTAGTTTTAATTTGACAAATAAATAAAGCTGTCTTTAGAAGCGCCGCGTTTTGAGTCAAAGCCTTTATTTACTATCGAGAGTTGTGTCTCGGTGGTACGAAAGTATTACCATTACACGCAGACCGCTATCTCGCGGAGCCAGAAATGGCTCAAAACGAAACTTGAAATTACCAACAGATATTCAGGCTGAGGCGACAAACGCCATATCCAAACTACTTTCATTTAAATCCCGAATAACTTATGAAAAGAAATGAAAATTTTCAGAAATGGAAGTTGATTAAAACATGTGCGAGAAGAAATAAAGTTTTAATCTATCCTATATTTGTTGTTCAATTTAATCTACCTTATGCGGTTAAAGTATTATTTATTTTATCTACTATTTTTGATAGATATAAACTAATTTTAACAGTTGCTATGGAAAAAAAATATATTAAATTATTTAATAATTAAAGTTTAGAACTACATTTTGATTATAATTATGACAATTAGAAATAGCACTTTTAAGTAAACATCTCTATTGTTTTCCCATCAAACACGCATATATTATTATTTCGAATTATCTATGGTTATGCCTGAAATTCATTCAGTTATTTATTGATGATGCACCATTTAATACACAACTGTAAATAACAATATCGCCAAAGTAAATAGCATTCAAACAGCCTGAATAATCAATTGATTTCAATACTGCATACTTAATTACGCTAATTATCATCAGTCATAATTGAGCAATAATAACAAGGGGGGGGACGTAGGTATACATAATATAAACTTTACTAAACTTTTAATTTTTAATCCTTTTGTAATTGAAAGACCCCATCCTGATTAATAGTAAGTTGAAATAAATGAATGATCCAAAAAATTGAATGTGAAATGTCGTCCACTAATAATAATTATTTTTATACAAGACGATAAAATGATATTTTATCGTCGACCGAAAAAGAATAGTTCACGAGCGATGAAATCGCCAGTAAAAATTAATTTCGGGTGACGATAATGCAATTTTATCGTCGTGTATAAAATAATATTTTTTCCATAGCGAGTTACGTTTTAAAAAATATTCAGAAATTATTATTTCAAGGAATTTATTACGAGTAGAAAAAATATTGTGCTGGGTTGGCGTTGGTTTCTATGTAATTTGACAAATAAATAAAGCTGTCTCTTTAGTTGTCAGTTTTGAGTCAATATTTGTTAATTCTCTTGGAGCCAGAAATGGCTCAAAACGAAATATGTAAATTACCAACAGATATTCAGGCTGAGGCGTCAAACGCCATATCCAAACTACTTCCATTTAAATCCCGAATAACTTATGAAAAGGAATACAAAAATTTTCAAAAATGAAAGCAATTTAAAAACGAAAGCGTGCGAGAAGAAATAAAGTTTTTAAAGTATCGCTGTTAAAGTATCATTTAATCTACCCTTGCGGTTAAAGTACTATTTTATTTACTATTTTTGATAGATATAAGGCAATTTTAACAGTTGCTATGGAAAAAAGAATGTTGTCTGTGACTGGAAAAACGTTTATGGCAGCAATAAAAGAAAAAAAAACGAGAAAAAAACATTTAAAAAGTCTAAATATAACTGCAGCATGTACCAAACAATGATACGGCCAATAGTACTATGTGGATGTGAAACGTGGACGTTCAACGCAACAGAAAATTTGACGCTACTTAGGGATTTGGGAAAGAAAAATACTGAGGAAGATTTTTGGATAAAACAAGATACACAACATGTGGACCAGAAGAACAAACGAAGAATTAAAGAAACTATATCATGCACCGAGTATAACGGGAGTAGCAAGATCACAAAGATTGAAATGGCTGGGACACATTGAAAGAATGGCTGAAACAGGAGTTCCTAGAATGATAATGAAACGTGAAATATGTGAAAAGAGAAGGAAGGGTAGACCGAGAAACAAATGGAAAAGAGATGTTGAAGAGGACCTGAGAAAAATAGAGTTTGAGGGAGAGAGTTAATGGGTTAATGGGTAGAGAATAAAGGCGAAGACCACGAATAAGTGGAGAAATATAACCAATCAAGCCATGAGCCGTTTAGGCTTTTAGAACTATTATATAAATATAAATATTCAGTACCTTTTGACGCCATACGAGATATACCTCCTGAAACGACAAGAATTATTCGGAATTTTCGTTTAGGTAAGTTTGTTTTGCTAGTAAAGAACCACTGACAAGCTTGTTTCCAATGGTATTCAACTTTTTTTTTAATGCTAATGCTATTTTAAACCGGCTAGAAAGGTATAAATATTATTTAAACAACTATCGTTTTATATTAAAAATAATGCTAAAATACACATACACATTTAAAAAAAGCAACTTATTTGGATTAAAATAATAGTATAGCTAAAATTGCTATAAGTACTCGATAATTTTTTTTGCCGTAGAAAACCAAACCGTTGACCGCAGTCCATTTGCTGATTTGAATAAATAAAAAAAACACTCTTTGGTAATATAGGTACATCATGTCATATTCCCAAAAGGAATGAATGAATTACGCATTTAACCAAAAATCCAAAACAACAAATGTTTGTTTTAAAAAATGACGAATTACAATTGGGAAACAGATTTACTAAATGCATTTTGTCCATTTTTTAAGATTTTCAACCAAAAGTGGCATTGCAAGCTACATACACAGTGTTACAATATGATGCCAGAAACGAAATGTTAAACACATTTTATCCCATTCGAATTTAATGGCAAAAATATCTTAGACTTTCTAAGTGCTTGCAATTACAACAGATCATTGGCGATAGATAAACAAACAGAAGTATGTCCTTGTGAGCTGTGGACATACTGCTGTTTGTTTGTCATTACCTGATGAAAAATTTTTTGTACTACAACTTCTCCATTTTTTGAATAATACTACTTAAAATAGTGAATGGAACTACGACTGGGGACTATGTAGTTGGGGATACGGCCCGCGGTAGCAGAAAAATAAAAAGAAATTTCACATCTAGGACAGTCAACAGTTTTCATCATTTTTTTTTCAGATATTATCAAAACTAGATTTTTCACATATAGGTGTAGTATGATTTTTTGTCCATTTTTCAAGCATACTAGTTTTTTCTGTAAGTTTTTTGCAATAATCGTAGCAGTTTTTCTATGTTATGAGCTAAAATTCGAAAAAATGGGATAAAATGCATCTAGAAAGTCCGCTTTACAATTATTATTGTTTTTAAGTACAGGTTGGGTCAAATTCGACGCTTTTAAAGGGAAACACACTTTTCTATAAGAGATAGACGAAAACTAATATCGGTTTGGTTTGGTCTGGAGCTCAATTTTTGTCAAAAACATGATGGTGAAAACCGCACATCAATATCTGTTACCGTTTCGGAGTTACGTGTGTTTCACTTACATGTAGGTACGTTCCTTCAGTACAATTTATTATAAATTTTAAAAACTGGCAAAAGGCGGTTCTAGATATGGCCTTTGTCGCCTCAGCCTGAATATCTATTGGTAATTTACTTATTTTGTTTTGAGCCATTTCTGGCTCCAATTCAATCAGCAATCGACACGGAAGAGAATTAAAAAATATTGACTCAAAACTGATAACTAAAGAGACAGCTTTATTTATTTGTCAAATTACATAGAAACCAACGCCAACTCAGCACAATATTTTTTCTAGTCGTAATAAATTCCTTGAAATAATAATTTCTGGATATTTTTTAAAACGTAACTGGCTATGAAAAAAAATATTGTTGATATAATACCATTTTATCGTCTTGTATAAAAAATAACTATTTATTCAACTCTTACTGATACTAACAAGGTTTGAAAACCATGTGTTCAGAATGACAAAAAATCGTATTAACGTAGAATGGTGCGAATTTCTAATGTATTTTTTTCCTCAAACTGTGTTAAAAAATCTAATTTTATGCGGGCTTTACGAGTGCCTATATATTTACTATGCAAACGTATAAAAATGCCATTGGCGCGCGTATATAAAGTGTAGCACATTTGATTAGATATTTTATTATGTGTATAAGGACCGTCGTAAAAAAAGGAGATAAAACGGAAGTGGTAAATAAGTTTAAGGAATATATTGGGAAAATAAAAATACGTGAGTGTTTTTTTGTGAAACTCGATCCTTCCCCGATCGGGCTACGCCTTTGCCATTCATTATTTATTGGTGCAAAATAAAATATAAATATTATTAGCTGACATTTGGATGCACACATGGATACAGCGTTTCTATTTTAACTGTGAACATAAGCGTTAATTATTGTAATTTGTAACTCTGTATTTGTAGAAAAAAAGGTCTCTTGCTAAAAATCGCTACGAGTAATGGTTTTCGAGGTATTTGGAACCGAAATTATCAATATCTGACATATTCAGATATTGACATAAATTAATGTTGACTAAATAAAAAAGAAAAACGAAATTATTGGGCAAACCTCACAGTAAGACTAGCCATGAAAATATTACTAAAATATGAGGAATATTGTATTAGTCATGTTTTCATGGCTAATCTTACTGTAGGTTTTGCCCATGGTACAAAGAATACAAGGTATGATCGATAGCGGCTCCAATTTCGTTCAGTTTGCGCATACCACCTATGACGTCACTAGGAAAATAATGAATAAATAAAAAATAAAGAAAGTTGACAGGAGATCTGTATTTTTTGGGGTTATGGTTAAGATTTGTTTATTTTTAAGACTTTTTAGTTCGTTTAATTTAATAATTACTAAAACCATCAGTTCCAAAAATACATTTAAAAATAATAATTATCTATTAACATGGATTTGGACGATAATAGGTAAGAATACTAAATTTATTTCTATATTCGGTATAAAATTGTTTATTAGGTTTTTAGTTTGCGATGTTTATGGTAAATAATTTTCATGTTCATTGCCTCTGAATTCACATGAGGACAGAGATGAGGATATCTATGGAAAAGTAACCACAAAAGGAATTGTTACATCATTTAAAAATGTTGGAAAGTTTATTGTTTCCCATCGAACAGTAGAAAATGCCAATGCAGATGAATGTATTGTAATTGTGATAGAAGTAATTCCAAGGGTGAAGTTTATTATAATTAGTGGAAGTAATTCCAAGGGTGAAGTTTATTATAATTAGTAACCTGTGCTCCTTTTTATATGTAGATGTTTCAGGTTTTGAGAATAAATCGGTTGAACGAAACCCAAAATTTAGAGGAAGCTGCCAATCAAGGATTATATAGCTCAAATTTCCTTTAATGGTAGGCAATTATTCAATGCAAATTAACTTTTTAAGTGACTTAATTTTAAATAGTTTACAATATGGTATATCACTAAAAATATATTTTACTTTTAGGTACAATTAGGGCCCGATACATTTCAAAAAGTAGAATATTATTTTATAGTAAATGAGGTATTGTACCAACAATTAATTTATATTAATACCGGAGATTAAAAAATCACAGAATAAATAGTTCTTTTTTTATACTACAAAAATAAACTATAGAATAGAACAGTATTTAAAAAAATAAATAAAAACTTATGTCCCGGCCGAGATTCGAACTCCGGTCTCTTGCTTCCTAGCCCGACTCCTTATGCACTGCTCCACAGTAACTTGCTTAGCGATAATTCAATGACGGTATATAAACAAAAAAACAGGTTTATAACAATATCTTGACGATTTGAACTGGCGCGCGAGGCGTGCTGACCAATAGCGCCTGTTATCACCTGTGACGTAGCAACCAACCTGCGCAATATCATACCTTGTATTCTTTCTACCATGGGTTTTGCCCAATAATTTCGTTTTTCTTTTTCATTACAGTTCCCACGATAAGATCCTTTGTTTGTTGACTAAATAGTTTACACTAAAATGATATATGTGAAATATTTTTGTGCCAAAAGTTCAACAAAAATTCATCACGTTTTCGAAGAAAAATTAATGATTAATTTTAAAAAAATTAAAAGTTCCCAAGTTTCTCAATTCAATCAAATAACTATCTACTCAACATGTTTATTTTTTGTCAATAATGACATGTATTGACTCCATTCTAAATATCTTGAGAAAGGTTACTCGCAGCGATTTTTACCAACATTTCTTACGTAAAAAATCACGGAAATGTATATTTTTTTACTTAATAGTTTTATACAGGTACGGATGAAAAGTCATTAATCTTCAAAACATTTAAAACACATGTACCAGGTGGCCCCTATAACTAGGAATCATATTTACACATGCCAAAAACTCCCAGAGACCAATTTTCATCAAAATATTGACGTTACTTCAGAAATTATTTGGAAAAAATCGAAATAAAAATGAACCCTGCATCGCCGAAACTGAGCATTTTAAAACATACATTTATACGATTTTCTTTATTTATAATGCACAATACGCTGCTGAAGTTTCCGGAATACAGTTCGGACCACCCTCTAGAAGAAATTTTTCATATCAAATAAATCACAAAAAGCTTTAACACAGAATATTTTTACCACAAAAGATATGCTTTAGTTACACAAAATGAGGAAACAGTTACTTTACCTTTAATAACCATCTTTGTCACAATAATAAAACTTTGAAAACTATAATAATATCGATGCGTCTTGAACGGTAATCTTAAACCTATTACCTAAAGCGGCGGCTACACGACAGCGACTTGCCTGCACGGTATAGTTTGCGCAAACTAGAAGGAACACTTTGCGGTGTCCACACGAATCAAGTAAGAGTGTACATTCATCATTATTTTTATTCTGAATTTGTGGTTCCGTTCGTGGAAATGTCAAGTGACGAATTATTGTTTTTTATTGCTTATTGTTAAAGAAAAAACAGCAAAATAAACGGTATAGATCGAAGTGGAGTAAAAACTGACTTAAATAGAAAACCATTTTCTTGTACGCATTATTTTTTCTGTTTCTATCGGAAAAATCTTTCAATTTTATCTTCCATAGACACGGCAACGATCAATATATTTCAATAAAACTTGTCATAAACTAACAAACTGGTTTGCGCAAACTAAAATCTTTAGCAGCGCGACGTTTAAGCAGGCCGCGCTTGTTGGTTTGTGCGTGCTACCGTTTTACCGTCTACACACAGCGAGTTCCCGATACAAACAGGTTTGCGCAGGTAAGCTCGTGGTAAAGCTTGTACCCGCCCTTAACACCTATTATCTCCGTTGACTCCGTTATTTGTCAGATTTCCCTTTCCTTATATTGCGTAAAAACATTTTTGGAAAAATCAATAACTATTTATGTATACAGAATGTCCTAAAACTGAATTTTTTGAATATAATTTAATATATTTAAATATTTTCAAATATGCAAAATCATCTCAAATACTACTGAAATTTTAAATTTACCTGTAAAATAGTTAACAGAATACAGGCTCCTTTTGTTTAGATCTACAACATCTTAAATCTATTGTACCTATTTAAGATACCTCGGTAGGTAACTATCGAGAATAAGATTGGATTAACGTATTCAATTGTTTTTGGTCACTTCCTGTTTCACCGGAAATGACTACAATTTTTGGTTTTTAAATGGCATCCTCGGTATATTTTTACTTTATTCGATAGAAAATGACACTCTGAATAGAATGACATATATATGTCAAGTTTTGACATTCTCGCTTAATAAAAAATCATATTTTAAAACTCAATCTAGAATGCCATGGCTATGTTAAAAACAATAATTCTTAATTAAGGACCTTGGAAAAATAGATTTGATCGTGAAAATGCTCAAATCGTATATTTAATCATATCTCAATTTTTTAAAATGGAACTAGAATGGCTCATTAGCATATTTGGAAAAATCATTTTTTTACGAATAATTTTATACCGCACACTTGGTATTTCGAGTCAAATTTTCTTTACGAACCGCAAGTTATAATTTCAAATAAACCATATGTGAAAATGTCAAAAAGTTGACACATGATATGTAATTCTATTCAGAGTGTTATTTTCTATCGAATGAAGTAAAAAAATGCCGAGGGTGCCATTTAAAATCAAAAGTTGTAGTAATTTCCGGTGAAACAGGAAGTGACCGAAAACAATTGAATGCGTCAATAAATCCTAATTTATGTCGTATACTAACATACCAAATCTCGTTTTTTTAACTGAAAAAGTAAAAAAGTTATAGAGGTGAGCCACTTTTGAGACGCACCCGGTATAGCCATGTAAAAAAGTCAAGTTTCAAGTCAATTCTCAAGTTAATTAATTTTTCTACCTGAAACTTAGTTTAATAGGTATATTTGTTCTATTTTTTACAATAACCATTGTTACGTTTTGAATGTAAACTCATAATATAATAGTGTTTTTTTGTTTAATAAAAGCCAGTGTCCAAAAATCACCAGAAAAAGGCTTTTTCAAAAAATTTTCACCATTTCACCAAGTGGGGTCGAAAATCACCAGATCTGGTGAAATTTCACCAGACCTGGCAGCACTGTCTCCGTTATTTGTCAGATTTCCCTCTCTTTACTTTGCGTAAAAACATTTTAAAAATCAATAACTATTTATGTATACAGAATGTCCTAAAACTGAATTTTTGAATATAATGAAATATATTTATATTTTCAAATAGGCAGGTCATCTCCAAAACTATAAAATTTTAAATTTACTTTTAAAATAGTTAATGAATACAGGCTTCTTTTGTTTAGATCTACAACATCTTAAATATATTGTACCTATTTAAGATACCTCCGGTAACTATCGAGAATACCACTCACCTTTAATTATATGTCCCTAAGCGTACTCCTTATCAAGCTACAAAGATCATTTATTGATGGTCTAATGATTCGTAATATTTGGCAAACAGTGCAATCTGAGATGGAACTGAGTTATTTCACTCCATTAGCTTAAAATTAATTTCTAGTCATGTTAGCATAGGGCAGGGTAATGAACTTGCTGGTTAATTGGTCCAAGAGGTTATAATATTACTTACGTTACAAGAAACATAGGTAACAATTGGAGACACACATACGAACATTACTAACCAAAACAATATACATATTGTATTCGTTTCATTTAACATTAACAATATTATAAATTTGTATGGTAATTTTGATGTTATAAGTTGTTGGATTTTTATATCAATTTGTTTATATGTTCCAGCTCCTCAATTTTTACTAATTTTTCTTAAAACATATTTCATCTTTCCTTCTCTCATACAATTTATGTATCTTTGATCTATTTCTCATTTCTAGTTATCGATCTTTTATCATATCTTTTATTTATATTCCTAATGTCTAGTTAAAACAATTACTCTTAAACAATAATTACCCCCCATATAGAATATGTCCCCAAATTGTTTTTACAAAAGAATTTTTTATTATTGATATTTTGAAAAAAACTCATTCTTCATAAAATTTTTGCTTGTTCTAAAATGGTTAATCCCGTTTATATACTTTTTCAAACTTCCATACCGTTTTACAGAAAATTAAAAAAAAACATAAAAATATAAACTACTCTCACTAAACAATTATCGCATATTTTCTAAAAAATATATTAACTTGAAAAACAAGACACTTTGAATTCCCCGATTAGCGATTTTAAATAATATAGAAACTGTGAAGGGAAATTCGATACAATAAGCCTACGTCCTGACCTGTAATTTTTAGTCGGCCGACTATGTACTATATATTATCATTTAGTTGCAAAAGTGAAAACATTACATACTTATGAAATCGATCGGCCGACTATTTGATTGCATGTGGGCGCGGTTCCATAATGATATATTGGTTACAAATAGACAGTCGATTACAAATTGCTTGCCAGCTCGCCAGCCAATGTAATCCAATATTGGGCCGATCGGCTCCATAAGAATATAGTGTCTTTACTTTTGAAACTAAATAGTCGGTCGAGAAAAGTTGTAGTTTTATTTAACAATTTGGGTACCATGATCTTTAAAATTATGTTAGAAAAATTATTCGATACAGTTTGTCAAAAGGCATAATTGCCAAACTAAAGTCCAGAAATTAAATATTTGATGTTCTTCAAAGATATTTCCGAAACATCTTAAACACTTCTTTATACAGTATATCTCCGGATTGTCTTTACAAGAGGAAAAACTTCTTTCTTATTGACATTTTGAGAAAAATGCATTCTTCATAAAAAATTTTGCTTGTTCTAAAATGGTTAATCCCGTTTATACTTTTGGAAATTTCCATACCGTTTTAGAGAACATTAAAAAAACATGAAAATGTAGTTGAATTTGTAGTTGAAAGTTCTTCAAGTCTAGTCTATGATACCATAGAAACGCGTTCTATGGTATCATAATTTTGATTTCATTCTTTGATAGATTATTATTTTGATTATTATTGACAACTTATATAATTAACGTCATATATTTTGCTCTTAAAATGTTAGAGAAGCACAACATTTATTTAGTTCAATGCTAAGAAAAGGGTGATAATAGTTATCGAAAAATGTGATACTTTAACAACATCAAAAAATATGACTTTAATCAAAATTAATTAAAAATAAATAAATAAATGCCTTTATTGTCAAAAAATTTTACAATTTGTAGACAAAGGTAAGGTAAACAAACAAAAGAAAATACAAAACAAGTATACAAATTACATTGTCAGTCTTGTTGTTTAAAATTTATAAATGAATAAAAAAATAAAAATAAGATACAAAAATATTTAGTAAGTTTATATAAGCAAACATTAGCCCAGTGCTTACAAGATCAAATTCGATTATTAAAATATAAGTCATTTACGGCGTAGAAAGCCTTGTCTAGTAAATAAGATTTCAATGCTTTGCGATATGAAGAAAATTATGTTATGGATTTGATTTCAAATGGCAGGTGATTGTGCATTTTTTTCGAGTTGTATAATATTGAACTTTTAACTAACTATGAGCGTTGGGTAGGTAGATAAAGATCTTGCTCCGCGTTCCTGAGTGGATAAGTGTAAGATGGCCTTTCTTGAGAAGCTGATACATGCTTACATATTAGACAAACGGATTCAAATATAAATAAGAAAGGAAGAGTTAATATTTTTTATTTTTTAATTGATTTTTATTTATTTTCTAATTGATAACAATCTATCAAAAAATGAAATCGAAATTGTATTACCATAGAAACGCCTTTTAACTTTTAGGACTTCATGTGTGTTTTGTTTTTAATTTTCTATAAAACGGTATGGACTCTATTCCCCGCAGCAAGATATGGGAAGTATTGAATATCTTAGAAGTAGATAGACCTTTGCTTAAGATAATAAAAGAGCTATATAAAGAAAATGAATCGTACGTTAAGATAGGACACAGGCTATCTAATCCAACTAACACCACAAAAGGGTTGCGACAAGGATGCAGCTTATCTCCTAGGAGGCTTTATCAAGAATACAACAAATGGGGACTTCAGGTTAGTCTAAAAAAGACCGAATACTTAGCTGTCAATTCCAACGCTTGTTTTGAAGTCTTCATTAATGATAACGTCCAGATTCAACAAGTAGACAAATTTAAATACCTGGGTGCTACTATCAACAACGAGGGTTTGGGCCAAGAAGAAATACAAACCCGAATTCAGAAGAGCAAACAAGTTATTGGATGTCTTAACAGCCTCTGGTGGGACCGAAACTTATCTGCAACAACTAAAAAGAGACTTGGAAGAACATTGGTGGAGTCAGTTCTTTGCTATGGTTCAGAGCTATGGACTCTGAGTGCAGACGCGAAACGCAAAATCGAAGTTGTTGAAATGGACTACCTTAGAAGAAGCGCAGGTATATCAAGCCAATGGAAAAAAAGACAAACATCGAGGTCAGGCGTATCATGAATGCATCGGAGGAGACAGTACTGGATCGAATCGAAAAATCCAGCTTAAAATGGTTTGGACACGTTCTGCGTATGCCGGAGAACAGGTGGCCAAAAAGAGTTTTTCAATGGGCTCCCCAGGGCAGAAGAAAGAGAGGTAGACCTAGAAAATCCTGGAACGGAACGGTTACGGAAGCAATGGAAGCTTGTAACCTAGAAGCTGATGACGCTCTAAATCGAGATGTGTGGCGTAGTGCAACGGGAAGGCAGCAATAGGCTGTAGTTGGAATGAGTATTAAATATTTAAACTAAATCCCGTTTATATATATATATATATATATATATATATATATATATATATATATATATATATATATATATATATATATATATATATATATATATATATATATATATATATATATATATATATATATATATATATATATATATATATATATATATATATATATATATATATATATATATATATATATATATATATATATATAAACGGGATTAACCATTTTAAAACAAGCAAAAATCTTTATAAAGAATGCATTTTTCTCAACATATCAATAATAAAAAAGTTTTTCCTCTTGTAAAGACACACTGTATAAGCAAAATTTTTAACATAATTTCCAAAATAAAACTGTCTGATTTGTATTAAACGAAATGAGACAAAGACGCAGGAATAAAAACGGACTGAACTTTTTCCAAAAAAAGCCGAAGGATCTGCCGCTCTCCGGCACAAAGTAAATCTGCCACAATTTACTTCTTGCCGAGCCCGGGAAGATGCTAAAAGTATACGAAATATGTTGTTTATTTTAGGCGGGCGGGCCCCGCTCTCGGCCGACGCCAAGCAAATATATCATCGTTTCAACGGATTATGCTGCCGTGGCGCAGTTTTATCGGCGAGTGCCAGCCGACTGCTCCCAACTTGAGGATGTACTTCAATCGGGAGAGATACTTCAACCAATCAAACGCAAAGCCGCTCGATGCGATTTCGTGGCAGTGATTTGTCTGGCGGGCGAGCTTTTTAAATCTTTCGCCTTACGTCTATTTTTTTGGATGTATTCCATATACAAATCGATCCAGAATGATTGTAATTGGTTATTCTGATTATGCTCATTTGGTAGGTCAGAAAGTTTAAAAATTCGATGTTTATTAACGATCACCAACGTTGAAACCTGTGAATAAAAGATTTATGGAAGAACTACCATACGATCGAAGAAAAACGGCGTCAAAAGCGGCTTTGGAAATGACAATCGATAATAATTTTGGCGAAGTCCTAGATGTCATTTACTTGGTCTATACTCGAGTAAAATTTATTTTTAAATAGTGATATATTATTAATAATTTTTAAATTTAAGAAAAAAGTTTTATATCAATTTTTAGCAAATGACATCTAAAGATTGACATCGTCAAAATGATCATCAACTGTCACTCCCAGCCGTTTTTGGCGCAGTTTTTTCTCGATTATACCGGTAGCAGGTTTCGAAGTTGTAAGAGTATTTATATACCTCGGCTCTTTGATTTCAAACAAAGGGCTCGAAGGACAACAAAGCGACCCTTCAATAGTCCGGCAATACTGCGTCGGGCATCTGTATACATACATACTGTAACGTTTTTAGTTCGTTACATGTCTTTTTTATATATAATATATGATGTCTGGCATATCGTCACCCGATTCCGTATCGTTCGGGCCTGATGATTTATTTGACGAATTTTTACGTTCTCTAGTCCACAACCCGGTTTTCGTTTGACACAACCCTGTTATCGCTCTGTGAAGGCGCGCGCTGTCAACATCGCTTCTGTCAACTCTCTGTGATTTAACTTCACTTTTGGTTAGACTGTTTGGCCTGTCAGACGCCATTAGTCCTAGTTTTTGAGAAATGGCGATTATTTAAATCTTGCTGTGTAATCTGAATCAGCTGCTATTTCGAAGCTACAGGGTAGAGTTGCGGATGCCCCAACCTAACTTGTAATTGTGTTTTGCTGGCACGTTGGCGTCCCTTTTCTTTTGTCCTCCAGAATGTCACATTGAAGGAAGGACAGGTTCTTTATTATTTAGTGAGCCCTCGGAAGTAATTCGAGGGTCCAAAGTACGGACTGTGTCCAAGGTACGGGTAATGCCTTATGTACAGACATTCTCTGATGTACAGATCTCCTGTGGACGAGTGTCCCCAGTAAGAACGATTTTTTCTTACATCTAAGTGCCACAGCGTGGATGTAGCTTGAGTCCCATGCTGCTTCACTCCCATTTCTAAGCCTAGTCAGTAGCTACGGCTGTAAGGATTCATGGTGTCCTCAATCTGGCCCCTTTTGTTGTTTTGACCAACAGGATCGCCGACAGACAGTACAGAGATGCTAGACCACCTCACGCTGCTACTGTTTGAAGCAAGGTTACATAAAAGAACAGCTAAGTGTATATTTAAGTTCTAGTTTTACATGTAACATCTAAAATATTTTCAGTTTTAAACAGTAACGTACATTTTAAATAATATCGTACAGACTATATTTAGTGGTTAGATTATTAAGAACATTTATGTCGATGCAGTAGTTACAATGTGATTTAGATTTTAGGTTTCATTATATTACGCCTTGTAATAGTATTACTTTCTATAGATATTATTAATGCGCTATATTAACAGATGAATAACGAGACATAGATTCTAGAATCTACAGGTTGCAACACATCAGATTTAACACCGCATAAAATTTAACAATTTAAATAAAGTAATGCAACTTTTCTTATATTTTCTATAACGTTACACGCATTGTATTTTTTCATAGTCTTTTCATAGAACATATTTAATATTATTTACATACATAGTTTTACAGCAAATAACCACTATAATAATTATTAAAATTGTACAATGCTATTTACCATCAGAATTCATCATGAGTAAATATAGTCAATAGTTTTAAGTATTATACAACTGTGTTTTCTTTCTCTGTACATGCCTGGCGCCCAATATCTATATAATCTTATATCTTTTGTTAATTATTACTGATTAATTTTCTCTAGTGAAATACCTTATCCACGACTGCTCTCCGATGAAAAGCTGCCGTTCGCAGTGGTAGTTGTTTAAAAAACGCTACAATACATACATACATATAGGGCATCTGTAGCTCCTAGAATAAAAAACTTTTTTTATTCTAGGAATTTTGTTTAAGTGCACACCTAAAATATGTACAAGGATGTATTTCAGGAATATATTTTAACTTCTATACGATGGGTTTAAAAAAGTGTGTGTGGATCGGGATGGTTTTTTTAAATGGAACACTTTGTATGTTATTGCATTTTTGACTTCCTTTAAGATCACTTTAAATAACCCTAGATATTGGTAAATATATTTGTTAAATATAGTTTCAGAGATATTAATAAATAAATAAAAAATAAATATTTTTCAGTCTTTCTTAAAAAAATTATTAAAAATACAAGAACTTTCCTGATATTAATACTATATTAGGTATTTACTTTAGATAGTCCGTACTTACTTTGCTATAAATATGGTAATCGTAAATCATACAGGATGTTCAAAATTCTACACCAACCTTTCTAAAATACAAAATAATTCTTCTTCGTTTTTTTTTAATGGAACACCCTGTATATTATTTTTTCCATAGATAGAGAATTAAAAAATTAACATTTTTTGTATTTAGAGTATTTCAAAATTTTTAACGGTTTCGCAGATATTCGCGGTTTTATATTTTATATGGCATTTTCCACAGAAATTTTTTATCAAAGCCACCCAATCATCTTTATCTCGTATTTTACCGTTGAAGGAGCCATATGAAATAATACTGCGTGTATTTGCCAAACCACTAAAAATTTTCAAATACTTTAAATACAAAAAATGTTTATTTTCTAACCCTAAACATCTGAAGTAAGAAAAAATAAATTTGCTGGTTTTGTATGGGAGACAGTAAGATTCATCTAAAGTAAAATTTTATTTTATTATAAACCTGCACTCAAAATATCACGAGAAATACTGACAAAAACAGTATTTAAACTTGTATCTTCCATAACGAACCGTACACAAACCTTAACTGTTATTTCATGCATTGTTCTTGACGCGCACCGTATCGCCGATCTCTCGATCTCGCGACTCGCCCGCGGCCCTCTCTGATTAAGCCGGTGCACCGAAACCGCCGACATTCAGAGGAGACGACAAATTAAGCTGGATGAAGGCCGATAAAAGTTTAAAACTGGGGGTCGTTGAGAACGAGAGCGATTAAGCGGGCGAAACGTTATTTCGTGGCCTTTATGGATTGGGCTGTTTTGTTTACAAAGAAGAACACGGTGGAGATGGAAAAGCGGATTGGATTGTGAATGTATTTTTTTTAGTTTACTGGAAACGATTGTAAACGTTTAATTTCTAATTATTGTTTTCTGGTTAACTTGGATTTTAATCCAGAATGTATTAAATTTTGATATTCTTTATATTTAATAAAGTGTGCATCATAGTTTAGAATATTATGAAAAAAATATTTACGTCCATCCGTTCTGTAATTACGGAGCATCCATAAGGGATGAAACAAAATTCTCTGTTACCTAGCTTTTCATGGGCGCGCTATAAATATTTTAATAACATTACTTACACAAAAATATCAAAAATACTTATCCAGTTTTATTTTCTTCGATGTTTTTTCACGTTAATGGGACATAATCTTTATAAAAATTAAAAAATTATAAAGAAAAACAATAAAAAAATTAATAAAATCACACAAACTATTTTACCGATAACGACTGCACTCTTCTCCAACCTCGGTCTACTACCGTTCTTGTAAAAAAATTAGGCGATGAATCCAGTCAATAAAAATTCGACAAATTTGCCAGTGTAATAATGTAATGTATACTATTACTATTATATTATACATATCCTCCTCCTCCTTCCTATTACTCTATAAGAGTATGGTGACATTATCATATCGCATTCATTGTGTCTCTCCATGTTGTGCTGTCTTGCGCAGCAAGACTGGCCTCGTGCAGACTATGACCTATTATCGTCTTCATTTGGTCCACCCAACGGTTTGGAGAGTTCCCTCTAGGACGTTTCCCGTTCACTTTTCCCTCCACAATTATTTTTTTTAGGCCATTGGTGTTTCTGGATATGTGGCTAAAGTATCTTAAGTATGATTGATTTATTGATATCGACAGTCTAGATTCGAGATTCAGTTGTTCAAGTATTGAAATGTTTGTACGGTGAGCTGTATAAGGTATTCACAGCATCCGTCTATAACACCGCATTTCAAAAGCATCGATTTTACGTTTTATTGCCAACTTCAATGTCCAGGTCTCTGAGGCATTAGTTAATTATACATATATACTATTATACGATACATATTATAACTACTACCGCAAGAATTTATTTTCAAAACAAGGCACTTTGAATTCCCTGACTTACAGTTTTAAATAGTTTGGATACTGTGAAGGGAAATTGGAAACAGTAAACCTACGCGTTGAACTGTAATTTTTAGTCGACCGACTATTTAATTGCAAAAGTGAAAACAATACATACTTATGGAGCCGATCGGCCGACTATTTGATTGAATGTGCGACTCCATAGGAATATATTGGTTACAAATATTCAACTAAATAGTTGGTCGATTAAAATTTGCCTATCAGCGTATAGCTACGGCTACGCAATGCAATCAAATATTGGGTCGATCGGCTCCATAAAAATGTATTATTTTCACTTTTGCAACGAAATAGTCGGCCGACAAAAAATTACATGTCAGTGCGCAAGAGAAAGTCAGAATAATGCATGCTCCATTTAGAAATGTGTAATAATTACTTTTATTCTCCCCCCCCCCCCAATATGCGATAATTTTAAGTAGTGTATATTTTACTTGTCAATTTCTATCAGTTTAAAAGCAAAATATAATAAACGAATTCAACTGGCGTTTATACACAAGACAAGTACACAACATATATTGTGACCTACGGCCATGGTAGGTTAAACGTTTATGAAGAACCTGTGACAGTTTTTTTTTCTATTGGTTCTCTATCATGTGAGTCAAATAACTATCTAGTACTGATAATTTTAATTTTAAAATATCTTGAAAAGAGTTGCTCGTAGCGACTTTTACCAAGAGACCAAGATTATTTACGTCAAAAATGACGGAAATGTATATTCTTTCACTGAGTAGTTTTATAAAGTACGGACAAAAATATATTACTTTTCAAGACAGTTAAAATCATGGTAGGTACCCTACCAGTAAAAGTCATATTTAACCAATTTTCATTCGAAAAGAAGCATTTTAGGACATAAATTTGTATGCATTTTTTACTTATTTTTATATGCAAAATATGCTGCCAAAGTTTCCCGAATACAATTTAAGCCACCCTCTATAGTAAGTAGTAGTAGTACGAGAGCTAGCAACGTCGGGAAAACAAGTATTTTAAAACGTCTGGCTCTTTGATACATCTTTTATTATGCTCTCTAGAACAGCATGCGGCCCGTCTGGCTGCCGATACCCGTTGCGTTTACTACTGCGCATCCCAAGAAGATCCTCTATTTTTTACTTAGCGCTTTAAATTCTAGTATTGAATAAAAATCGAGCAAGTCTCCATTAGCTCGGCGCGTAGAGCTTTCGCCTATGACGCGAAGGTCAGTGGTTCGATACCGGCTGGGGGTGTAACTTTTTTATTTTTTTTTTTTCGTTTATATTCTTATAGTAAAGTATTAAATATTTGCTTTTTATCACCAAAACGGATGGCGCTTATGGGTTTACGATCCGTAGTGGGTATCAGTAGAATTTGATACTTTCATTTGTTTTGAAGGATTATTGTGGTAATTAATTATTAGGCAGGTTTAGGATGGTCTGGCTGCCGCGCCGGTAGGTTGCGTTCATTACTGCGCATCACATGTGTACAGGGTGTCCCATTTTTGTGCGTTTTTTGGGATTTCTCGTTTACAATTTTATTTTTAAAGATTTAAACATAATATATAAAAATTAACATTTTAACGCTTTATTAAGGTAATTTCTGCCTGTCTTTCTTCAAAATATTTTTTCAGCTGTTGTTTATTATTTTAATAATAATTTTTTAACAGATTGTTATCTAAAAGCTACACAAGTTTATTTTCAGTTCAGTTTGTTAAGATAACGATGGAAAACAAAATTATCTGGTTAAATTAAATTAAATAAAATAATAATACTTTCTAAACAAGATTAATTAATGTTAATGTGTAGAAAATGTACAAATCTAGGGGTAAAATATTTAGTTACATAAAAAACTAGCAAAGTAATGTGAAAAAAACGCATCATTATATGAAGTGAAAAAAAACGCATCATATGCATCAAACGTATCTCCACTCATAAACGAGAAATCCCAGATATCCCAAATCCCCAAAAAAACGCACGAAAATGAGACACCCTGTACCCATGTGATGCGCAGTAGTGAACGCCACCTACCGGCGCGGCAGCCAGACCATCCTAAACCTATCTAATAATTAATTACCACAATAATCCTTCAAAACAAATGAAAGTATCAAATTCTACTTATATACACTACGGATCATAAACCCATAAACGCTATCCGTTCTGGTGATAAAAAAGCAAATATTTAATACTTTACTATTAGAATATAAACGAAAAAAAAAATAAAAAAGTTGCAACCCCAGCCGGAATCGAACCACTGACCTTCGCTTCATAGGCAAAAGCTCTACGCGCCGAGCTAATGGAGACTTGCTCGGTTTTTATTCAATACTAGAATTTAAACCGCTAAGTAAAATATAGAGGATCTTCTTTGGATGCGCAGTAGTAAACGCAACGTATATCGGCAGCCAGACGGCCTGCACGCTGTTCCAGAGAGCCAGACGTCTTAAAATACTTTCTCGAAAACGTTGCTAGCTCTTAGACTATAGTTCTCTCTTTTAATTTGAGCACCTGAGCTAAAATTCAACCTTTTACCAAAATAAAGTGTTTTATAAAAATATTAATATTATTTGAAAATAGTTTCTTCACAGAACGTTGAAATTTTATTGCCAATTACCAATTATTGGTTAACCAGAATGACAAACGACGAAAATTGAACGAAATAAAAGAATATAATTTATTTTCCGCCCGGGGCGACGACCAATAAACAGACTGGATTAAAAAAGCAGAAATTCCGATTATTACCGCCATGAATTTTGCCATTTCGATTTTCGGTTGGGAAAAAATGCCGCGGCGCAAGATACGCCGTTATTTATTTATAGCGGCAAATGGACCATGGCCGGCACACTACGGTTAGTGGTCCGGTTTTTACGCTAAAAATTCGTCGAGTACAATAAACCTATGTACGTTACTAACGAATCAGCATATAAATCGGCGCGCATATTTCTTTTCCAATTTGTTTATATTACGTGCAACAATGTGCCAATCGCTTATGTATCGAATTTATTTTCAATAAAGCTTAGTATACAGGGTGAGTTTCCTACGATGTTCTCTAAGGGTATCTCGGAAACTACTGAGAGAGTCGGTTAAATGGGGAAAGAATTGCAGTTTTGTGAGGTCATAAATATGCGCCTTTTAGATTTTTGAAAAAGTTCATGGCTTACTAGATATTTCGAAAAAAACAAATTTTGGCTATTTTAAAAATTGTCCCTAATTCCATTATAATCTATTTTAGACAAAAAGTTTTCAGATAAAAGTATAGATAATCACATCCCTAATGAGTTTGTGTTCTCCGATTTTTTCTAAAACCTGTCATTTTTGACATATGACACAAACATATGTTTTTTTTAAATGGAACATAAATCATAAATCATGTTCTAAAATTGCGTTAGCAACTAGTAATATTTACTATTCTATTATATAATTATAATTAATTATTATATTATAATTATAACAAGTAACCACAAAACTACAGCATAAAAAAACTATACACAAATAAACTAAAATTTGTAAAATAAATGGCAAATAATAATTATTATTTTTACACACACCATTGGCACTAGCAGTAGATTGTGTTTGTCGCCGAATATATGCCCCGGCCCATCCACGATTCAATCCCAGCATATATTTTATCTTCGTCTCTTCAACGCTAACCGCGCCGATCTCGCCTATCTCTTTCTCACAGGATTGATTGTTGAACGAGCCGGGAATCCACGAGCTTGCGACGTTACTAATTCACATCTTGATAAAAACTATAGTCTGTCCAATGACAAAATCCTTGACAGTGAGAAATATGTCTGTCATTTTAATTTCAAAGTAGTTTATTTTATTTTACAAAGAAATAAGTTGGTACAATTGGAACGCATAATTAATATATTTAAATTTTGAGTGACAAGTGATTACTTCAAAATATTGTAAAAAAAACTGTATAAAACTGAAAAAATCTAATCTTGGTTAATTAACTTTAATCTTAATGTTTTTCTGCAGTACTAAAATTTATTATTTACCTATCGTGTGATGTTATTTTACAGATACTCCAGTTTTTGGTACCATGTACGAGATGGTATACATCTTTATTTGTGGCTAATACAACTTTCTGGCCATAGTCTCTGACAAACTGTGTCTCTGGCGGTCTCTGTGCACCGAATATTAACTGTAAACTATGGTCTGTGTCAACACTTAATTTTCCCTCGAGTTTTCCTCTACTTAATTTTTAAAAACACGAAGCACAAGTACCGACACAGTCCAAAATGCAAAATATTTATCATTTCTATTTGACATAATTTGACACAAAATTATAACCTATAATTTGGCAAGAGTTTGACAATTCTCAAAAATCTTAAGTCGAGTTCATACGCATATGCGTCCGTTTCTCATTCATCGTTGCGTCAAACCAATAATATTTAAATATGATCTGTTATTTTTTAAATAAACCAATAAAACTGGCTAAAAACAACAAGAGACGACGCATGACGTATTTATTTATATACCCATCCATAGTTAATTTAAAAAATATTAGAAACTTCTTTTAGTGAAATAAATGGATTGGTATGGAAGTCATCTGCTAAAAAAAACAAAAAAAAAACATTAATAGAATTAGATTATAATGCTCAACTTTCTATTTTTTATTTTCTTTTTGTTTCAGTTTCCGAATGCAGTCTGTTTGTGTGACCTCTATCCTATGTGCCTTTGTGTGTGATATAATCTTCCTTTCAGCACGTCATTTATATATCTAATAAATAATAATAATAACATCTTACAGTCTCAGGTCACAGGTTACCTTCATAGAAGTTAGTTATATCAAAATTTACCCATTATACATTTTACTCAGATAAGAATCAGTGGCCTTGATATGGTTTAGAGCTTTGAATAAGAAAATCTTAGGTACACCGCGATGGGCCTCAAATATGGCCGACTTAAATTCCGGTTTATCAGTGCCGTTCTAATTTTATTTAAAAAATGTAAAACTATGATGTAGGGTAGACGTGGGGTAGACTCAATAATTTGTTGTTTTATTTTACGTTGTGAATAAATGTTGGTAGTTATTAAAATTGTTATAAAAATACATAATTCTAATAAAAATAGATGTTATAATAAGTATTTATTAACACAAACATCCGATACGCTACTGAAGCAAGTCAAATTAACGTATCTAAATTCTTTGACATCTAATCTTTGACAAGTAATAAATAAAAGCTAAAATGCAACAAAAATATATAATTTAGTTAATTTAAGTGAATTTCATAAATGATCGGTTTACTACACGTATGTATATTATATAGTCACTTACTAGCGAAAAGTTGTTCCATTATTTCACTCAATTTTTGCCGAGATCTACCGCACGCTACACAACCAATTATTTTAGAGTCTTTTTCAATAAATCGCGATAGTGTCACTGTTAATTTAAGTTCTGCCACAATTTCCATCTAGATTTACTACCTTTATACAACTATCAGTAGTAGAATAAATAATAAATAACATAAAATAAGCTCCGTAAAGACTGACAAATCCACAAAATTTCAAATCAAATTCAAATGTGTCAAATGAATCGTCAAACAGAACTGTCAAGGATCCCCACCCTAGAGAGCTTTTATGGTGGCTTTTCCGCCCACCATGCATGAATACATGGATAGCATTATGCTCCTTCCTTAGTCTTCTTATTCAAAGGTTTAGAGCCAGTCAACATCTTGGTCACTCCCAAATTGAGCTGGCGGTTGCCTTGTAGCAGAGCCATCATAAAAAAAGAAGAAGAAGAAGAAGAAGAAGAGATCTGCCGCTTCTTTTGCGTGTTTTTAATGGACACAAATCGAAAAAAAAACGCTTCAAACGGTAAAATTGCAAAAAGTGGTTGACACGCAAAAAAACGCTTTCTGTGTGGCCTTGGGCTTAATCATGTAATTAGCATATTAGTACTTAACTAACCCTTCTTGCCTCTTCGCATTCATCCACATTCTCCGACGAGACTTAACTTCTAATAATTCGTATTACGTCTAATGGCATTTAGAAATATTAAGATTAATCCTATCCGTAGGAAATTCGAGCCCCGGAAAAAGAAAATAGAATATTTGCTTTTGAGAGAAATCCGAAACTTGGCAAACTTAGCTAACCGCAAGTTGAGAATTAGCGCTGGCAAACTAACGGAGAAAGCCTCCAAGTTTTGGCTTGGCGCTGAGTATGTTGACTGTTTAATAGAGAGCTAAACTTAAGATTTATTACCTCTACCGTTTAATTGGAAGTTATTAATTAATAATTTCGACAAAAGGAGCATATAATAAGGGTCGGCCAAGTTTTAAAATATTGCTTTGTAATTGAATCTGACATAAATATGTCAAACATATTTTTTTAACATTGAAAATGTTTCTGTTATCCTATATAAGGGAGCCCAAATCGAATTAAAATGCTACATTTGCCACACCATGACGTCATATATACAAGGGTATAGCAAATCTCGGCGCAGCGGCGGCAGTCGGCCAGCGCGCGCAAAAACCATTACATCGCTGATTGTTTATTGCTATATCTTTATTAGTTTAAAAGCAAAAAATATGGGGTTTGCTTTGATACCTTGTCAAGACATAAGCGAAACTTTTAAATTGCTTCTTTTTTCATTTAGGCCTTCGTTTTTCCTTAAATGAAAGTTATATTAAAAAAAGTCTATTTTTAAACCAAATTTTCGCATGATTGAAATGAGTTATTCATGTTTAAAGTTTTTTTTGGTCATAAGCGCTAATGGAAATGTTTTTTGTAAATAATTATAAAAAATTACTCCCTACGAAGACTTTATTGTGTACTGGATCAAAAAATAAGTATTTGTTTTCTCTATACGGCGTTATTAATATATCGATTTTTGATGATAGTGCCCTTTTACCCGGTCTAATTGTACTACTTTCGGAATAAGGGTCCCCATATCATGTACTGTACTTCCATCCCTGAAAAATTCAGCTTGTGACACCGAAGTGACACGTAAAGTCAAAATAAGCTTTAATCTACCTACATCATAGGTAGGTGTAGGTACTCTAGGTATATTCTACCTAGACAGTAGCTGACAGTAGTAATTAATTTGTTATCCGATAAGTAGTTGTCATTATATAGGTTTAATCATCTTATACCTCCTATAACGGTAGGTTTTGGATTTTTTCCTGATTGGTTTGTTAAACAAAAATATACTGGGCATATAAATGTCTAACACAATACATGTATTGAATGTACTTATTTTAACCAATGCATTGTTTTGTTTTTTTAATCTCACAAATAAGTTGTTCACGGCACATAAAAATGTTCACGACGCCGCGCGCCGCCGAAGAGGAATCGGCCTACGTTTGGCTAAACAGGCTGGACACGGTGGACTACGATATTGGCGAGTCTGAATATTTATAAAAATTTGCAAAGTAAAATATGTTGGAAAAATAATTAATCCATACATATATAAAAGCTCAAAGGTTTTTTTGTTGCATCCATCCTGCCGAAACCGCTTCACCAATCTTGATGATTCTTTTTAATGAAGGTACCGTATGATCGAATAAAAAACGGCGTCAGCGATGGCTATGAAATGAAGATCGCTGTCATTTTATATGTAAATTTATATGGGAAATGTCATCGATCGTCATTTCCCAGCCAACTGGACGCCGTTTTCGATCATACGGTATACATGTGTAGATTTGTTATGAAGTATTTTTATAGTGCTTAATGGCTATTTCTTTGTGTAAAACGACTAAATACTAAAACATACCTGAAAACACCTACACACAATACCTCCAGAAATAAATTATTTGTCATTGTCAGTGGTGTGTCAGTTAGATTATATTTTAAGTTTTTAGATATTTTAGGAGTGAGTTCATACCGCCAGGTTTAGATACATAAATATTAGCACAAAGGTTCGTTTAAACGCCATTAGTGAATTAGCTACACAAAGCGATTTTAGGAAATTCATCCTCTTAGAGAGTAAAATTATGTCGGAACAGTTTGCTGTATGAAAATTCCTTACTATTTGGTCTAGAAAAATGAAATCCTACAAAAATAATTAGAAGAAATTTTTGAAATTCATCAACCAAATGGGTAAAGTTAGTAAAAATTTATATAAAACTTGGTGACCTCTGGATTATACACATAAAAATTGGCACAAAGGTAAAGCAAATTTATGAAATTTATACCCTTAGGGACTAGAATAGGGAATGAAAGTTTGCTGTACGAAAATGCAATACTATAACATTATAAACCAGATAGTATAAAATTTTATACAAGGGTTTATTTAGTGACATCATAACGAGATATATCTTCCTTAATTATCCTTCAAAGAATAAAAAATAACCTATAAAGAGAGTATTAGTGCTCTTAATAAATAAAAAAAAAGATAAAAAATAAAAAACATCTATCTAGCTCTCTATAAAGAAGTAAAAAATCATTTAAATCAATGCATGAAGGATTCGAGGTGTAACGCGAACGTAGTCGTGAGAAAAAGCTAGTAATTTATTAAATTATTTTATTTAACTCATTAATTTTCATTGAAAAAGATTTTTTGTAATTCGCCACTATATTAGTTAAAAACTAAGAAACTCATATCAAATTTAAGTTTTGCGATTTTTACTTATACTTTTTACAAAATATGAACACATTTTAAAAGAAAAAAAGTTTTTGATAATATTTATGTAGATTGACTACAAGTTGTATAACATAAATTTCTACGACCGGTCTACCTAGTGGTCTGCAGCATCGCATTGTGGTGCAAACGTGGGCCTGTTAATCTGTGACGTGACGCACAACAGCCAAGAAAAACAGAAGAGTGGCTAAGAATTTAGTAATTTAAAAAAAGTCTTTTAGATACAGTAGTAGGTATTAAAAAGTTTTGTGTTTAAATGGGGTTTGCCTTTAACAGTTAAAAAATTATATCGTAAAGTGTAACTTTCCGTAAGAATTCTTTATCTGTCATTGATCATGATCTGTCATCATGTTAACTTGATGTTTTGTATGTTATTTTGTTTTTTTCGATAGGTGCGATCGCATAATTATTATTGATAATGTTTTATTTAATGTTAACATTACTACTTATTCAGTGAATCTTTAAATCTATTGTTTTTTGTTAAGTTCGTTATTTAAAAATATGTATGTAATACACTCATATTAACACTAATCATATTTTTACGTTTTTACTCATCATTTTCAATGCCCCCCCCGGTTGCATCTTTGTAAAGGACTGTGAATTTTGTATGTCAGGCAGTAGCGGCTTAACCATGAGTTCAAATGGTCAATGCCACCCCAAAAAAATTAGGAGAAAATTAGAAAAACTTATTTAAATTATACTTTTTGTAAATCATTTTTTTTCATCCCCAATTTCAGACAAATTGGGAACAGTTATAAATATTTTAGATTTATAACTGTTCCCAATTTGTCTAATTTTCGCTTGAAAACATTTTATTTTACCCATTTTTTCTACTGCTGATCAAAATTTAATTTTGTCGTTCGTTCCTGCAATGTTTTACACGTATTAAACTCCAAGTGCCGCGGCTCGTGACGCCAATAAGGAAAGGTATACTACGTATAGAAAATATAATGGGTTAAGGTGCGATAGGTATAGTTTATATTGGCCATTGACCGCGTTATTCATAAAATAAGGTAGGCAACTTTATGTACACTTGTATTTGGTAGCTTAGTGGCAGACGATATAAAAAGTGGCGATTTTTGTCTTTGTCTGGAAACAAGCGTGCTCTTATTGTAATTTGTAATATTGTTTATTAGTTGAGAATCAAAATAGTTGATTATGAAATATCGTGTGCATTATTTCTTTATAAATATATTACAGGATTTCAGTCATATCGCTGGAAAAATTGTCGCCGTTTGGGCAGCTTGGGTGTTTATAAAAACTCAAATTATAAAACAACCTAGGTTATGTATCGTTTATAGCGTATCGCGTATCGCGTATAATTTTTGGTTTAGTCAATATAAATCAATATTTAAATTTTTAATAGCCGAGGGTTTGAGATGCAGCGCGAAATTTGTGTAGGTAATAATTCATAATTTTCTGGTTCTGGATAAATGATAACTCTTGTTTGACTGATTCTGGAATAGATATTTTCAAATAGACAACATATGGTGTTTAGTTGGTAAAATCGTGCGGTTAAAAGAAAAATTTACTTTTCTTGAGAAAATAGACTTTTCTTGAAAGTCAGTCTGAAAAATGAAACTCTGATAGGTATTTACTATAAGTTGGTCTATACCTACTTTTCTATAAATATCGTAATTTAAAAACGCCAAAATTTTAAATCATGTTTCTTCGTTTTTTTAATGGAACACCCTGTATATTATATCTTTGTTAGACGGAAAATTAAAAAATTAAAAAAAAATTGTATTTAAAATATTTCAAAATTTTTATTTCATATGGCTCTTTTAACGTTAAAATACAAGGCAAAATCATTAGACGGCTTTGACAAAAAATTACTGTTATAACCTATATTTTTTTTATCCCCTGGTTGCTAGGGTCGCTATACCAGGTTCTCTCTCTCAATCAAAACAACCATTGGATAAAATATGCATTTATTTAATATAAGGTTTACAGTGTATAACAATTTTGGGGAATGCCAAGACTTAACGGTTTACTTAAAGAAGTACTTACAGGAACATCTTCACTCTGCGCTGTCTTCTACTAACGGACTGATAACGCGAATTACTGACCGTAATAATGCGACTCACATCGACGGACTAACTTTTTGACTCTCTTCAGCATACATTTTTATATTTTCTATACCTCGTGGTCATCGCCGGTTACGTCGTTCAATCTATTTTCATCTAATTACATTCACCCGGCTGTGACCATGAGGAAATCGAACTTTGGTAGCCTGCGTTTGATTATCGACCCGAGATTGTTGTATTTTAATTGTTTAATTATCAATGTTATTTAAAAACATATCTGGGGTCGATGTCATGCAGGTAACCGATCTCTTGGGCCTATATCAAATTGGTTTACTCGAATTATATTTTATTTACTAGAATTATATTATTTGTGTTTTTTGAATTTGATCTAAACCCAAGTTGACATCTATTTAAGTCTTGACATATTTAAGTCTTGACAATATAATATTACAAATATCCGCAATACCGTTAAACATTTTGAAATACTTTAAACACAAAAAATTTTTATTTTTTAATTCTCCATCTAACAACAGAATAATATACAGAGTGTTCCATTAGAAAAAAAAACGAAGAAAAATGATTTTAAATTTGAGAAAGTTTGACTTGAAATTTTAAACACCCTGTATGGTGGAAGATTACGATATTTATCGGAAATTAGGTACAGACCAACTATGGTAAATATTTAGGATAGTTTAGATTTCAGGACATTTCTTGTATTTTTAATAATTTCTTAAAAAACGGTGAAAAAATATATTTTTTTTATTATTAATTAATATCTCTTAAACTATCAAAACATATTTAATAATATTTTAGGATTATGTATTGTGACGAGAAAGGAAGCCAAAAATGCGATAATATACAGAGTGTTCGATTAAAAAAATCATCGCAATCCACTCACACTTCTTTGAGACACCCTGTAGGAGTTAAAATATTTTTCTGAAATGCATCCTAATAAATACCTTAGGTTTGCACTTAAATAAAAGGCTTAAGCTTTTTATTATCGGAGCTACAAATGCCCGAAGCACTACTGCCGAACCCTGTATACAGGGTGGCGCCTCTCATACGCCGCGGAAGCTCCAAGCAGAACGGCAGTTTATATCGAGATGAAATTTTGCCAGCATATGTAGGTTAACTGAAAGCATTTTATAAAAATTTATAGAATTGTACAGGGTGTCCTCAAAAAAAGTTACACATCAAAGTTGTGTTTTTTCTAATGGAACACACTATATATTAATTGATTTTCTGATTCTAGGAAAAAAATAAAGGTCAGTTTTATTAAAGAAGTATATACCAAAAATCTAATGATTTTGACATATTTCACATTTTGTGAAAATGAAGAGTAAATTTTAAATTTCGATAACAGCTACTTAAATTTTAGTTGACCTTGTATAGCCTGATATTTAATTACAGTAACTATTGTATGTTAAACTAAATTGAAATTTGACCCGGAAAGTTATACAGGGTGAGACAAAATTAATATGGAACATTATTCACTTTTGTAAGCAAGTTACTCCTTTATTTTAAATGGAACACCCAGTATATTTTTCCGGTGTTCGATGGGGAATTTATATATCTTCAAAATATTATTAAGATTGCCTACCCCTCAGACAAAGATTTTCCCAGATATTTTAATTTTTATGATTTTGCGTCAGTAAATCTTTATTATTTGAAAAAATCTAGGTGGCTGTGTGATATACCTTTTGTTAATTTAGCAAAAAATAAAGATTGTAGAGTAAAATAATCAAGGGTAATAAAAAAGATACACGTTTAAATCATATTTTAAGTATTACAGAATTAAAACTAGATATAAACCTATAATCAATTTTGTCTGATGTAGGATAAGTTTGCATTTTTGGCAAATTTCTGAGAATTTTTTTTGTTTTATTTAATACAAAATGATAACTAGTTGTTAAAATTGGACTAATTAGACAGCTATGTTGAAGTAACGTCAGACATATCACAGCCAACTAGATTTTATCAAATAATAAAGATCTACTCAGATCAAATCACGTAAATAAAAATATCTAGAAAAATATTTGTTTGATGGGTAGGCAACCTTAATAGTATTTTGTAGAGACATGAATTCTCCATTGAATATCGGAATAATATACTGGGTGTTCCATTTAAAATAAGAGAGTAACATGCTTTTAAAGGTGACCAATGTTCAATAATAATTTTGTCTCACCCTGTATAACTTTTTGGATCAAATTTTAATTTGATTTAAAGTACAATAGTTAATTTAACTACATATTAAACTATACCAGATAAATTCCAATTTAGGTAGCTTTTATTGTAATTTAAAAATTATTCTTTATTTCTAGAAAATGTAAAATATGTCAAAAACCTTACATTTTAGTCATATACTTCTCTTATAAAACTAACCTTTATTTTTCTCCCAGAATCCGAAAATCAATTAATATATAGGGTGTTCCATTACAAAAAACACAACTTTGATATGTAACTTTTTTTGGGGACACCCTGTAGAACCCTCTATATTTTTAAAAAGTGCTTTGAATTAACCTACATATGCTCACAAAATTTCATTTCAATACAAACTGTCGTTCTCCTTGGAGCTTCCGCGGCGTATGAGAGGCGCCACCCTGTACAATCTACCATTCCACTAAAAATTAAGTAAATAAAAATAAAATACCTACATGTATTACTACAAGATATATTAAAATATAACTCAAACATACATCTAGTTAGATCAATCTCTGTGGCGTATTAAAATTGATTTTGGCAAACTTTCCGTCTGTAATAACTGGAAATTTTGTTGCCTTCATTGCGGGTAGGGGGTGAGGAGGGTGATCCACCAAATCCACCCCGATGTTTGTTTATTTATAATTAAAACGTATTTAATTTGTCAACTAATCTGCTCAGTAATAACTGGAAGACTGCTGTTTACTTTGGAACTTAATACGCGACTCGAAATTACTTTGGAATAATTCGGTTTCGCTCTTGAAAATTGATAGTATAACTCCATTAATATTAATAATAATATTAATAATTAAGGAGGGTAGGGGAGTTGAACGAGGGAAAAAAGCCTACCCTTTGTTTGTCAAAACGATAAGAGGCTGATTCAATTAAATTTAATTTTATAAAGCATTTTGTTCTTCTAGTAAATTTTATTTTTCTAGTTTAATTTTATAAAGCATTTTGTAGTAATTTACTCTTTATTTCAAAATGAATCATAAACGACACTTTTAAGAGTCTCAGTTAAATTGCGCAAACTGGTTGACTCAAACCAAACTGCACCAATCATCTTATTATATATGTTACAGTGAAAGTCGGAAATTCCAGTGAATGTTAACATTCACTAAGAAATGCTAGCAATTACGCACTGGACCCGTGAATGTAGTATTTTAAAGAAACTTGTCGACTTTTCCTAGTAACATTCACTGTAGTTAAAGTAACATTTACTAAAGGTTGCCAGTAAAATTTATTCTATTGTACAGGGCGAGTGTGGTAAGGAAGAATGTTGGTGGAAATTAGAACAAATAAAACTTTTAAGAATATTGGATCACCTCAATATTCAAGCTGATCCGCATATCTAAAAATTACAATTTACTTCGTTGTTTGTGTCCGGGAAGAGTTCATAATTTCATAGTTGTCGATTTTCGAAAGAAATCAGTACATTTATATTATTTCGGATATTTTTCATTTTATTGATTTTATGGAAAGCTCTGTTCATTAAAATGTTGTATCCTATGTTATAGGGCTTGTTTCTCTCTACAATTTCCTGTTTCACAATGAACCGTTTGTGTCCAGGAAGAGTTCATAGTTTCATAGTTGTCGATTTTCAAAAGAAATCAGTACATTTATATTATTTCGTAAATTTTTCATTTTATTGATTTTATGGAAAGCTCTGTTCATTAAAATGTTATAGGGCTTGTTTCTCTCTACAATTTCCTGTCTCACAATGTACCGTTTGTGTCCAGGAAGAGTTCATAGTTTCATTTATATTATTTCGTATATTTTTCATTTTATTGATTTTATGGAAAGCACTGTTCATTAAAATGTTGTATCCTATGTTATAGGGCTTGTTTCTCTCTACAATTTCCTGTTTCACAATGAACCGTTTGTGTCCAGGAAGAGTTCATAGTTTCGTAGTTGTCGATTTTCGAAAGAAATCAGTACATTTATATTATTTCGGATATTTTTCATTTTATTGATTTTATGGAAAGTTCTGTTCATTAAAATGTTGTATCCTATGTTATAGGGCTTGTTTCTCTCTACAATTTCCTGTTTCACAATGAACCGTTTGTGTCCAGGAAGAGTTCATAGTTTCATAGTTGTCGATTTTCAAAAGAAATCAGTACATTTATATTATTTCGTAAATTTTTCATTTTATTGATTTTATGGAAAGCTCTGTTCATTAAAATGTTATAGGGCTTGTTTCTCTCTACAATTTCCTGTCTCACAATGTACCGTTTGTGTCCAGGAAGAGTTCATAGTTTCATTTATATTATTTCGTATATTTTTCATTTTATTGATTGTATGGAAAGCACTGTTCATGAAAATGTTGATCCTATGTTATCTCTGTTGATAATCTGTTGATCCTATGTTCTCTCTACAATTTCCTGTCTCACAATGTACCGTTTGTGTCCAGGAAGGGTTCATAGTTTCATAGATGTCGATTTTCGAAAGAAATCAGTACATTTATATTATTTCGTATATTTTTTATTTTATTGATTTTATGGAAAGCTCTGTTCATTAAAATGTTTTATCTTATGTTATAGGGCTTGTTTCTCTCTACAACTTCCTGTTTCACAATGTACCGTTTGTATCCAGGAAGAGTTCATAGTTTCATAGTTGTCGATTTTCGAAAGAAATCAGTACATGTATATTATTTCGTATATTTTTCATTTTATTGATTTTATGGAAAGCACTGTTCATTAAAATGTTGTATCATATGTTATAGGGCTTGTTTCTCTCTACAATTTCCTGTTTCACAATGTACCGTTTGTGTCCAGGAAGAGTTCATAGTTTCATAGTTGTCGATTTTCGAAAGAAATCAGTACATGTATATTATTTCGTATATTTTTCATTTTATTGATTTTATGGAAAGCACTGTTCATTAAAATGTTGTATCCTATGTTATAGGGCTTGTTTCTCTCTACAATTTCCTGTTTCACAATGTACCGTTTGTGTCCGGGAAGAGTTCATAGTTTCATAGTTGTCGATTTTCGGAAGAAATCAGTACATTTATAATATTACATTTTTTTGCCGAAATAAAATTTGCAAATATGGACTTTTTGATAAAATTTTTGGATTTTTTAATTTTTAGTTAAAAAGTTTTTACAAGACATAAAACCCAGAAAAGATCCATTTGTTTTCAAAAATTAAGCAAAAAATATGTTTTTTTTTAAAATTTTCAAAGTAAAATAACTTGGTTATTTCGGACTTATTTGAACAACGGCAAAAAGAAAATATGTTTATTTTATCAAAATCTACTAATCCTAGGACGTATTTAAGACCCTATAAAATTTCAAAAATAGTATTACTTAGTCTTATTCGATGATTTAAGCCACTTAATAATAATTTTTATTTTTACAACTAAGTAAGCAGTAGCATGTTATTATGAACAATGCTAAAAGAGGCGAAAATTTTAGATAATATATTGTTTGGGGCAAATAAAGGGTAAAACAAGACCCTGGTTTCGGTTGTTCTAACAAAGACCCGTGTATGTGAGCTTAAGGTAATTCCGAAGAATTAAATTACTGTTCAGGGCTAATATAACTTTTGCGGAAATCAGTCTCTCGCCAAAGTTATATAGAAAATTACGAAAAGTTTTATTTGACGCTATCGTGACCCGAATACCGACGAAGTCGATGTAGGTATCTTTTTTCTTGTTTGTATCATACTCCAAACAAATTGGATTAGAAAATTAACATAAATACGTTCCTCGAAATGTTGTTTTTCTTTGTGGAGGATTTGGGATGTGTTTTTTATGGAATAAAGTATTTGATCTGTTTTGAAAAAAATATGTTTCTTAAATTGTAAAATTATCGAAAGTTTTCTTATTAAGTTCTTATATGATCACCTTCAAACCAGTTAGTTACTAAGAAAGATATACATAGAATATTAAAATAAAAATAATTAATTAAACTTTTATTTTTTTACTTTGTTTCAACACTTATACAAGGTGTGTCTTAAATAAGTGCAAATATTTTCAGGGCTGGTAGATCTCGATTAAAAAAACATATTTTATCTTTAACGTTTTCAAATAAATCCAAAATAACCGACTTATTTCACTTTTCAACTGGATATTTTCTGGATTTTCTTTCTTGTATATTTAATCTACTCCTATATTGCCATAATAGTTATTTTTTATATAAGACGATAAAATGGTATTTTATCGTCGACCGAAAAGATTAATTCACGAGGGATGAAATCGCGCAATTTTATCGTCGTGTATAAAACAATATTTTTTTCCATAGCGAGTTACGTTTTAAAAAATATTCAGAAATTATTATTTCAAGGAATTTATTACGAGTAGAAAAATTATTGTGCTGGGTTGACGTTGGTTTCTATATAATTTGACAAATAAATAAATCTGTCTCTTTAGTTGTCAGTCTTGAGTCAATATTTTTTAAGTCTCTTTCGTATCGATTGCTGATTGAATTGAAGCCAGAAATGGCTCAAAACGAAATAAGTAAATTACCAACAGATATTCAGGCTGAGGCGACAAACGCCATATCCAAACTACTTCCATTAATCCCGAATAACTTATGAAAAGAAATACAAAAATTTTCAAAAATGGAAGCAATTAAAAAACGTGCGAGAAGAAATAAAGATTTTAACCTATCCTCGCTGTTAAAGTATCATTTAATCTACCCTTGCGGTTAAAGTACTATTTTATCTACTATTTTCTATAGTAATTAATGTAATTTTAACAGTTGCTATGGAAAAAAGCGTTTTTTTAATTAAAAACTAAAAAAATATTCAAAAAATACCAAATTTAAAAAAAAATCGCCAAAAAACCTCATAATCGTGGTCCTGGAGTCGAAATATACTACCCCTAAAAATATTTGCGCTTATTTAAGACCCACCCTGTATATGTAATAGAATAGACTGGATTTATATTCCACATTTAATAATATTTGATTTATTCATTCCCAAATTTTTACATCGCTAAGTCAAAAATAACCCAGAGTGTTTATTTCAAAAACAAGCGAATCTATTTGATAGTCACCGAACAGCGTACGCTTCAGAAAGCCAAAATATGAACCGAACGGTGAAAAATTAAAAATAAGCAGCCGAAAGGCTTCGAAATATTCACGCAGGATGTCACTTAGTGCCTCGCTGTTGTACATCTATTCAATAACATAGAGTAGGGATTTGCTGTTGTGGTTCTGAAAATCGATTTGTAAAGAAAATCTTGATGAAAAATGATACTGAATTTTGTACAAATTCGGTAGATCATCCTTTTACCAAAAGTAAAAAAATAAATCCAAGCAATTTTCTTGAAAAAAATTAATTATTTTGTCAGTGAAAAAAAAAATTAAAAATAGTTTTTTTTGTACAGCAGCTGTACTGTGCAGCGATTTGCATCACATGTATAACCTGTCTAATTTTATTATTTTGATTGATAGATTTGTTAAATAATACTTCAATCCCTCTTATATCACTTTCTTATTATGTTTGGCGCCCAACGTGGGGCGCCAAATATTCTAAATGTGTGAAATAATAGTTAATTCTCTTTTATTTTACTTCCCGATTATATTTGAAAGCCCAAATGTAACTACTTCAAGGATACATTAGTTTTTTTAGCGCATGCACGTTTAGTAAAACCATTAACGTTCTGATAACCTGACATATTTTTTTTTTGCAAAAAATCATATTAACAATTGTTCCCCGATAATACTAATGATGTAACCACTCTAAAAACACTGTTTTACTCTAAAACTATTTTATTGGAGCAAATACTACCTTAATAAATCCATTCCAATAATAATCCTGTCGTGTTAAGCCACACCCAAAATTCCACCACGTGCTTTGATTAAGGCTAGATTAAGGTTTGCAAAGCTTCAGCATTTGCCATAAAATAGCGAGCAATTTGTTACAAAACCATATAAATGATATATTATACTGTAATCACAAAACTTCAATCTATTTCCGTATTGTAACGGAATTTTACATTATGTCTTAAGAAAACTTAGTCCAAACATAAGGAATATTTTGTTGTTCACCTTCAAAATCTTAAAAATAAAAAAGTTGTCTAAAAATGTTCTACAATAAGGATATAGTATAATCCTTTATCTTTAATTTCCTTCTTCATTTGTATAAAAATACCAGCCAGTTTTACGTAAGACGTTAAATGCCGAACGCTTATTTTGCTATTTTTTCGGACTAATGAAATAGAGTCTTAATAACCTCGGGAAATTATTGTCCCAGAAATTTTGCCCTCGGCAATTATCACTTTTATAATTTCCTTGATACTTAAATAATTATTAAATAGTTTTTTATCTGCCCTCGTATTCGTCTCCCCTTATATCAATCGCTTTCCGTGAAGGTAATCCCGTTGGCGGGGTTACAAAGAGAGCGAGCTTCACCGCTAAAACCCTAAGCAGATTGGAGAAATACTCGTTTGCCGAAATAAGCAAACACTCGATTCGAGAGTAGGTGCGCGCCTTACGTTTGACAGTCTGCCTCGCATAAGCCGTTTACTAGGAATACGTGATCAAGGTCGATATTTCAGAAATATCGACTTATTTGGAGAAAAAAATTATTTTTTCAAATCGAATTTTTGTATACGTTAAAAATTAACGTGTCTGTTATTATGTCTGTAATTATGTCTGTTTATTATGCACTTTTTGAGTCGCACCTCAGATATGCCCTTCCATTCTGGGGTACGTGTTGTGCGACTCAATTTGACTGCATTTTCAAGCTCCAAAAGAGAGCTGTTCGATATTCACTGGGAACTAATACTAAACGCCAGAACTCATTGCCAGGACTTCTTTAAAAAATTAAAAAAATTAACTCTTCCTTCCTTATTTATATTTGAATTCGTTTGCCTAATACGTAAACGTGTATCAGCTTCTCAGGAAAGGCCATCTCACACTTATCCACTCAGAAACTGATCTTGTAAACACTGGTCTAATATTTAATATTATTTTTATTTTTTTTATTCTTTGACATTGTCAACTTTTATAAACGTTTATTTTAAACAATAAGACTGACAATGTAATTTTTATACTTGTTTTGTATTCTCTTTTGTTTGTTTAATTTACCTTTCTCTACAAATTGTAAAATTTTTTGACAATAAAGACATTTATTTATTTATAAGAAAGGTAATAATTTCTTACCACACTCTCTACCTAATTAGTAAGTAAAAAGTAAGTAAATAATAAGTAAAAATCAGTACATTATCTGGATTTAAGAACTTAAATATACGATGGAGAAATGAAGCATTAATAAAAAGTATTCTTGTCGCACAATCGTTGAAACTAAAAGTATAATCATATACAGGGCATTCCATTAAAAAACCACTTTAATATATTTATTTATTTGGGCCTTATGAAAATAATTTCTAATTGTAGCTCTAGTTATTCAGGTATCCAAAACTCACAATTCCTGAAATCTAATCATTTGGTTATATACACCTTGTCGAATAGCCTGAAAACCCCGTATATAAAGGCTTGTCATTTAAGAAATCTATAGTTTATATTACCTTGAAACTTGAAAGGGTATGCCATTTTTGAACTTATTATTAAATCATGATCAAAATTTCTATAATGCAAGATTTTTAAATATTGTTTTGGCCCCAAGAATAAAATATATATATATATATATATATATATATATATATATATATATATATATATATATATATATATATATATATATATATATATATATATATAATATGCCTAACTATATATATATATATATATATATATATATATATATATATATATATATATATATATATATATATATATATATATATATATATATATATATATATATATATATATATATATATATATATATATATATATATATATATATATATATATATATATATATATATATATATATATATATATATATATATATATATATATATATATATAGAATATATAGTAGGTATAGAGTATATAGTAGAGTGCGTCTCAACTGTTAAAATTGCCTTATATCTATCAAAAATAGTAGGATAAAATAGTACTTTAACCGCAAGGGTAGATTAAATGATACTTTAACAGCGAGGATAGGTTAAAAACTTTATTTCCTCTGGCATGTTTTTTAATTGCCTCCATTTTTGAATATGTTTGTATTCCTATTCATAAGTTATTCGGAATTTAAATGGAAGTAGTTTTGAGCCATTTCTGGCTCCAATTCAATCAACAATCGACACGAAAGAGAATTAAAAAATATTGACTCAAAACTGACAACTAAAGAGACAGCTTTATTTATTTGTCAAATTACATAGAAACCAACGCCAACCCAGTACAATATTTTTTTTACTCGTAATAAATTCCTTGAAATAATAATTTCTGAATATTTTTTAAAACGTAACTCGCTATGGAAAAAAATATTGTTTTATACACGACGATAAAATTGCATTATCGTCTCCCGAAATTAATCTTTTCGGTCGACGATAAAATACCATTTTATCGTCTTGTATAAAAAATAACTATTATTTTTTCATATAAATAAACAAAATTTGGTATGTTTGTATATGACATAAATTAGTAATAATTGACGTATTCAACTGTTTTTGACCACTTCCTGTTTCACCGGAAATGACTACAACTTGATTGATATCGGCGATAAAAACTAACCCCTGTAAAACCGTCTCAGATACAGGCTTTTGTCAAAGCCCTGAGACTGGATGTTGAGTTATACTCAAAAAAGAGAAACACAATAGATCTATAAGGTCGCGATGTTTAACTAACCCCTCCTATACAACCTACATCAATCTACATCACCCAAGTTTTGTACTTCGTATAAAAGACTAGAAACTTAATCTGTTCCGAGTGTTTCGACACCATTTCTATTTTATATATTTGACGGATATACACAACAGCGCTATAAAAATGTAGCAAAATAAAAATAAAACGATATAAAAGCGTTAGAGCTACGTGGCCAAAAACGAGCAAGAAGAAATCACGGAAAGCACCAAACCGAGGCCGCTTTATATTACTTCACCAGGTCCCAGAGTGCCACGGAATCGTTTTTACCTCGCCTGGGCCGGAAGAAAAAAATACGTGACGGTTTCAAAGGTAAAGTACGCGTCCTGAATTGCGTCAGAAATCCATCCTGAAAACCGATGTTTTCCCTACTCAGCCTTTGAGAAATATTTTTAGGATTTATGCTTTCTGATACGGGATTAAACAAAAACTTTTTGTGTAATACTTTGAATGACGTCTCAAGTGAACGGACCTTAAAAATACACGCGATTGAACGCACGGCCTGTTCGCTCCGTGTGAAACAGCGTTTACGTGCTTTCTGTGTGGCCGTGGGCTAATGTTCCATTCAAAACCTCAAAATTAATAAAGGGATAAAATTAGTTTTAAATCTATATGGATTTACGAGTATATTCTTGAAAATAATGCGCGTTGATACAGGGTCCTGCAATAGTGCGTCGAGCATTTGTAGTTCTTAGAATAAAAAACTTGGCAATTTTGTTTAAGTGAAAACCTAAAGTATATATTAGGATGTATTTCAAGAAAATAATTTTACATCTACAGGGTGATTCAAAAAGGGGATTATGTAAGGATTATGTAAAGTGATCTGAAAGACAGCCAAAAATGTAATAATATACAGGGTCTTCCATTTAAAAAAAATCATCCCGATCCACTCACACTTTTTTGAGGCACCCTGTAGAAGTTAAAATACTTTTCTGAAATACATCCTAGTACATACCTTAGGTTAGTACTTTAACAAATTTTCCAAGTTTTTTATTCTAAGGGCTACAAATGCCCGACGCACTATTGCCGAACCCTGTATACTTAAAAATACTTTTTAATGCACTTTTCTGCCAACTGTGTATAATAAAAAATATATATTTTTATTGAAAATACACATTTTCGCAGTCAAATAACAAATGTTTGTTGATATATTCAAGGTATATGACAGTAAATATTAATATGATCCAATGAATTTATCGTGTCATGACAAAGCATTTAAATGAAATGTATATCATAGTTTCACCAATTATGAAAAAAAGAGCAAAGTTAAATTATTTTAATCATTCTGTAAAGTAAATTGGCAATGAATCTATTATACAGGGTGAATAAATAAATGCAAATATTTTGTGGGTAATATATTTCGACCCTAGGAATACGTCTATGAGGTTTTGTTACAAAAAAATATGTTGAAAATCATGCCATTTACTTTGAAATTTTCCTCTATATTTTAGAAAACTTTTTAACAACTGCACCACGATATAATTTCTTAATCTCTGAGAATACGGCACCAAAAGAGATGCAAATACAGAAAAAAATCGGTGGTTCTCAATTAGTTTTAATGACAATTTTTTTTTAAATTTTCGAATTTCAATAACTTAATACTCAATAACGGTAATTTTGAACTTAGGTATTTGAATCTTTTAACCGGCCGAGACAAGACACGAAAAACATTAGAAGATCAAATATATTTTTCCAAGGCTCCATGAGTAAAATTTACTGCTTTTAAAACAGTCATAGCATTCTAGATTAAAATTTAAAAACCAGTTTTTGCTTAAGCTAGAATGTCAAAAGTTGACATATAATATGTCATTCTATTCAGAGTGTCATTTTCTATCCAATAAAGTAAAAAATTTTCGAGGGTGTCATTTAAAAATTAAAATTCATTTCCGGTAAAACAGGAAGTGGCCAAAAACAATTAAATACCGTCAATCAATCCTAATTTCTGTCATATACTATCTCACCAAATCTCGCGTTATTACCTGAACAAAAAAGTTATAGGGTTAAGCCACTTTTGAGACGCACCCGGTATAATGAAAAATAATTAATAACTATTAAACATCAGAAAAAAAATATATATATAATACTTTTTATTTACGTAGTAATGATATAATCGATTTTTATATTTTAATTTGTTTTTTATTTTATTAAAAATTTCTTTTTTATTTTATTAAAAATGCTGTTCTATTTTTTTAAAAATAAACATTTGAGAATAATAAAAAATAATTTCTGATATTAAATAGGTAAAAAATAAATAAAATAAAAATTCCATTTTAAACCTAACAGGGTAACCAACCATTTCTGATTATTCCTAATTGTTTTCTTTTTCCCTCTTTCAAGGAAACTATTTTCCCTACACCCTCGACGGCCTCGTTTCCTCTAGGGAGTAATCCCTTAACAATTTAAGCCGTGAAAGATTCCAAAATGAACAAGTCTGAATACATCTTCGTTAAGATATTTGCTCGAGCGGATGAGGATACAGGTTTTATTTGAGGCCCTTTAAGATCTGGAAATGACCCAGTTTGTGCCTTTGACTCGCTTTAGTGAAAATAACACTTGAGGTTTGTTGATTTGACGGAGTTCACCGCTATTCAGTTCAGGTTCTGAAGAAAGTAAATTTTTCGCTCGAATATAATTTTTGTGTGAGTTCTGTTGTGTTTTTCTGCGTAAAAAAGGTTTTTTAACGAAAACAAATAGTTTTTGACGCGTAAAAATAGTTTTTTACGCATAACAAATAGAATTTTACTCGTAACAAATAGTTTTCTACCAGTAACAAATAGCGTAAAAAATATTTTTTTACGAGAAACAGTTTTATTCGCGTAAAATAATAAAAATATCTTTTTATGTGTAACAAATGGTTTTTTACACGTAATAATTTGATTCACTTTTGCAAAATTTGTATTAAAATATCAATATTTTTGATAAACACATGGACTACTCAAAAATACACGTCGTGTTACTACGTATTTCTAAGCCGTTACCACGTTTCGTTACAACTAGCTCGTGTGTCAGGGCAGTCTCGCTAGCTCGTATGTCACTGCCTTAAATTTTTACTCCCAGCGCGCGTAAAGAAGTTCACTCCAAAAAGTTTCATAAATCTTGTCCTAAAATTGCGTTAGCAACTAGTAATATTTACTATTCTATTATATAATTATAATTATTTATAAAATTATATTATAATTATAACAAGTAACCACAACACTACAACATAAAAAAAAAACTATACATATATAAACTAAAATTCGTAAAATAAATAACAAATAATAATTATTATTTTTACACACACCACTGGCACTAGCAGTAGATTGTGTTTGTCGCCGAATATATGCCCCGGTCCGTCCACAATTCAGTCCCAGCATTTTTATCTTCGTCTCTTCAACGCTAACCGCGCCGATCTCGCCTATCTCTTTCTCACAGGATTGGTTGTTGAACGGGCTGGGAATCCACAAGCTTGCGACGTTACTAATTGGCATCATGATAGAAACTGCAGACCTGCCGTCTTTTGCGTGTTTTTAATGGACACAAATCGAAAAAAACGCTTAAAACGGTAAAATCGGAAAATACGCTTGAGACGCAAAAAACGCAAACCGCTTTCTGTGTGGCCGTGCGCTAAGAATTCTAAGCCTATTCTAAGAATCAGAACCAACTAAAATCTAAAAATCCGTGTCATATATTTCCTAGAAAACCACATGAAAAATCTATTATATTTGCAGTCCCACTACGAAATTCCCCTCTCAATTCTAACCGAGAACTAGATTTCCGCCCCCTCTCCCCCCTTTTCCGATCAATCAAATGTAATTTTCGCTAGGGCCGCCGCGTCGCGTAGCGTCGAAGCCCGAAAATTCCGAATTTCTGCAACATATCATTTTTATTTTAACGCCGCATATATTCAATGCGCGGCGCCGACGCATACATCATAAGCGACTGATCGTAAAAATATATAACTCTCTATAAACGGGCAAATCCGAACCATAAAATTCGGGAAACCATTACACAAGCGCGTAGGGCGTTAAACTCGCGTGTATGTGTGTCAGAGGTTGAAGAGGATGAGGTGAAACAGACGATAAAGGGGGTGTGTTTAATAGGGAACTTCCTGTTTTGGCCCGTATCGGATGAGTGTTTTTGTTTGTGTTCCAACTTTTCTGTTTTGGGAGTTTCCTAGATATACTGAAATCTGTTTGTGTTAAGAGTGTGTTTTCTCGGGGACTCCCCACGCCTTTATTTTTGTTATTTATTTATTTAAACCTAGTACAGGGTGGCACCTCTCAAACGCCGCGGAGGCTCTAAGGAGAAGGACAGTTTGTATTGAAATGAAATTTTGCGAGCATATGTAGGTTAATTCAGAGCACTTTTTAAAAATATAGAGAGTTCTACAGGGTGTCCCCAAAATATGTTACATATCAAAGTTGTGTTTTTTTGTAATGGAATACCCTGTATATTAATTGATTCTGGGAGAAAAATAAAGGTGAGTTTTATAAGAGAAGTATATGACTAAAATGCGAGGTTTTTGACATATTTAACATTTTCTAGAAATAAAGAACAATAATTAATTTTTAAATGACAATAAGTAACCTACTTAAATTGGAATTTACCCGGTATAACCCTAATATGTAGTTAAATTAACTACTGTACTTTAAATCGAATTAAAACTTAATCCAAAAAATTATACAGGGAGAGACAAAATTAATATTGAACATTTTTTTTATTTTTTTTTGGTCACCTTCAAAAGTATGTTACTCTTTTATTTTAAATGGTACCCACCCAGTATATTATTCCAAAATTCAATGGAGAATGCACGTCTCTTTAAAATACTATTAAGGTTGCCTACCCCTTAAACAAAGATTTTCCTAGATTATTCATTTACATGATTTGATCTGAGTAGATCTTTATTATTTGATAAAATCTAGGTGGCTGTGATATGTCTGTTATCATTTTGTGTCACTTAAAACAAAATAATTTCTCAGAAATTTGCCGAAAATGCAAACTTCACTGATGTAGGATTTTGGTGTAAGGTTGCCTACACCAAAATCCTACATCGGAGAGAATTGATATGATTCTATTAGTTAATGATAAATAATGATAATGATTAATAATAGAATACTTAAATACTCCTGATTTTATCTAGTATGGTTTTTTTATGGGGATATGTTAAAGACAGTGTTTACAAAACTCGACCAACCATTGGCGACAACATGAGAGAAATTATTGTAGCTGCTTTTCCAGGTAGAACTCCACATAAATGCATTTTAAAATGAAAATATCCTTTTAAAAAGACATCATTTTACGCAGTTAACAGGAAAGGAAGCATTTTGAGCATTTGATTTCATCTAGCTAATCTTTGTCACATAATTATAGGTTTATATCTAGTTTTAATTCTGTAATAATTAAAATATGTCTTAAACGTGTATTTTTTTCTTACGGGTGAGTATTTTACTCTACAATCTTTAATTTTTATTAAATTAACAAAAGGTATATCACAGCCACCCTAGATTATTTCAAATAATAAAGGTTTACTGACGCAAAATCATAAAAATTAAAATATCTAGGAAAATATTTGTCTGAGGGGTAGGCAACCTTAATAATATTTTGAAGATATATAAATTCCCCATTGAACACCGGAATAATATACTGGGTGTTTCATTTAAAATAAAGGAGTAACTTCCTTTTAAAAGTGACTAATGTTCCATATTAATTTTGTCTCACCCTGTATAACTTTTCGGGTCAAATTTCAGTTTGGTTTAACATACAACGGATGCTGTAATTAAATATCAGGCTATACAAGGTCAACTAAAATTTAGATAGCTGTTATCGAAATTTAAAATTTACTCTTCATTTTCACAAAATGTGAAATATGTCAAAATCCTTAAATTTTAGGTATATGCTTCTTTAATAAAACTCACCTTTTATTTTTTTTTCTTAGAATCCGAAAATCAATTAATATGTAGGCTGTTCCATTAGAAAAAACACAAGTTTGATGTGTAACTTTTTTTGGGGACACCCTGTATAATTCTATATATTTTTATAAAATGCTTTCAGTTAACCTACATATGCTGCCAAAATTTCGTTTCGATATAAACTACCGTTCATCTTGGAGCTTACGCGGCGTATGAGAGGCACCACCCTGTACAACTCGAAATGGCTTTAAACTTAATGTCATACCAAAGTTGTATCCTAAAATAACTATTAGTCAACCAGTTGTGTGAAAGACCTTGTAAAGCCTTTCCCCACGATCGATCACTCGTGCGATAAAGATCGATGATCGAGAACCTCCGCAGAAGCGCATTATCACTATCGGGGGTGCCGAAATCGAACCCCCGTCCCAAGCCAGACCAAACTAACCGACCGACCGTCTTGTTTATTGTTTAAACGCATAATTAGGCAACGGCCAGTAGCGCAGTTTGCCTAGATAATTAAACCGGACTCCATTAATAAATTTATTAAACTGCTAATGAACAACAACATTTCACCGAATTAGCGGAATGGAGGGAGATAGCTGATGTACGGGCGGCCACATAAGATAGCTAATTTTCGATGGTTAGCGAACGTTAGGGAGTTTTGTACTAATTAGGATAACGAACTATTCGGCTAGTGCGGAAAGTGGAAAATTTTAAACTGTACAGTAGCGGAGAATATTTTTAATTAGTTGAGGCTATACGATGATGGAGCGTATGATTACAAGTAGTAAAAAAAGTAAAATTATCTGAAATTATCGAGAAAAGTATTAACATTTTTTTTATTTGTTACTTCTTCTTCCTCTTTTACTTATTTGAGATCGTTCGATCTGTTAATTTTAAGGTTGCCTCTGTAAGAGTTCCTGGGAGATGGACTGCCGTCTTTCCATCTTTTTGGAGGTTTTCCCGGATGTCTCTTACCCATGGGTTTCCCTTCAAGGGCTATGCTTGGTAGCCTGTTTTCTTCTGCGAACCATTGTCTTTTTCTTTGCCTACCCCATCTCACTACGTCCTGTATTCCACATTGTTGTCTAATATTTGTGTTTCTAAGTCTCTTCTAGTCTTCCCCATTATGGTTCTTAGGTTCTTCATTTTAGCGACTCTTAACATGCTTTTGGTCTTGTTTGTTTCCTCTCGGATTTCTATGCCATTTTTATGTCATTATTGGTCTGATGCAGGTCTTATAAATTTTAATTTTGCTGTCTGTTCGCATGAAGACGTTTGTCCACACTATTTGTCTCAGACATTCCCACATGGCCGTTGCTCTGTTTATCTGGCTTCTCAGATCTTTTTCTGGATCATGCGCCATATCTATTCCTAGGTACCTATCTGAACTGTGATACCTGCTCAATAATTTTGTTTTCTACTACCAGTTTGCATCTTACCGGCTCTTTAGAGAAAGTTAGGCATTTAGTTTTTTCTGTTGAGATAATCATATTTAATTCTCGGCTTACCCGATAGAATTTCTGAAGCTCTTTCTGCATATCGTCCTCTGTCTACGCGATAATGGCTGCATCATCAGCGTAACACACCGTGCTAAATCTGTTGTGTCCCATTCGATAACCGATATTCATCGAGGTCACCTTTTCTATGATGATGTCCATTAAAAGATTGAATAAGAAGGAACTAAGGCTGTCTCCTTGTGTTAATTTATTACCTGCTTTATATATTATATTATTTTTTTTTATATTAATTTTCTGCTACGCGTTCCAATTGTACCAACTCTTTTTTTTTTGTAAAATATAATAGACTACTTTGAAAATGACAGACACATCTATCACTGTCAAGGATCTTGTCGTTGGACAAGCTATAGCATTATTTTTTTTACTTCAAAGTATGATGACCTTTTGTCGTATACCTCAATATTATAATGTAGTAAGCGTTAAGGTAGACACAGCAAAATAAATTTTCAGAAATTTTCATAATTTTACCAAAATTTATTTCTCCTAAATTTTCGTTTTCTTCATAACAATAGTTATTTTTTATACAAAACGATAAAATGGTTTGGTTTTATCGTTTACCGAAAAGATTAATTCACGAGCGATGAAATCGCGAGTGAATTAATTTCGAGAGACGATAATGCAATTTTATCGTCGTGTATAAAACAGTGATTTTTTCCACAGCTAGTTACGTTTTAAAAAATATTCAGAAATTATTACGTCAAGGAATTTATTACGAGAAGAAAAAATATTGTACTGGGTTGGCGTTGGTTTCTATGTAATTTGACAAATAAATAAAGCTGTCACTTTAGTTGTCACTTTTGAGTCAATATTTTTTAATTCTCTTTCGTGTCGATTGCTGATTGATTTGGAGCCAGAAATGGCTCAAAACGAAATAAGCAAATTACCAACAGATATTCAGGCTGAGGCGACAAACACCATATCCAAACTACTTCCATTTAAATCCCGAATAACTTATGAAAAGGAACACAGAAAATTGCAAAAATGGAAGCAATTCAAAAACGTGCGAGAAGAAAGATCAAGTGAAAACATACTTTTAGCATATTTTTCTGAAAAATCAAAGAAAATGCAGCCGTCCAGTTTATGGTCGTACTATTCAATGCTAAAAAGTACAATACTGGTCAATGAAAACATTGGACCATTACATATTTCGGGTAATGTCAATTGCACCATAAATTTGCATGAATACAAAATAATAATGATGATTCTTTGTAATTTGAATATTTTTAATACAGGATTGCAGAATAAAGTTTTTAACCTATCCTCGCTGTTAAAGTATCATTTAATCTACCCTTGCGGTTAAAGTACTATTTTATCTACTACTAGCGTGTACCCGCCACTTAGTTCGCGTCGAATTAATCATTTGTAATGGTGATGATAAAGCAAAGCAAGAATTTCCATTAATAACTGGATAAAATTTTCTCACATTTATGTCAGCATGAGAAAAAAAATATGGCGATATAATTATTGGTAATATTTAAGAGGTAGTTTAATCTCGTTGGAATTTGACTTTTGAAAAATTCGATTGCCAAAAATAAGCTTTTTACGTCAAGCAGTTTAAGCAGAATCGTGGTTAATTAAGTACCCAACTTTTTGGAACACCCTGTATGATTTTTTAAAAAATTTCAAAATATGTAAAAAAACAAAATAAATTATGCGTGTCCAAGCGTTTTCCCGAAAGACTAACCGTTTTTTAAATAACAAATATTGTAATATTTGAGGGGCGTTTTCACCCTCTTAGAATTTGAGATTCGAGAAATCCCTCCTTATCGAACCTCTACATCCCAGAGTCAATCCGTTTGCCAAAAATCAGCTTTAAACGTCAAGCAGTTTAAGCAGAATCGTGATCTGTATAAATTTTTAAAAAATCTTAAAATATATAAAAGAACAAAATAAAATATACTTGTTCAAGAGTTTTTCCGAAAAACTCACCGGTTTTTAAAAAAATATATTCTAACATTTTAGGGGTGGTTTCACCCCCTTAGAATTCGAGTTTCGAAAAATCCCTTCTAATCGAACCTCTACACTCTAAAGTCAATCCGTTTTCCAAAAATCAGCTTTTTACGTCAAGCGCTTTAAGCAGGATCGTGATTAATAAATGACCAGATTTTTCGAAGCACCCTGTATACATTTTTAAAAAATCTTAAAATATTTAAAAAAACAAAATAAAATATACGTGTTTAAGCGTTTTTTTCGGAAACTTGACCGTTTTTTTAATAAAAAATATTGTAATACTTGAGGGGTGGTTTCACCCCCTTGGAACTGGAATTTTGAGAAATCCCTACTTATCGAACCTCTACACCCTACTATAAACCTGTATGTCAAAATTGAGCTTCTTACGTTGAGTGGTTTGAACAGGATAGCTTTGAATCAGTGAGTCAGTCACTTAAGGATTTTATAGATATTAGTATAGATTGTTGATAGACATAAGGCAATTTTAACAGTTCCTATGGAAAAAAGTAATTTAAATTAATAGTCCGCTTCAAGACAAAGACAAAAATAATCGTTCCCATTTTGCCGCCGGACAATCCAGCCCTAAATCAAACTCTAATTAACTATTATACAGGGCCGGCGAGGCAACAGGCCCTTCCTACTCTCCGTTTGACCCGCTGCGGTAAATTATAGATCCTCAGTAATTTGATTTGGCTTATCGACTGGCTGACTGCTGTGACCAGATTACGGGAATGCTACACATTTAACTTGGTTCGGGGTTAGTTAAGGGCACCGTGTTAATAGGGTTGTGTCCTATTATGTTGCCGCACTGTTTATATATGATGCGGGGAATCCCCCTTGGGGATACGGAGGGACCCCGTTATTGTTTTCGGGGTTTTGCTGATGGCGATGTCGGTTTAGATGCGATGGATGTTGTGGTGTGCTGATAGGAGAGTTCTGTACTTTTAAAAAAAAAGGAAGGTCTATATACGGGTTGGTCCAAACTGTATTTCGGGAACTTTAGCAGCATATTCTGATGCAGATAAAAATAAGTAAAAAAGTTCGTATAAATGTATGTCCTAAAATGTTTAGTTTCAGAGATACAGGGTGTAGAAGTTTCATTTTTATTTCGATTTTTTCCAAATTATTTCTGAAATAACGTCAATATTTGAATGAAAATGGGACACTGGGAGTTTTTTGACATGAGAAATTTGATTTTGATGTCAAAATGACTCCTAGTTGTAGAGGGCGCCACCTACATGTGTTTTAATTATTTTGAAGAGTAATAACTTTTCGTCCGTACCTCTATAAAACTACTGAGTGAAAAAATATACATTTCCGTGACTTTTTACGTAAAAGTTCTTTTTTTTTTCTTTCACTTTTGAAGTTTCTATAATATTTATTATGTTATGTTTTAATAGATATTTGCATTTTTTATTCAATATTTTAGGGTTTTTGTCTCAAAGTCAGTTAAGTTGGTTTATGTTGTTTGATGTGAAATTTAATTTAAAATTTTTTTTGTCATCTACTAGGATTTGGAGGAGTAGAAGTTTCTTACTGGGAATATTAACTACGTAAAATCGTTAATTTAAAAAATCATGTTATTTTAATAACTGATTTATGGTTCATACACTAAAAACGACGTACAATACTAATTGTAACTGCTAGTTCATTGTCCTTTCCGTTTCGTCGGGAAATTTTAAACTGTGCCGGCGACCGATAAGATCCATAAACGTCCGATTGTCCGATTCAAATTCCGATTACGTCCGGACTCGATTCTGGACCGTTCCCCTGCACTAAATCAAAGTTAAATAATCGAAAAACACATTCGATACCGATTCGATCCGCCCGATAGAGCCCAGATACTATCTATATGCCGGTTAAATCTTTCCGAATTATCATTCGCACGGAAAAACGAGTGGGCTTTTTTCTCTGGAGGGCTCTGGTATCGGCGGTGGGAAAAAAGGGCGAAACGTATTTATAACCCTTTCGAATCGATACGTGTTTTACATGATCGGCTTTTATGGATATCAGGCTTGTACTTATTTAAATACAGGGGAGTCTTAAATAATTGCAAATATTTTTAGGGGTAGTATATTTCGACCTTTCAAACACTTCCCACTCTTTTTCGTGAAATATTTTTTTTGGAAATTTGTAATTGTTTAAATTTTTTTTTATATTTTAGTTAAAAAACATAATTTTGTTGATAATATGGCAACATAAATAGTAGATTACATTTAAAATACAGAAAATCCAGAAAAGATCTAGGTGGTTCCCAAAATTTTAACAAAAAAATTTTTTTGGAAATTTTCGAAGTAAAATAACTCGGTAATTTTGGATTTTATCTGAAAAGCGGTAAAGAAAAAATATGTTACTTTTATCGAGATCTACCTAAATATGCCTATCTATATACCTATCCTAAAAATATTTGCGCTTATATGCTTAATGTTTTCATGAGTATAGTTCAAGACTTTTACCTAGATTAAAATGTGGTTGACACTTTGTTTTTCACATTTATTTTTTTCCATAGCAACTGTTAAAATTGCCTTATATCTATCAAAAATAGTAGATAAAACAGTACTTTAACCGCAAGGGTAGACTAAAAGATACTTTAAGAGCTAAGATAGGTTAAATAAAAACTTTATTTCTTCTCGCACGTTTCTTTATTGCTTCCATTTTTGAAAATTTTTGTATTCCTTTTCAAAAGTTATTCGGGATTTAAATGGAAGTAGTTTGGATATGGCGTTTGTCGTCATCTATCGTCTATGTCGGATCTATTACCAGCAGCCTGAATATCTGATGGTAATTTACTTATTTCGTTTTGAGCCATTTCTGGCTCCAATTCAATCAGCAATCGACACGAAAGACAATTAAAAAATATTGACTCAAAACTGACAACTAAAGAGACAGCTTTATTTATTTGTCAAATTACATAGAAACTAACGCTAACCCAGTATATGTAAAAAAGTACAAACATATAACAAATTGAAGGCAATAATTGATCTACATTCCAGAAATCGCTGTAACTTTTTTGCTATGAAAAATTTGGTATTTTTATGAAAACCTTTTTTTTTTTTCTAAAGCACCTTTTTACGTAGAATTTAATGGTTTAATTAAAAAAAATATATTTAGGATACCCTGTATATTTTTAAAATAAAAAGAATTTAAAATCACCTTTCCAAAAATATAGCACATTTGATACTTTATTATAGTCCCCTTCAAAATACGGAATTTTTAAAAGTTGACCAATTTTAACTAGTAGGCTTTGGACCCCTTATTGATGATCTGTCCCTAATGAAACTCGAAAACATATTTTTCCAGCAAGACCAGGTACCGCCGCAGAACGCTGAAGTTATCAGCAAATTTTTGCAGCCAATTTCGAGAATTATTGAATAGCTAACCAAGATCCCAGCCGGTGGCCGTTGCGCGTCGAGGCCGCCGGACTTGGCGCCTATGAATTTATATCCTTGCGGAAGAATAAAGGTTCTTATTTTTAAATTGCTCGTATAATCTAGCCAATAATTAGAAGTACTTAGCGGTTATGCGAGGGTATCTTTTACCCCCACTGAGTTAATGAATTCCGCGAGAAATATTTAAAAATGTGTAAAACTTGGAAAATAAGTTTGCTATGATAATGCTTTTATTTATTCACTATTCTAATAAAGAATATGTTTTCCTTCAGAAACTCTCTATTTATTTATCTAGTAATGCTAAAACACTCTATTTGAAAGTCGATTAGAGAAAACAGTATGATTCATTGGCAAGCGATGTAAATATTTGTGATCAGGTAAAATTGTGATGTAAGAGGAGGCTTATCTTGCACGGGCGTGGCAGGTCAGTCAGTCGTTGATAGGCCGGCCGGCTGTGTAGTGTTGTGTGTTGTCACGGAGCTGACAAATGGAGGTTGCGAGTCTTTTGACTAATATAGTTGCAAGTCGTTTGACTGTAAGCCAACGGGGTCCTTTGACCACGGTAAGAAAACCTCTGTGCCGTCCTGCCTTCGAGTTGGTCTTGAGAGTTTAAGGTCTCCATAATGTCTTCTCGATTGACGATACGGCGTTGGGATGGTGAGCCACCCAAATAGCTTATTCGATTGGGATGCGAATCTGTTTAGCGGCAGAATTGCGTCCGGGGGAAGCCCCTATACTATTTCAGGTGACACTAGCTAGTTGTTGAAGATTATTAACCAATAGATCCGAATAATATTTGAATTAGGTGGAAGATATGGTTTGGTTTGTGAGTACCCCCGGGTGAGTCTTACTATTTAACTATCAATTTTATCCAGATCAGTAAATGTTTGTTTTGTTATTTTCATGTACAATGAGAGAGTGCTTGCCAATGACCAACTAAAGGGATATTTGAGGTGAATTTGCATTGTGAGACCCGGTTGAGTAAGCCCCAAAAATAACAATTTTACAAATGGTCTCGTCTGTCCATAACAGAAGGCAAAATCTCATGCCTTGGTTTGCTATTTATTTTTATTGTTATTTTGAATATATTTTTTTAAGAATATTGACATATCTACCAATGACAATGTGCAGTGGTGTTAGGTCCAGACTGACTTCTATTGATGCTGTTGGGCAGGTTCTAATAGCTCCCGCATTTTGTTCAGGTTTTATTTTGATATACGTTGCTGTAGTTTGTGTACCAAGCAACTGCTCCATAAATGTTAAATGTTAACTAATTGCTAAAAAAATATTCTACTATCACACTTATTACTAATAACTCTTCGTTCTAGTTCTTTCTAAAACACTCAACCTTCGTTTTGGAAGACTGCTGCAATATGTTGTTGAGAAATATAGCAAGCACCGACAACTTAGACCGAGTAGACAAAAATAATCCACACAAAAGTGCGACGTTAAATTTTTATTAAGTGAGGCAAATGTAAAAGAAGACACCGCGCCAGTAATGCATGTAGTGTATAACTTTAAAATTCTACGAATCAACTTTGTTGTTACCTAGCTACTTCCGTTGTTTCGTTCGTTTTGGAACAAAGTTGAAGTTGTGTTGTTGCGGTGCCAGTCGATAACGCTTCTCCGCTCCAACTAAATAAAGTACGCCGCTAATTCGAAATTGTTTTTCGGATGTTTTTAGTCGAGTGTAAATAAATGAATAGCCCAGCCGGGCGAGGACGGACAAAAGATTTTTTCCTTTTTGTTTCCAAGTCCGCGTCGCTTTTCCTCGAAATGTGAAATAGATTATGTCAAAAAAGAATGGTAGCGATGGAGATAACAGAAAAGGATTCGTTTATTGCGAATTATATTTTTGATTGCTTCTTGATGTGTTATAATATAAAAAAACTAGCCTGTACCCGCGACTTTGTTCGCGTCGAATTAATCATTTCTAATGGTGATGATAAAACAAAGCAAGAATTTCCATTAACATACAAACCTGAAAAAATTTTCTCACATTTATGTCAGCACGAGAAAAAAAAATATGGCGATATTATTATATAACTTGGTAATATTTGAGGGGTAGATTCATCTCGTTGGAATTTGACTTTCGAAAAATCCTTTTGCCAAAAATAAGCTTTTTACGTCAAGCAGTTTAAGCAGAATCATGGTTAATCAATTATCCAACTTTATGGAACACCCTGTATGATTTTTTAAAAAATTTCAAAATATGTAAAATAACAAAATAAATTATGCGTGTCCAAGCGTTTTCCCGAAAGACTAACCGATTTTTAAACCAAACCAAACCAAAACAAATATTGTAATATTTGAGGGGCGTTTTCACCCTCTTGGAATTTGAGATTCGAGAAACCCCTCCTTATCGAACCTCTACACCCCAAAGCCAATCCGTTTGCCTAAAATCAGCTTTAAACGTCAAGCAGTTTAAGCAACATCGTGATTACTTAATGGTCATATTTTATGAAACACCCTGTATCAATTTTTAAAAAATATTAAAATATGTAAAACAACAAAATAAAATATACGTGTTTAAGAGTTTTTCCGAAAAACTCACCGGTTTTTAGATAAAAAATATTCTAATATTTGAGGGGTGGTTTCACCCCCTTAGAGTTCGAGTTTCGAAAAATCTCTACTTATCGAACCTTTACACCCTAAAGTCAATCCGTTTTTTAAAAATCAGCTTTTTACGTCAAACGCTTTATGCAGGATCGTGATTAATCAGTGACCAGATTTTTCGAAACACCCTGTATAAATTTTTAAAAAATCTTAAAATATGTAAAAAGAAAATAAAATAGTGTTTTTTCAGTTTTTTCACTTAACCGTTTTTTAAATAAAAAATATTGTAATATTTGAGCGGTGGTTTCCTTTCTACATCCTACATAGAATGTAGGATGTAGAATGAAGAATGAAGAATGAAGAATGAAGAATGAAGAATGAAGAATGCAGAATGTAGAATGTAGAATGTAGAATGTAGAATGTAGAATGAAGAATGTAGAATGTAGAATGTAGAATGTAGAATGTAGAATGTAGAATGTAGAATGTAGAATGTAGAATGTAGAATGTAGAATGTAGAATGTAGAATGTAGAATGTAGAATGTAGAATGTAGAATGTAGAAGAATGTAGAATGTAGAATGTAGAATGTAGAATGTAGAATGTAGAATGTAGAATGTAGAATGTAGAATGTAGAATGTAGAATGTAGAATGTAGAATGTAGAATGTAGAATGTAGAATGTAGAATGTAGAATGTAGAATGTAGAATGTAGAATGTAGAATGTAGAATGTAGAATGTAGAATGTAGAATGTAGAATGTAGAATGTAGAATGTAGAATGTAGAATGTAGAATGTAGAATGTAGAATGTAGAATGTAGAATGTAGAATGTAGAATGTAGAATGTAGAATGTAGAATGTAGAATGTAGAATGTAGAATGTAACATGAAGAATGTAGAGTGTAGAGTGTAGAGTGTAGGGTGTAGAGTGTTGATGTAGAATGTAGAATGTAGAATGTAGAATGTAGAATGTAGAATGAAGAATGTAGAATGTAGAATGTAGAATGTAGAACGTAGAATGTAGAATGTAGAATGTAGAATGAAGAATGAAGAATGTAGAATGTAGAATGTAGAATGTAGAATGTAGAATGAAGAATGAAGAATGTAGAATGTAGAATGTAGAATGTACAATGTAGAATGTAGAATGTAGAATGTAGAATGTAGAATGAAGAATGTAGAATGTAGAATGAAGAATGTAGAATGTAGAATGTAGAATGTAGAATGTAGAATTTAGAATGAAAAATGAAGAATGTAGAATGTAGAATGTAGAATGAAGAATGTAGAATGTAGAACGTAGAATTTAGAATGTAGAACGTAGGGTCTAGAGTGTAGTGTGTAGGGTGTAGAGTGTAGAGTGTAGAGCGTAGAGTGTAGAGTGTGGAGTGTAGAATGTAGAATGTAGTATGTAGAATGTAGAATGTACAATGTAGAGTGTAGAATTAGAATGAAGAATGTAGAATGTAGAATGAAGAATGTAGCGTGTAGCGTGTAGCGTGTAGCGTGTAGAGTGTAGAGTGTAGAGTGTAGAGTGTAGAGTGTAGAGTGTAGAGTGTAGAGTGTAAAATGTAGAGTGTAGAGTGTAGTGTGTAGTGTGTAGATTGCAGAGTGTATACTGTAGCGTGTAGACTGTATACTGCAGACTGTAGAGTGTAGACTGTAGAGTGTAGGGTGTGGAGTGTAGCGTATAGAGTGTAGGGTGCAGAATGTAGGGTGTAGAGTGTAGGGTGCAGAGTGCAGAGTGCAGAATGTAGAATGTAGAATGTAGAATGTAGAATGTAGAATGTAGAATGTAGAATGTAGAATGTAGAATGTAGAATGTAGAATGTAGAATGTAGAATGTAGAATGTAGAATGTAGAATGTAGAATGTAGAATGTAGAATGTAGAATGTAGAACGTAGAACGTAGAACGTAGAACGTAGAACGTAGAACGTAGAACGTAGAACGTAGAACGTAGAACGTAGAATGTAGAATGTAGAATGTAGAATGTAGAATGTAGAATGTAGAATGTAGAATGTAGAATGTAGAATGTAGAATGTAGAATGTAGAATGTACAATCTAGAAAGTAGTGTTCTGATGTTTTCCCATTTTCCCCCACTGAATCTGCATTCGCCGGTATTTCTGAGCTTCAATTTACTGAGGTGTTTGTTGAGGTTTTAGATAGGCAGAAAAAATCCTATGAAGTATATAGGAGATTATTTCTCATTTCATCTCCTTCCATGTAGCTTCCATCATGTTTCTTAAGTGCCATGTTGGGAATGGGCCATAGCTTTGTATAGTCTAGCTGCAGAAGTAGTAGACGTAATGTTTTCGCAAAAATATCTAAAGTCAGGCCGCTTTGCTTTTCTTGTCTCCTTATAATAAGTATAATACTCAGTTAATTTCTCTCTGTAGAGCTGCCATTCGGCCGCTGGATTTGGCTCTGTTGAGCAGTCGTCGGACCTCCGATCTAAGAATGGCCAGCTTCTTGTTCTACGAGTACAAGAGATTTGGACTTTATCTGTGACGCCGTATAATGGCACTAAACTTTCATGAAGCAATATTGAAAAGAATTCGAATCCAATTTCGACGTTATCATTACCTATTCCCAAAAATATATCTGTCAGGGCGTGGAGCGTTTCGATTAGCCGAAATAACTCCGGAAAGTTATTCCGGCGGATGCTAACTCAATTTTATGTTTCTTTTAATGCGTCGGGAAGGGATGATTTAGTCGGCACGACGCCGCGCCGCGCCATCTGGCGACTAGATAAAGAAATTGCGGCAAACATAGTCAAGAAAATGCATGGTTTTCATTTTGAATTTAATAAAATTGCTAATCGGCAGACGGTCGCTCTCGTAATTCTATCGGTCGAACAAATTTCCGAAATGAAATTTTTATAATGTCCGAATGCATTATTAATGGGGTACGTGAATAAGTTTGATTAAAAAACGGTAAAGTTTTGAGAAAAGTAAGATACGTCTTTAAAAGTAAGATCTCAGATTTTTTGATTTTTGACAAAATTTGTTTAATTTGTTTTGAAATTTAAATTTTATAATATCTTGGAATTTTAAATGTCTACTTTAAAAAAACGTTAGGTTTCGAGATTTACACTTTTTGTTCCAGAGATATTCCTTGTTAAAAGTTGCAGAAAACGTACTAAATTTTTTTTGTAGATTTCCTCAAATTTTTAGTATTTTAATAAAACACGCTTTTATATGTTATCGCATTATATGAGAGTACTTTCTACATAATAAGTTTCGGCTTGTTGGACCTTTTTTTAAGAATTATTGATTAAATATACATACAGGGTCCGACAATAGTGTGTCGGCCATCTGTAGCTCCTAGAACTTGAGAATTTTGTTTAAGTGCAAACCTAAAGTATGTATACTAGGATGTATTTCAGGAAAATATTTTAACTTCTATAGGGTGGCTCAAAAAGTGTGAGTGGATCAAGTTTCCTTTCAGATCACTTTACATAATCCTAAGATATGAGTAAATATATTCCATAATTTCAGAGATATTATTAAATAAATAAAAAAATATATTTTTTCAACCTTCTTTAAAAATATTACTATTACAAATACAAGAACCTGTCCTGAAATCAAAACTATATTAGGTATTTACTTTAGATGGTCTATACTTACTTTGCTATAAATATCGTAATCTTAAATTATATAAGGTGTTCAAAATTCTGCGCCAAACTTTCTATTTCAATTCAATATAAAATAATTTTTCATTGTTTTTTTTTTAAATTGAACTCTCTGCATATTATTTTTTTATTAGATGTAGAGACAAAAAATAAACATTTTTTGTATTTAAAGTATTTAAAAATGTTTAATGGTTCCGCAGATACAAGCAATATTATTTCATATAATAATTTCAACGGTAAAATACGAGAGAAAAATCATTGGGAGGCTTTGATAAAAATTTACTGCGAAAAATTCCATATAAAATATAGAACCACGAATATCTGCGAAACCTTTAAATAATTTTAAATACTCTAAATACAAAAAATATTTATTTTCTAATTCTCCATCTACAGAAAAATATAAATATATAGGGTGTTCTATTTTATATTCATTTATTCGTCGCACTCATACTAGACTTTAATAATAAATTAAGAGTATTAGAGTACAAAAAGTAGGTATTAGGCAGAGACAACCAAAAAACGCTAATTTTTCTTTTTCAGAGAAAAAAAACTTAACTAACAAAAATGATAGGAAATTATATTTACTTTAATTTTTAGTTAAATAATTAATTACGAAAAGCTGATATTTTTAAAGTTATAAAAAAAAAGCGCAAAAATTGCAGTTTTTTTAATTTCTTTGCATTTTTCTCCATGTTCCGTCACAAAATTTTGTTAGCAAATATCAGGTTCGAACTCAGCACCATAAAAAACATAAGAAATAAAAGAAATCAAAATTACCCCAAAACTTTCCTCCAAAAGGCTTTTTTGAGTACAAGGTGACTAGATTATTAATCGACCTCGTATTTCTTCTACTTTGAGAGACCTCAATGATGAGACTCGAATTTGGGACATTCTGTAGAGATACAAGGGCCGCATTGCAGGAGGACAACCGCAAAAAGGGGAGCCTCTCCGCCACGACCCTTCGCCCTTCCGGCTGTCCCTTCGTCTATTATTCAAGGCCGAAGGCGTCATTTCCTCCCACTCGTCTCCGTAGATCGACGCTCTATCTCGGTCGGCGAGGTTTTATTGGCTCGTAAATAGTTTAAAAGCAAATGGCGAATGACAGTTTACGAATGTGTGTGCATATCGTTCGACTATAAACATGTCGGATGGCTGAAGGCCGCCCTAATGCAGTCGCCTCGTTTTGATTTACGGCTTATTCCTATTATTATTCTTATTTTCCGAGCTATATACGTATAACCTTAAATTATTGTTAGTATCTTCGTGATGAAGTTTATTTTAGTTTGCCTCTTCGATTTTCTAGATTTGAAAATGCTATTTTCCCGTTTTTCATTCAGTTGAATTTCTATTCTTTAATGTCTAGTATGTTGTTCTATTCGTTTTGTAGTAAATATCAATTATTACAAATAAGCTTGGATGCATAACACGAGTTCTCAATTGCAGAAGATGGCGCAGTTTCAAAATTAAATTATATGAAGTGAAACTTCTTCTTACTTTCGTCTATCTGAGTGGACTGTATTCAGGTACCTCTATCCACGTGCCGAGTTTGGTTCCAATCAACCCATAATTAAGAGAAAAATCCTGATGATTTCGTCCATTTAGAGGCATCGGTTCGAAACGTCGAAGGCGTCATCCTGTAGCCCGTCCCCAATTATGCCGAAATCGACCCACATTTTTCTTCAATATATCAAATCATTAGTCTCACCCTGATGAAGATGTAAACGAAACGTCGTATCCAACTTTGCAAAGTAGGCCGTTCCTACTAGGGTAAGACCGTTCTTACCCTGCAAAGTTGGGTAGGCTATGTGAGCGACAGTTTATCCGTATGTTAGCGACAGCACTGCCACTCACATAGCCTACCCACCAAATTTTGTCGCAGTTTTTTTCTATGTTGACAATTAGTCTCTGTTGGATTACCGCCAGCAGTGTTTACAAAAAATAACTATTTTATTTTGTAGATTTTCTTACAGTGGCGAAATACCCATAGGACTTTTTTGGAGAGATGAATCCGACACAGAGGTATAGACATTTTTTAATATGATGTATCGTTGAAAATCTATTTTATTAGTGTTTTGATTTTTTAAATAATATACAGGGTGTCCCAGAAATAAGTGCAAGTATTTTAACTAGTATACTCTATTTTTTTTCTCAGGTAATATTTCGACAGACGATGACAGAAGAAAAGCAGATGACGTCCCATACCAATCTATTTATTTTACTAAAAAAAGTTTCTAATAATTTTTAAGTTATCTATGGATGGGTTTAAATATAAATCCGTCATGCGTCGTGTCTTGTTATTTTTAACCAGTTTTATTGGTTTATTTAAAAAATGACAGATCGTATTTCAATTTTATTGGTTTGACGGAACGATGAACGACAAACGGACGCCGATTACCTCTGATCTGTTTTAGAACTTTGTCATTTTGACGCTTGTCAATGTCTTGCCAAACCCATAGGTTATAATTTTGGTCAACTTTGTTAAATACCATTTATCGTTTTGGAAGATGAAACACATTTTGATTCGTATTATTACGTGTGTTTTGTGTCTTTTGAAGTCAAGTGGAGGAAAATTGAGTGCGAATTTCGATCACCTTTTTCATGCTATTACCCCACCGTGCATCGGTTCGAAACGTCGAGGGCGTCATCCTGTAGCCCGTCCCCAATTAACTGTAGACTCAGAGCACAGTTTATGGTTAATACTCGCCGCCCAAATCAGAAAGTCTTATACACCAATGAAGATGTAATCGATAAAGTTTGTATACCATTGTCGTAAAGTGCATCTCGTATATGGTAGAAGGATCAAACTAAACACATACTAAAAACTGGGTAGCTGTAAAATATCGACATCACACGATAGGTAATCCGGATTTTAGTACAGCAGAAAAATAATGTCAAAAGGTACTGGTTTAAAAAATTAAGTTAAAGTTAATTAATCAACCTTTAAGGTATAAAATTTGGTAGGGATTATTAATAAAATAGTTTGTTTTACTTACCTATGTTGTTTTATTTATTCCTGTGGAATATTACAAATTTGTATTTGTACATAAGTTATATTGATAAACATAATCATAAATGCGGGTAGTTTCATAAAGCTTGAAAGTAAATAATAGTTCTTTTATATTTTTTGGTATGTAGTGTCTTGTTCTTGTTTGTTTTGTATTAACACATGTTTACAAAAATAACTATTCTATTTTTTAGATTTTCTTGCAGTGGCGAAATACCCATAGGACTTTTTTGGAGAGATGAATCACGACACAGAGGTATAGACATTTTTTAATATGATAGTGTATGCGTTGAAAAGCTATTTTATTAGTCTTTGATTTTTTAAAATAATATACAGGGTGTCCCAGAAATATAGTGCAAGTATTTTTAACTGGTAGTATAGTTCAATCCCAGAAACACGGCTATGAGGTTTTTTCACGAAAAAAATTTTAAAATGCGAAATTTTTTTGAAAAAATTTTTCGATTTTTTTTACTTTTTAGTTAAAAACCATAATTTCTTGATAATATGGCAACATAGATATTAAATTCAATTTACAAGAAAGAAAATCCAGAAAAGATCCAGTGGTTCTCAAAATTTTAGCAAAAAATATTTTTTTTTGGAAATTTTCAAAGTAAAATAACTCCGTTATTTTGGACTTACTTGAAAAACGATAAAGAGAAAATATGTTTATTTTACTGAGATCTAGGTGCCACCCCTTAAAATACTTGCACTTATTTCTGGGACACCCTGTATATATAAAGGGTTGAATTTAAAATATCAAAGATTTGAGAGAGAACAACTTTACAACAAGGAATAAATATTTTTTGCTCTCCTGAGTAATATCCAATCAGTTGGTTTTGACAGATCGAATATACCGAATTTCGTTGATTTATAATGATTTTAAACTTATAAAATGTTCAATTCATTATTTTACCAATGCTTATCCAAAATCAGGGAAAACGAGAAAACTCATCACCGGTTCTCCATAAAAGTCTAACGTACCATATCGCCGCGAATCACCCTATACAGGGTCAGTCTTAAATAAGTGCAAATATTTCAAAGACTCGATAAAAGAAACATATTTTCTCTTCACCGATTTTCAAATATGGCCAAAATAACCGAGTTATTTTACTTTGAAAATTTGAAAAAAAATTATTTTTTGCTTAAATTTTGAGAACCACTGGATATTTTTTGGTTTTCTTTCTTGTAAGTTTGACCTACTACCTATAGGTATTGCCATATTATCAAGAAATTATGTTTTTTGGCTAAAAACTAGAATAATTTTCAAATTTTTTTTCCAAAAATTCCTAAATTTGAAAAAAAAAATTCACAAAAAACCTCATAATCGCGTTTCTGAAGTCGAAATATACTACCCCTAAAAATATATGCACTTACTTAAGAATCACCCTGTATAGAGATCATTGCCTAACGTATAAAGCCCGGCATTTCCCGACGTCATATTTAAGACAGCGTAAAAGGGTCGAGGGGGACGGGGGGATGCGCCCCTCGATCGCCTAATTAAGCGTACCAGGGCGCGACGATGTGGACCACCGGTTACGGAGCCCGGACACCGGAACCGGGGGTTGAAGTACGCGTGAACGACCGCAGATACCGGCGGAGCGGAGCCCCACGCCCCGTTGGTTTTCATTGAAAAAACCGGAGAGCAGATAAAGGGGTCGATGGCTATAGTTAATTGCTTATTAATAATCGGGTCGAGTAAAGTTTTCTTTTTTTAGAATAAAGTTGATTGATTATCTGAGTAGAAACAATATTTTCATTGACCTTCTCCGGAGATAGAGACGTTACTCTATAATATATTACATCAAAACGACCTACGTTATTTTTTTATCGATTTTAATTCACATTCGGATGATTTGAATCATTTGGATGATTTTATTCTGACTGTAAATTTTACACCAGGATTTATTAATCTATTAAAATCTACACTATACCAAAACCGTTACGCTTCTCACTCTAAAGAGGCAGACACCCCGCTAAGACACTCGAAAAAATGTCTATAATGCCGGGTCCAGTCCAAGCAGACAAAACAACGACAAGACAGAAACATTCATGTTTTGCGACAAAATTGCGACAAATCCAATACATTTCTGCGACATTTTTCTCTCATTTTTGTTTTGTTTCAAAATTCGGAGACTTTTCAATGTCCCGTCTCTTTGTCGGTGCCTGTCCGGTCCACCTTGTCGGTGCAGTGTGGATGGCGTGTGCTGCCAACAGTAGGAGACCAGAGACCAATGAAATCACACATGGTTAATAACACTCATTCACAACAACTAAACTTTTGACTTTATTGTACTTTTGTCCTTGCGGTGCGGACAATTTGTCTCAAGTTTGTCTTGTTTTTGTCTCAAAATCGTGTTTACTTTTTGTCGCCTTGGTCTGGACCCGGCATAAGATAGTATTAAATATGTTTCGATAGTTTCAAAAATATTAATGAATAAAAAAAGTGTTTCCAGCCTTCTTAAAAAAATATTAAAAATACAAAAAATTTTCTAAAATCAAAACAAACAAAAAGATAATTTAATAGAATAACAATGCAATATAATTATGAATAACCGAAAAATAAAACATACTAAAATATAAAGGTCATAGGAAAAACATATTGATTAATAGTTATTTTTTATACAAGACGATAAAATGGTATTTTATCGACCGAATAAAAGAAAAGATTAATTCACGAGTGATGAAGTCGCGAGTGAATTAATTTCGGGAGATAATAATGCAATTTTATCGTCGTGTATAAAACAATACTTTTTTTCCATAGCGAGTTACGTTTTAAAAAATATTCAGAAATTATTTCAAGGAATTTAGAACGAGTAGAAAAAATATTTTGCTGGGTTGGCGTTGGTTTCTAATATGTAATTTGTCAAATAAATAAAGCTGTGTCTTTAGTTGTCAATTTTTAATCAATATTTTTTAATTCTCTTTCGTGTCGATTGCTGATTGAATTGGAACCAGAAATAGCTCAAAACGAAATAAGTAAATTACCAACAGATATTCAGGCTGAGGCGACAAACGCCATATCCAAACTACTTCCATTTAAATCCCGAATAACTTATGAAAAGGAATACAAAAATTTTCAAAAATGGAAGCAATTAAAAAACGTGCGAGAAGAAATAAAGTTTTTAACCTATCCTCGCTGTTAAAGTATCATTTACTCTACTCTTGCGATTAAAGTACTATTTTATCTACTATTTTTGATAGATATAAGGCAATTTTAACAGTTGCTATGGAAAAAATACTATAAATATAGAAGAAAAATAAAAATAAATATATTTCGAGCCACATCTGTCATATGCCAGAAACGAGCCGAATCATATGAAATTCACATTCAATCATCCCTACGACCACACTTAATATATATTTTATGGATTACATTAATATAAGAAATGAAAAAGAAATCGCTTCCTTTAGGGTCTTCGTTCAATTCCCCCAGGATTAAAAAGAAAGAACGTCGAAAGACCAATGACAAACAAATATCGCTGACTGTCTAATAACACACGATCCGGGCAAAAACATTGGACCAGACAGCGATGGCTCGCGGCTACCGGCGGAGATCTTTCCTGAGAAAAGCAATCGAAAGCAATCGCTTCCCCGGGCACCGTTTGACAAATAAATCTACTGACAATTACTGTCATTTGTCGTTTATTTTACCACCGTTTCCTATACCATTACCGGCCGTAAGATTGGACTTGTTCGGAGTTAACTCTAGGAGAATGGATAATATCGGATTACGGGCGAATAATAAAATTCTTAAAAAATGTCTATATCTCTTTGGCGCTTTCATGTCTTCAAAAAAAATCGTTTGAGTATTTCACTACTCATACTCTAAGAAAATCTACAAAATAAATTAGTTATTTTATACAAAATAATATAGTTATTTTTTGTAAACGCCGCTGCGTTAATCCAACGGAGACCAACCAGTCAGGGGGATCCTTCTATGTGTCGTAGAGGCCCTTCTTCAATAATTTTTAATTTTTCTGAATACACCATACTAGACTAAAACAGCGAACGGGAGACGTAATCGAGGCCGGAAAGTTCGCTGACCTCTGTTCGCGTTCGGCGGCGTTCAAGATGTAAAGAGGACAGTCGCATCAATTCATGTTCATTTCAAGCTTCCCTTCTCATAAAATAAAATACCACTTTTAGCACTTATATCGTAAATAACTATTTTAAAGGATGCGACGGATCACCAGCATTGATGGCTATTTATTACGGTTACAAAAAATCGGACGATTCATCTAAAAGCGTCAAATTATCCTACGCATCCATATAACGACCTACGAGAAAAGGTAAAGTACGAACTAACTCCCACAAATGGACAACACCGGATAAGGAAAACCTCGTTATAATAGGACCGGCCCTACTCAGGCGAAATTTTGTGTCGGTGACCGGTCCCAGTCACGTCCGAAATATATCGGACATTAACGACGAACGGCGGCACCGAAAAACGGCAACGTCGCCAGAAGAAAATTCGGCACGTGACTAGGACCTCGCCAAAGATCGGTTAGAGATGGGAGGAGGGGGAGCACTTTGGGAAGAAGGGGGAGGAAGTGACCCGAGTTCTCGCCTTAATTGAACGAACTAAGTTGTTGGGGTAGTTGCTTTGTTGTTTCGAGTTTCCTGATCGCCTCGTACCTGCAAGTTTCGAGGGCTATTGTTAATTGTTTGTTAATTTTTGATACTTGGAAGTTTCTTTTGTGTTTGTTTTGATTGTTTTTTTTCAAAATCTACAAGTATATTTAACATATTGTCTAGTTAGCTATCGTCTGTCCAACGAGAAGATCCTTGACAGTGATAGATGTGTCTGTCATTTTAATTTCAAAGTAGTGTATTTTATTTTACAAAGAAATAAGTTGGTACAACTGGAACGCATTGCAGCTTCATTGCAGGATATATTTAAAATTTGATTGACAAGATGACAAATGATTACTTCAAAATATTGTGAAAAAAACTGTACAAAACTGAAAAAATGTAATCGAGTTATTTTATTTAATAAAAACGGTATGTGTTAATACAAAACAAACAAGAACAAGACACTACATACCAAAAAAATATGAAAAAGAACTATTATTTACTTTCAAGCTTTATGAAACTACCCGCATTTATGATTATATTTATCAATATAACTTGTGGAATATTACAAATTTGTAATATTCCACAGGAATAAATAAAACAACATAGGTAAATAAAACAAATTATTTTATTAATAATAACACCTACCAAATTATACCTTAAAGGTTGATTAATAAACTTTAATCTTAAGTTTTTTAAACCAGTACCTTTTAACATTATTTTTCTGCAGTACTAAAATCCATTATTTACCTATCGTGTGATGTCGATATTTTACAGCTACTCCAGTTTTTAGTATGTGTTTAGTTTGATCCTTCTACCATATACGAGATGCACTTATCTACGACGAAATGGTATACAAACTTTATCAATGGCAACTTCATTGGTGTATAAAACTTTCTGCCTGGGCAGCGAGTATAAACCATAAACTGTGCTCTAGGTCTACAGTTAATTTTCACTCGATTTTTCCTCCACTTGACTTCAAAAGACACAAAACACACGTAATAATACGAATCAACATGCATCATCTTCCAAAACGCAGGGTATTTAACAAAAGTTAACACAAAATTCTAACCTATAATTTGGCAAGACTTTGACAAGCGTCAAAAATGACAAAAATCTAAAGGCGAGTTCATACGCATCGGCGTCCGTTTGTCGTTCATCGTTCCGTCAAACCAATAAAATTGAAATACGATCTGTCATCTTTAAATTAAACCAATAAAACTGGTTAAAAACAACAAGACACGACGCATGACGGATTTATATTTAAACCCATCCATAGATAACTTAAAAATTATTAGAACATTTTTTTAGTAAAATAAATAGATTGGTATGGGACGTCATCTGCTTTTCTTCGGTCATCGTCTGTCGAAATTTTACCTGAGAAAAAAAACAGAGTATAATATTAATTTAACCTAATCAACTAGAGTTTATTAAGGGTAGAGGGTTATTTAAATATATTTGAAACAACTATTTAAGTTTATACTATTAAGCCACACTCAGAAGCTCAAAATTAGTGGAATAAATTAGTGGTTTTAATTATACTTTATGCTTATGAGTTTATGATCATTCACAATGTCTAAACAAATAAGATTAAAATTAATAGAATATCCTAGCAAAAACCTGCGGTAATCAGTGGCATCCTGTTATAGAGTAACAGGCACGAAAAATGACACCTTAAAATTTTCGTTTAATTTTAAAGTTCTATATATTTTGTTATAGAGTATGTCCCCGGATTGAGAAAAAACTTTTTTATTATTGACATTTTCAGAAAAATACATTTTTCATAAAAAAATTGCTTGTTCTAGAATCATTAATCCCGTTTATACTTTTCCAAATTGCCGTACTGTTTAGCAAACATTAAAACAAAAACATGAAAATATAGTTGTGTTTTTCACATGGTTGAAGTTCTAAAAACCACCAATTTCGCATTTTCTATGTTAATATAATTTCGTTTTCATTCTTTGAGAGATTCTTATTGATAGAATTTTAATTAACGTTAAATTTTAATATTTTTGCTGTTTTAAAATATTAAAGAAGCACACAATATATTTTGTTCAATGCTACGGAAAGGGTGATAATAGTTATCGGAAAATGTGATACTTTAACAACAGCAAAATATATAAAGTTAATCAAAATTAATAATAACCATCTTTCAAGGAATGATACTAAAATTATATTACCATAGAAACGCCTTTCGATTTTTATGTTTTCAACCATATTTTTTTTTTTTTAATTTCCTCTAAAACGGTGTGAAAATTTGGAAAAGTATGAAAGGAATTAACAATTTTAGAACAAATAAAAATGTTCATGAAGAATTTAATTTTCTGAACATGTAAATAATGAAAAAGTGTGTCCTCTTGAAAAGACATACTCTATATTTTAAAGAACTTTTTAGAACTGCATGTTGAACGCAAATTTTCCCACAGTATATTTTCTTAATTTCTTATATTACCGTGGTTATGACATTACTCTATCGTTACGACAATAAAACGGATGCCAATACAGAAAAAAATCAATTAGTTTATTTAAAAAGTTTTTTTAAATAAATCATTTTTTTTTAATTTACAAACTTGAAATTAATTTAGACTCATTTAAAAAACTATAAAGAGAAAATGTGTTTCTTTTATCGAGATCTACCAGACCTGAGATCGAGAAGACTCGCCCTGTATAAATCATCAGATCGAGGAACAACTCGGTCGAGGATCAAAAGTTGCTCCGGGGTCATCAAAACTTAAACGAAACAAAAATGAGAGGGGCGATCTATACTTATCCCTATGTATGATACCTTCAAGATGATCATGAAAAGTAACAAATGTAGATTACCCCGTCTACAAAAAGCTTTTTTAGACGGTTTGTGGAAAAGCGTGGCAAATTTTGGCGCCCAACGTGAGCCCTGATAAAAAAGTAGTTTTTTTATTCCGATTAGTCAATACCTTGATTTTTGCTTGTATATCTACTTTGTTATTTGTTAGCATATGAAGTACCCGCACTCAAAATCTAGCAAAGTCGACTGGCTGTCTAATGAATAGACTCATTAACCTACCCTAAGATTTTGGCAGAATTTAAGCGATTTATTACATTACATTATTTACTATTAATGTTGCCAATACATAAAAATACCATGAATACACGGAAGTGTGTTTTAATTATCAATATTATTTTAATATTTGTGGTCTTGTATATTCACGATATTAACATAATCACTACAGCTGGCGTACGCTGACTGTGCCGCTGCGTTAGAATAAAAATAATGTTGACCGTTGTAGTGCCTTTGTTCGGCGATTTCTACATCGCCTACTATCAGAGTCGATGCACGACGTACGGCAGTCTTCTGTCTCTGTCTAACTCGGAGTTGTATCATATTAAGGCGGGGCTTAGGCGAAATCTTCGGTCGCCTTCGCATGAAGTCGTGGAGGCTCGGTAGCCTTAGATGTTAAGGGGATATTCCGGATATTTCATAAGGAGATATATCACATTTCGTTAAGGGGATATTTCATATGATTCATTACACGTAGCATTTAAAATTTTTGTATGAAAATTCAAAAAGCGTTTAAAGCAAATTGGAAACATTTTTCGGGCTTGTCCGAGATTATTAAAAATGATATAACCGGTTGTATTTCAGAAGACGCAACAGAAATAAAAGATTCCGAAATAAAAAAGCGCGTTATTTTATTCGGTGCAAGAAGACGATACAACAGATATTACAGAAAAGTCTCTGTGCTATTTCAATTCGATATATTAATAAAAGCGGTTAAGTCAAATATCTTTGCAAATTTTATTTTATGAAATATTACATAACATTGTTGGGGGGGTGGGCAAATAGACGCAACTAAAATTTTGTCGCCTACCCAGTCACATGGGTCACGAGCCGCCACTGATTATGATCTAAACAGTGTAAACTCGAAAAAAGGTTAGCATTATAGGTTTTTTCGTAAAAAATAAAAGCTGTAAAAGCCTGTAAAATTTTCTATTATCGAAAATATAAACACATCAATTTTATTTTACAAACCGGCATTAAATTATTATTTTTCGTTCGAATATATAAATTAAATTCGCGCTCCACCGGTCCTATTAATAGATGTTTTCCCTTTGATGCGAATGTTCTGTTTTTATTCTCTTTTATTTATTATTTAAAAGCCTGTCTATATGTTTTTTTTGTTACGTTCTCGTTTGACTGGACCCAGTTTTCTAAATTAACCGACAATTTATATGCATGCACGCATGTTAAGTTTGTTAAAAAAATCGAAAAATATTATTCCCAAATACAATGCAGTAAATTGGCGTTTGCCAATAAAACTTAAAGTAATTAAAAAATAAATAAACAGAAATATAAATTTTATTTTTGGCAGGATTTCAGAGATCATTCGATTTAATAATGACATAGAAGTTTCCTTTTAGTTTTATACATGAAATAAATAAATCACATATACTCGTAGTGTTTTACTTTGATAGAGTTTATTTGACGAAATGTATGATTAAAAATGAATATAAAATAAAAAAAATCATTATACTAGCTATTTTTGATTTAATCTCTTTAAGTTTGTTTGTAATAATTGATGTCCACTGCAAAAAATCAGTAACAGACAAGACATGCTAAATATTATTATAACAAAAATTCAGCACAAAATAGTATATTCAAATATACAAGGTGAGTCTTAAATAAGTGCAAATATTTTAGGAGTAATATATTTCGACCTCAGAAACACGATTGACATATTTTGCAAAAAAAATGATAATTGGGAATTTTTGAAATTTTTTTGGTTTTTTTTAGTTTTTTGATAAAAATATAATTTCTTGATAATATGGCAACATAGGTAGTAGATTAAATTTATAAGGAAGAAATTACAGAAAAGGTCCAGTGATTCTCAAAATTTAATTAATAATTAAATTTTCTTTTCTACAGTGGAGAATCCAGGGAAATGGGGTGAAAGCCAGTTAACTCGCTAAAATTCACAGGTACTCTCAGTCTCAGCAGGAAGACCCCTGTTTTCGCGCTCCCCGTCTCTTAAATAATCTTTCCCGTCGGGAACCACAAACCACGTTCGGCTACCATCGTTCTACCACCCATCAAAATTCCTTAGAGTACAAAAAAACGGTTTTGACCCGTCGATTCTACAAAAAACTATTTGCTGTTTGTACCAAAAAAAAAACTTCAACGTATCCATGCAAATCGACGAAATATTTAACACAATTTTATCAGTAAATAATTTTTAGCATTAAAAATAATTAAATATTTTACAATCAGAATATTAACGAAAAAAGAAATAAAGAAGTTATGTCCCAAGGCAGCTTCGAACCCTGGCTACTCGGTGTACCAGCGAAATACTTTCGCGCCGCGCTATCCTGCCGTGCTCGATTTATGCTCGCGCCTAGCTTAAGATAGAAAATTAAATAAAAAAATATAGGGACTTCATTACATATTAAAACTCTATATAGATGTAGATGAGGAAGTTATATAGAGGGTGTTTATTTAAAAACATGTGTAAGTAGTTTAAGGATTGATAGATCTAGACACAAGAAATATTTTTCAAAATAAATTAAAAATTACCAAATTTCGACAATCAGAGGACTCTCAGTTTACTCGACACTCTGTGTTACCGCAGGGACAAAAGAAAGTGTAAAACTTGGAAAATAAGTTGGTTATAATAATGGTTTTATAATTCAGAAACTCTCTATTTATTTATCTAGTAATGCTAAAACACTCTATTTTAAAGTCAGTTGTTGATAGGCCGGCAGGCTCTTGTGTTGTGTTTTGTCATAGAGCTGATATTTGGGGGTTGAGAGTCTTTTGACTATAAACGTTGCAAGTACTTTAAGGCAACGGGTCGTTTGACCGGAAGAAAACCTCTGGTGACGTCTTTCCTTCGAGGTTGGTCTTGAGAGTTTGAGGTCTCCCTTGTCTTCTCGATTGACACGGTTCGGCGTTGGGGTAGAGAGACTAGTGAGCTACCCCAATTAGCTTATTCGATTGGGATGCGAATCTGTTTAGCGGCAGAGTTGCGTCCGGGGGAAGCCCCTATACTATTTCAGGTGACACTAGCTAGTTGTGGAAGATTATTAACCAATAGATCCGAATGATATTTGAATTAGATGGAAAATATGGAATGGGATATATTGAATAGAATATATCAGTAGCTAGGGGGCAGAGTACCCCCGGGTGATTCTTACTATTTAACTATCAATTTTATCCAGATCAGTAAATGTTTGTTTTGTTATTTTCATATACAATAAGAGAGTGTTTGCCAATGACCAACTAAATGGATATTTGAGGTGAATTTGCATTGTGAGACCCGGTTGAGTAAGCCCCAGAAATAAGCGATTTTACATTCAGGTGTGGGGTCAAGCAATCGATTCACTAAAAATATCCTTGGCATAACAATATTATTTACTTATATTGAACATTATTATTGTTTTGTTGACTTTATACATTTTTGAAATAATTTAGCATTACTAGAGTGTTCGTCAAATTAGTAGAACGTACATTAAATACCCTGGTTCCATCACTGATTAGCAGGTTTTACATATATGCATTTTTTCAAATTTTGTTACCAAAATTATTTTAGCACGTATATTCTAAAAGTGCTTTTCCGATCTCGCAACAAGAGATCATCAAAATATGATTGTTAGGTTGTTCTTAATTTTAAATAACTCGCATTGATTTGTTTGTAACATCTGTGTGTGTGTCTGTGTAATCTATTACTCTATTACATCACATTTCTTAAAGGAAGGGAAGTTTGTCCGTAATTTCAGTGTTCGAATATTTTGTTTTTCTACGCCTAAATAAAACTCTATGGCGAAAATATTTATTTAAGGCAAAAAAACGAAAACTTAATACAAAAACATAGGCGTTTTTGTCAACTTAAAGTAAACATACCAGGGTCCGCAATAATCGATAAATTCTTCACCAATAGATCCGAATGATATTTGAATTAGATGGAAAATATGGAATGGGATATATTGAATAGAATATGTCAGTGGCTAGGGGGCGGAGTACACCCGGGTGAGTCTTACTATTTAACTATCAATTTTATCCAGATCAGTAAATGTTTGTGTTGCTATTTTCATGTACAATGAGAGAGTGCTTGCCAATGACCAACTAAATGGATATTTGAGGTGAATTTGCATTGTGAGACCCAGTTGAGTAAGCCCCAGAAATAAGCGATTTTACAAAAGTATAACTTAACTTGATTTAAAATACTTAATATGGTGATAAAAGAATCCACAATAATTCCTGATTTATTCTTTCAGTCTAGTTTAAAATACCGATAAAAAGATATTAACGTGTGTTAAAAAGTGAGATTAATGTTTTTATAAAAGTATTAGTAATGTTACTTTTTAAAAACTTAATAGACGTGTTTTTGGTGTCCAAGTATACGACCAGTTAAAATCATAATCAGCAGCATCATTTTCAATCTTTTTAAGCAACAGACATTTATATAAATAACAGGATTAAATTAAATTTATTAGATAACGTATGAGAATTAGATATTCTTTAAAAATAAAGAAAGTGTCAACCATGCCCTACAAGATTATGCACAAAAATTTGTTTGTATTAACAAATTATTCATCATCATCATTTTCAGCTTATTCAACCATTTCCAATTATGGTGTAGCCTCCCTCATATATTAAGATTTTTTTGTAGTTGACCCCATTGTTGTCTTTTGTTGGATATGAGGGCCCAAGTTATCCCTGCTAATTTCCTAATATTAGGTCCCATCTCAGGTTTGGTCTTCTTCTAGGTCTCTGAATTCCTCATGGGTTTCATACTGTAATAATTTTTGTGGTCCATCTGTTGTCCGTTCTTCTTCTCAGGTATCCTCTCCATTGCCACTTGAGGGATTTGATTCTGTGGATGACATCTATTATCTGAATATTTTGTCGTATCCACTCTATTCTCTTACGGTCTTTCTTGGTTATTCCCAGGATAATTTGGTCCATTGAGCGTTGTGCGATCTGTAGTTTCCATATAATGTCTGTTTTATATGTCCAGGTTTCGCATGCATAGGTCATGACTGGTAGTACACATTGGTCGAATGGTTTCTTCTTTAGGTAAAGTAGCGTTCTAGTTTTAAATAAGATTGAGTTTCTTCCACAAGTAATCAATGCTAACTTAATTCTTTTGTTGATTTCTGGTAGTAGAGATCCCAACTTTTGTATTAGTTGTTAAAAAATATATATATATATATATATATATATATATATATATATATATATATATATATATATATATATATATATATATATATATATATATATATATATATATATATATATATATATATATATATATATATATATATATTTATATTCTTCTATTATTTCCAGTGTTTATTCATATATATTAGAATGTCTAAAATGCTTCAATAAAATTGTAAGACATTCTAATAGCAGTTAAAATACTAATACTTATTTAAGAAACTCATAGTAAAATAAATATACACAATTAAAAAAGAATTCATAATGTTATGCATTCATTTTACTTGTTTTATTTCATTTAGAAGTATTTTTACAAATTTTTCACGATGAGCGCGTTTTTATTTATTAGTTTCCTATTTTGAAAGTGTCTCATTTTCTTCTTTATATTTAGGTAAGCTTCAATGTCTAGCGAAGGTTCAATTTTTAATCCTAATACCATGTAAATTCCGCTCGATTTCATTCTAAAGCTTAGCCGACTACAAGTTTTTAACGGACAAACAATTTCCTAATTCCGTTTGGTTTTAGCAGAATCCCCAATCAGTTCGGTCGAATACTCTGCAGAAACAAATTCGTTTAATCCTAGAAAAACTATTTTTAGATTAAACAGCGTTTTTATTTTCGAACGGCACACTGATTTCGGACTTATGTTGTTCTTAGTAAATATATTTTAATAATGAACATCAGAAAAAAATCAGGCAATCAATGATTACAACTTTTAATTTTTAAGTGAAACACTCAGTTTCTTTTATTTTACTCCATAAAAATTGACACTCTGAATAGAATAACACATCATCTGTCAACTTTTGAAATGTTCAATTAAAAAATGTGGATTTTAAATTTAAATCTCGAGTCGCATGACCATAAATGAAACTAGAATTCAACTCGAAACACCAACTATGTGGTACCAAATTATCCGTAAATAAATGATTTTTCCAAATATACTAATGAGCTACCCTCGTTCTATTTGAAAAAATTGAGATAGGATTAAAAATACGATTTGGGCATCTTTTAACCAGCCAGGACAAGACAAGATGTACTAATGAACACCGTCAAATTGGTAATCCAACGAGTTGTAAACTGGATGGTGAATAATCTGTTTTCCGTAGCTTCACATAAAACTAAAGCAGTATGACTGAAAAAAATTATCCCCGGTGCAGTTTTATATACAAGGAACGGTAATTTACCCCACGTAATTCTTTAAAATACTTAGGAGTGTGGATATCAAATTGAATTTTGCGGACCATATTAATAAAACAATCACCAAGGCCGAGAAAACTGTCACCGCTTTAGCCTTACTCATGCCAAATGTAGGAGGTGCTAGAGCATCGAAAAGAGGAGTACTTGCTACTGTAGTACACTCGCAGCTATTGTATGCTACACCGGCATGGCATAAAGTCACTAACAATCGCAAGCTAATGCAAAGACTACGCAGAATATAACGCATTATGTCTATTAGGGTATGCAGCTCATATAAAAGAGGCTATAGGAGTTATAGCTGAAATAGCGCCTATTAATCTGCTCATACAGGAACGATAGGAGAAATACCATGGGAGGGATAAAAATCTAGCAAGGACAAAACTTCTCCAACAGTGGCAAGAGAAATGGAATAACGGAATATATGGCAAATGGACTAACAGATTAATACCCGACTAATACAACTATGGTTAAACAGACAATATGGAGAAGTCGATTACTTCATGAGTCAAGCATTGTCTAGCCATGGGTGTTTTAGAAAATATTTATACGATCGTCGTAGGGTTGATAGTGCATCATGCATCTACTGTGGTCAAGATGATGATGTTCAACATACACTATTTGCGTGTGAACGATGGCAGGTCTTTAGGGAACAATTCCGTATAGAAACCGGGAGAGACTTTGACTTACCCGCATTTAGGATGTATCTAGTTAAAGGGAAAGAAGGAAAGAACGAGGGAAGCTAGTATATCAGATAGTCTAAAATATAATAAGTTCTAAAGAGAGGGAAGAAAGACAACGACCGCATCATGAAGTAAATCTATAGACACCCTTTGCACTGAAGCAATGCGAGAGCGGATTCCAATGTAAAGTGGAAGTTGGAGGAGGGTTTTTGTTAGCCGGTAAGAATCCAGCACTACCCAACTGTGGATGTCTTATGCAAGATTTTCCCTCCTAATGCCATGGCACTCTAGATTGAAATTTAAATACGATTTTTTTAATAGAAAAAGTTAAAAAATTACATTTGATACGTCATTCTATTCAGAGTGTCATTTTCTATCGAATAAAGTAAAAAAATACCGACGGTGTCATTTAAAAATCAAAAGCTGCAGTCATTTCCGATGAAACAGGAAGTGACCGAAAACTAAAATCTATTGAATACGTCAATCAATCCCAATTTACGTTATATATTAAAATACCAAATTTCGTTTTTTATCTGAAAAATAAAAAAGTTATAGGGCTGAGCCACTTTTGAGAAACACCCGGTATAAAGTCAGCATTTTTGTGATTTAGTTTACTTCACAACTCTGAACAAAAATTTCAAAATTAAAGCCAATACCAATCCAAGAAGATATTTGATTTCAAATGACGATGTTTATCTTCCTTTATCGTATTCATAAAAATTCAGTTATTCCTATTAAATAAAGAACTTTCTTTAAGAAGAAGCGAGAACATAACTTTATATTAAAGAAAAAAATTCCGACAAAAAACGTTTTATCGCCACCGAATTCAAATTTAAATATGAAGAAATATCTCGCTTTAGGAGCAGCACGTGCACCTCTGTATCAGATATAAAACTTTAAAATGATTTTTCTTCTTCGAATATGTAGATGCTCAACTTTTAACGAATTGATACAAGGGCGCAAGCTGGGGAACAGCCAGCGACTTTGAATTAACTTTAAGAAGATAGGGAAAGGTAGATGTTTTTTTTCGAATTTTTATCGGTGCCGTATTCGGAAAGGTGGTAAATATGAGAGCCGTTATAATAGGGTTGGATCTCTACTAAGTTCATAATTTACTACATTTCTATTACGTGGTAAAAGTAGTAATTGTTATGGCTGTTGAGAATATGTAGTATTTATTAAGCCTTATTTACACGTGTCAAGTAGCTAAAGCAAGTTACTAAATTAATTACTAAATTTAGTGAACTGCATGGTGTAAACAACCCGATTTAGTACTTGCACAAGTAACAGATTTAATAAACTGTTTTTTTCAACAATATCTTCAAGTTTTCGCAGAAAATGCATTTTCTTATAAGTGAGACATTATTTATAATATTCCTATACCCATGGAATGTTGACATTTTAGATTATTTCTAAAAATTTAACAAATTCTCAAAGTACAGATACTAATATTGTCGATATAGTTCGCTAATTCATTAAAAAACAAAAAGAACTTTTTAAATATTTTTTGTTAAAGAGGACCAGTTAATATGATCCCAGTATTTAAACTACATTAATTGACTGTTTACGTTGATTAATAATAATTGTCCCAAATACTAAAAAACTGAATTTTATACGTGTATTAGACAGTGTGGTAAAAAGTAACGCCTTATAAATTTTATTTCATTTTTTGATGAATGCTTATTTCTAACAACAGAGACGTTTATTTTCATAACTTATTATTATATTGATTTCCGAATCAAATCCACATTTATTCTACAAAATAAATTTATTAATTAAAACAATTAAGTAAGTAATTAACTAATTTTTGGGCGGAAATAACGGTGGTATGTTTAATTTGTATGTATGTTGGTATAATCTTTTACAATGAATTAAATAGTTTTTTTTGTGAACAAATGGACTTATGGACAATATTATAATTTTTACCACCTATACATTTTGTACACGTCTTGCTTTAAAAAAATCTAAAATGTCAATATTCCATAGGTATGATAAATGAAGTCTCAGTTTTAAGAAAATGCATTTTCTACGAAAACTTGAAGAGATACGTAAATAATAGTATAATAGAATTTGATAGACAATTAAATTGTCCATCTGATTTACGTAAAATATACAGGGTATTCCGTTTAAATTAAAGAAGTTATTGACGTTTAAAGCTAGTAATTATTTAATATAAATTTTTGGAAACTTTGTATAATGTAGTATAATTTTTTTTATTGCCACACAATATCTGATCAATAAATAATCTTCAGTAAATATTTAGTATTAAAAACTTTGATACCCTTGGAGAAATGAAGCCTTAAATTCTTATTGCAATTTCACAAAATTGAAAATATTTCAAAAACGGTAAGGTTTAAGTGTGATAAACCTTAATCAAATTTACCTTTATTTCAATCGTAGAATCTAAAAATAGAATAATATACAGGGCGTTCCATTTAAAAAAATACAACTATAATATTTTTTACTTATTTGGGACATTCTGTATCTTGAAAAATTATTTTTAAATTGTAGCTCTAATAGTCCTTCAACGAACCCAAAACTTACAATTTGTAAAAATCTAATCGTTTAGCTACAATAATCTGTACTAAACTACCCGTCAAATTAAATACCACAGCAATTTTTTTACTCATTTTCAACGAGTTGTAACTTTGAAAAAAATGAACCGATTTTGTTGATTTTTTTAGCATATTAAAGATCGTTTTTCGTAGATTGATCTGATTTTTCTAAATTTTGTATGAGATTTAGTTTCCTATGATATACAGGGTGTTAAAAAAAATAATGTAATTTTTGTAATTTTTGTGTTGCTACCATTTTGCCAAAAAAAAATTAACTAGAATTATAAGTTCTAGGTATAGCTAAGACGTCTCAGGACGTATTTGGAATTTTTACGATAACTCATCTGGAATAAAAGATAATCAATTTTTACTCTAACTTGTATTTTTTCTACCTATCTTAAGAGATATGCTAACAAAACTGAAAATAACTTTAAAATTGTATGATATTCGTCACTTTTACAATGTGAAATTAAAAAAAATTATTTAACTAACGCAGTTTAATACAGGATCTCTTAAAAATACGACCAGCTAAAAAGTTAAATTATTATATACCACAAAAATGTAGCAATGTGAGAAACGGTTTACCTATCCCTCGCTGCAGCTACCTCCCGCCGCGAAACTTAAATATGAATTTGGGAGGAGTGAAGAGTGAAGGGAAGGAAAAAAGGAAATTTCGTTTAGGAAAAGTCGTAAAGGGAAAGAGGCGCGCACCTTTGTACCCGGCGCGAGCGATATTAAACGCCGGCACACACTTTCCAGTAAAAATGTTGACAAACGACACGACGCCGCACACTTTCAATAGAGGAAATCGCTTACGGAGTCGCCCAAAATTCGATTGGATTCGCGGAAAAGTGAGGAGGAATTTGGAATAACGACGGTGGGAAAGCGACTGTTCCCGCGGCTTTTCCATGCTGAGGTAATACACTCTATATAGACGAAAATATGTGAAATATGAATTTTGCTGGAAAGTTTTGTTGATTATATTCGATAAATATTTTTTTTACAACTATTACTTTTCTCCGGGGCATTATCTGATGGTAATTATCAAGAAACACATGTCGTTTTCTGCTAGAAGCGGTTTTTACTGAGTTTTATCTCTAATTTTCTTTACCGTATAATACGAAGCTGATGCACCAGGTCTTGTAAAATGGTTTCTATTACATTTCTTCGAGGCATTTTTATTCTAATATGTTTATCTGCTGTTAATTATCAAGAAACACGTGGCATTTTTTGCTAAAAATGGTTTTTATTGACTTTTATCTCTAATTTACTTTATAGTATACGAAACTGGTGCACCAGGTCTTGTAAAATTGTTTCTGTTACTTTTCTTCGAGGCATTTTTATTCTAATATGTTTATCTGATGTTAATTATCAAGAAACATGTGGCGTTTTTTGCTAAAAATGGTTTTTATTGACTTTTATCTCTAATTTACTTTATAGTATACGAAACTGGTGCACCAGGTCTTGTAAAATGGTTTCTATTACTTTTCTTCGAGGCATTTATATTCTAATATGTTTATCTGATGTTAATTATCAAGAAACATGTGGCGTTTTTTGCTAAAAATGGTTTTTATTGACTTTTATCTCTAATTTACTTTATAGTATACGAAACTGGTGCACCAGGTCTTGTAAAATTGTTTCTATTACTTTTCTTCGAGGCATTTTTATTTCTAATATGTTTATCTGATGTTAATTATCAAGAAACATGTGGCGTTTTTTGCTAAAAATGGTTTTTATTGAGTTTTATCTCAATTTACTTTATAGTATACGAAACTGGTGCACCAGGTCTTGTAAAATTGTTTCTATTACTTTTCTTCGATCTTCAAATCAATTTGGGGTCAAAATTGAACTTCTTTGAAATAGTTTGATTTCTATAACTTCGAGAAGTTAAGTGCAATTATTTTTAGCGGTAGTAGGTATATTTTGACCCCAGAAATACGATTATAAGTTTTTTCGCGAAGAAAATTTTTGAAAATTTGGAATTTTTTGAAGAACTGTTTAGAATTTTTTTAGTTTTTAGTTAAAAATCATTTTAATGATCAATCAAATCACGGCATTGCATCAGCCGACTATTTTTATTAAAATAAAAATAGTTTGGGTACCTAGGTCGACTCAGCCTTAAATGAGTACTTGGGATTCACAATCCTGAGGTAATAATAAGCCGTTAAAGCGTAATGCTAGCCACATTACCTTCCTTGTATACTGAACGGCTCTAGTATGACAAGCTGTACCTTGCTACTCCCAAGGCGTTGAACGCTATATACGGGAGCTACTATTATTATATTAGTTAAAAATTATAATTTCTTGATAATATGTAGTAGATTAAATTTACCAGACAGAAAAATCCGAAAAGCTCCAGTGGTACTCAAAATTTAAGCAAAAAATTTTGCGATTATGAGATTTTTTACAAAAAAAATTAAAACTGGGAATTTTTGGAAATTTTTTTGTATTTTTTTTTAGTTTTTAGTTAAAAACATAATTTATTGATAGTATGGTAACATAGGTAGTAGATTAAATTTACAAGGAAGAAATTACAGAAAAAATCCAGTGATTCTCAAAATTTAACCAAAAATCATTTTTTTGAAATTTTTAAGTAAAATAACTCGATTATTTTGGAGTTATTTGAAAAACGGAAATATGAAAGAAAGGAAGATATGTTTCTTTTATCGAGATCTACCAGCCCTGAAATTATCTGCACTTATTGACGACTGTATAATACCCTGAAAATCGACAATTGCTAACTTTCATATGAAATACGAGTAGTTCTAAAACTCTTAAAACATAGTTTAAATAGTGCATTTGTAAGGCACACTAGCTCTATCTATAAAGAGGTAAACAAACATTTAAAACAATGCATGAACGATTCGAGGTGTAACGCGAACGTAGTCATGGGAAGAAGCTAGTATTGTAATTATATTCCTGCAGTTTAAGTGAAAAGTTTTCTTAAATATCTACTATACATATTATAAACCCGTGTTCAAATATTAATCTTGTAGAATATATATATCAACATAAAGCGAGATGTAATTAACGAAATATCATCGTAACAACAGGTATTTTAGAAACGTCTATGTTTACTTATTTCACTGAGATTTATGAAAAAAAGTCCTTTGCCTCGGGTACAGATACCGCCACGTTTTGGAAATAGCTCAAAACAAAACAAAATTGAACGAGGCAACAAAAAACGCCAAAAAAATCCCCCCTCGCCCTCCTCACGAGTAGTTTTCAAGCGCTTTTAAGAATCGAAAGTAGGTCGAGGCAAACCGAAGTGGGTCGAAACAACTGGAAATAAATCGAAATGCGACAAAGTTGAGCGATGAAACGCGACCTTCACCTGTTTCGAAGAGTTTTCCGCATAGTGTAGAGACTATTTTAGAGGAATACACCGGAAATAAAAAATACAATATTTTTTATCTAAGTAATAGCAATTTACTATTTTCATATCGAACTGGTAATTCTATATTCATACCTGTAAAATGTGATTAAAACTGGTCTAGTGTACTTGAATTCGTATTGTTACCATTAAAAACCCGTCCTTGTTTTGGCCATTGTTTCGACTCGGTGGTAACCTGGCAACCGTCAGGCCATATGGAAATTGAAAGCTCGTTCCAGATAAATACTGGAACTGATTCGATTGACCTATGTGGACCGATGGATTTTTGAATGCGTTAAAAATAACCGCATCAACAAGAGAGTATTTGAAAAAGATTTACATTGTAATTTTCGCATGCTAATCAGGTGAAAATATCTGAACTAGGCCATTTTGAGGTGGGCTTACGTAAACCAAATCGTGATTGGAAATATTGTTTGGTTTTAAATTAAATTTGTTTGAGTCAAATCCTTGTAATTCCTGTAATTTAATAGTGCGAGTGTGCTTGAATTATAAAATATAAAATACACGATATAAATGTTTGAAATGGATTTAGCTATTTTTAAAACTAAACATATTATTTTATTTTAGAGATATTTTTCATCAATTGTACAGTACCTTCCCGGAGTGTCTTTATAAGTGGAAAAACTTTTTTATTATTAACATTTTGAGAAAATGGCATTTTTCATAAAAAAATTGCTTCTTCTGAAATGATCAATCCACTTTCTATCTTTCCAAATTTCCAACCGTTTTGGAGAAAATTAATAAAAACATGAAAGTCCTAAAAATCAAACGGCATTTCTATGGTGATATAATTTCGTTTTCATTCTTTGATAGATTGTTATTGATAATATTTTAATTAACGTCATATTTTCCCTTGTTTTAAAATGTTAAAGAAACACAAAATTTATTTTGTTCAATTATGTGATCGGAAAATGTGATACTTAAGAACAGCAGAAAATATGACGTTAATCAAAATTAGTGATGGGTTGTTATTTAACTATCTGTTATTTTATAACAATTATTTATAAATAACATAACGCAACCATTACTACTTCTAAAAAATAACAGATATAAAATAACGACACCTAGAGATCGGCCGCTCGTGAAACGAAAAACGAAGTCGGCGCTCTGCACCACCACGAAATTCTATGCTGTTCGAAGCAATTCCAAAAAACAACTAGTATGGATGGAAAACATGTTATTTTGTCAACTATCGATACAGGCGGCGAGACAACGGACAACGGAGTGGGGAATGCGCTACGGCGAACGTAGCTGCTTCGGCCGATGCCGTTAATGGTCGTATTGGGCTTACAACAGCTTAAAAGTAATAGAATATAAAAGAAGCAGGTTTTTTGAAACAGTTGCGGGCATAACGCCTGGCGATCGAGATAACAGGAGTGGGAAAGAAACGCTGCTGCATCGGTCGATTGTCGATGGAGGCTCGCAACGGGTTGGAGAAGCAGTCATTTTAGATACGTTGTTTTTCAACCTGTTACGAGCATAACAGGGCGGCGGTCGAGATAATCGGAGTGGGAAAGGAACGCTGCTGCATCGGTCGATTGTCTATGGAGGTTCGAAACAGGTTGGAGAATAAGGCATCAGTTGTTTTAGACACATTGTTTTTCAACCTGTTACGAGCATAACGGGCGGAGGTCGAGATATTATGGCGCTGTATGTTTCAGTACTTACTTATTAAGTTTCAATATTTAGGTATTTATTTATTCTGAAAAATTTTCAGAATATTTTAAGATTTTTTAAAAATGTATACAGGGTGTTTTGAAAAGATCCTGCTTAAAGCCCTTGACGTAAAAAGCTGATTTTTGGAAAACGGGTTGACTTTAGGGTGTAGAGGTTCGATAAGAAGGGATTTTTCAAAACTCGAATTCTAAGGGGGTGAAACTACCCTCAAATGTTAGACTATTTTTTATTTAAAAACCGGTGAGTTTTTCGGAAAAACGCTTAAAACACGTATATTTTATTATGTTGTTTTACATATTTTAAAATTTTTTAAAAATACATACAGGGTGTTTCATAAAATATGACCATTGAGTAATGACTATTCTGCTTAAACTGCTTGACGTTTAAAGCTGATTTTTGGCAAATGGACTGACTTTGGGGTTGAGCTTCGATAAGGATAATATTTGTTATTTAAAAAACGGTTAGTCTTTCGGAAAAACGCCTGGACACGAATAATTTATTTTGTTTTTCTACATATTTTGAAATTTTTTAAAAAATCATACAGGGTGTTTCAAAAAGTTGAGTAATTGATTAACCACGATTCTACTTAAACTGCTCGACGTTTAAAGCTTATTTTTGGTAAATGTAAGTAAATTTTATCCGGTTTGTATGTTAATGGAAATTCTTGTTTTGCTTTATCATCACCATTACAAATTATTAATTCGACGCGAACGAAGTCGCGGATATACGCTAGTTTAAGTGTAAAATTAATTCGAACTCTAGTGTGTAGTTGGTTTACTCATGAAGAATATACTACACATTTTCTTATATTGCTATTTTTTGACCGCAAATGGTAAAATCATAACTAAGAGCTTCTCGCCCGTCGAGTGAGATGCACCCTGTACACTGCTACGCAATTCAGGATCTACGTGGATCGAGGGGCAGGGCGTAGGTAAATCGGAATGTATAGGTATAGACGAGTGGCGGAATTTTGGCTTTTTTATATCGCAATTTGTAAACAGCGCTTATTTGTAAACAACCACCATTTTTAGAGAGGTATTTTAGATAACAATCGATATTTAGAAATGTTTTGACACCCTGGAAATACTACCACCGAGCACGTCATTGTTGCAACTTGCAACTGCGTTAATACGCCTGGCGGCGACCGCCTCATACTCTTGCAGATATTTAGCAGTAAAATAAATAAACCTGTTATTTTTAAGCTGTTATTTTAAGCTGTTTTTTATAAATAACTATAACAGTTTCAACTGTTATCTAAAAATAACAGTTTTGCCCATCACTAATCAAAATAAATGCGAAGTATATCCATCATAGATAAATGAAACAAGTTTAGATTTGAAAGTGCCCATAAGGACAATGTAAACACTATTTGGCGCTTTTCTTGCGACGGTCGCGACCCAAAGCTTTTGGTAATTTCGGATCGGTTCGGCTTTTTCTGGAATTATGTCGCTAAATATTATTTATTTAAATTTATTATTATTTTCTTTTAATTTTATAAATAAAATACAGTGTGTTGCATACAAGAAACTTTATTTTATGTAAGGACATGTATGAAATACCTATAAAACATTGGAAACCGACGTTATGCCACGATCCACGATTGTTTTTGCAGTTCACAGTTCACAACACAGTTTTTTAGTTTTTAATGCCACATTTTCACTATTATCACCGGTTTGAGTAAGTAAAATTTAAGTTAAACTCACAAGATAGCAATAATTACGTTGGGAATGGACGCTTTAAACACTTAAGGGCGGTTTAAATTTTGAAAGATTTTATAATTTTTGAAGATTCTGACTTCGACAAGAGAAAATTATTTCTGTATTGTTTGCGGTTGTTCTTAGCAACCGCTATAGCAGCGCCAGATCGCGTATAACGGTCGCGAGCCAAAACAATAATTATATATTTTGGCAGGCTTTCAAATCTAAATGTATTTCCTTTATCTATGGTGTTCATCAAAGAGGTTAGGACCTTAGATAGGAAAAAAATCAACTATATTTTCAAAACATGAATTTTTAATTTTCTCTAAAACGGTATGGAAATTTGGAAAGTATAAACGGGATTAACAATTTTAGAACAAGCAAAAATTTTATTGAAGAATGCCATTTTTCTCAAAATATCAATAACAAAAAAGTTCCCCAATGAGAGCGTCCTAAATAAATAAAAAATATCATAGTTGTATTTTTTTAAATAGATCATCCTGTGTATTATTACATTTTTAGTTGCTACGCCCTTTAATCTTACCGTTTTTTAAATATTTACGATTTTGTATTTTGAAATATTCACGATTTTAATGCTTTACACTTTTCACAAGTTTTTCTATTTACTAAATTTTGTGATGCAATAATAAACATTATACTACCTTATACAGAGGATCTAAAAATTTATGTTAAATAATTACTAGCTTTAAAGTGCAATAACTTGTTTAATATAATTGGAACACCCTGTATACTTTACAAAAAGCAGATACAGAATTTAATTGTCTATATCAAATGTGTAATACCACTTTTTACCTATCTCTTCAAGTTTTCGTAGAAATTGCATTTTCTTATACAGACCTCATTTATCAATATACCCATGGAATATTGACATTTTAGATTATTTTTAAAGATGTAACAAATTCTCAAAGTGTACAGATACTAATATTGTCGATAAATTTCGCTTATTTCATTAAAAAATAAAAAAAAAACTGTTTAAATATTTGTAAAAGAGGACCAATTAATATGATCCCACAGTATTCGAACTATATTAATTCACTGTTTGCCTTGATTAATAATTGCTCCAACTACTAAAAAAATCTGATATAAAATAAAACGATTTTTTTGCACCCTGAACAGAAGAACATACTAAAATATGCTTGGTGTGAAGCTTTAAAAAAATGTTTTGTTTTCTTCTTCAACAGACTGATGACACGACATTTATCCTGCCGAAAGATTTATGCCTTTCCTTGCAAAAATTCTATCGCGAGACGCCGGAACGCCAAAACAAACATCGCAAAAAAAATTACCGGCATCAGAAGAAGAACGGGTGCCGGTTCATGTTTTTTGCATACGGTTCTCTCGCTGTTCCACCGTCATATCCGTCATTTTTTCTTATTAGAGATAGATAAACGTCGCCTGGCATTTTTACGAGCCTCATCCGTTTACCTTGCGATTATATCGCGCCGAGCCAGAAGCCAAGAACCGACATGGATGGGTATGTATAAGAAGCCAAAGGCGTAACTAGAAATTTTTCAGAGAAGACAAAAAATCCTTTCAATCTGTCGATATGTATTGGAGATTTCTCATTTCTCTCTGTCTTTGAGAGACAGGGTTTTCTACAATCATGACTTGAGCACAAAAATAAAACTTGCAGTGTACCGAGCAATAATAATCCCCACCATGTCATATGGGAGCAAAACCTGGGTGTCGTAGCACATGAACGCATTAAACAAGTTGCAACAGAGACACCTTATACAACTCTTAAGAATCAAATGGTTCCATCATGTCTCAAACAGTCCTGTCAAAAAATTGTACGAGTATCTAAAGTTTTTTTCATCTAAATCGATCACCGTGTCAAAAAATTGTACGAGTACCTAAAAATTTATTTCATGCTATGATTTCGTTACAGAAGTACCTAAAGATTTTTTTCATCTAAATCGATCGATGGGTCAAAAATTGTACGAATACCTAGAAATTTACGTAGAAGTACCTAAAAATGTTTTTCGCCTCAGAAAACAGATCGTCGTATCAAAAAATTGTACGAGTACCTAGAAATTTATTTCCGTACTATGATTTCGTTGTAGTAGTACCTAATTTTTTTTTTTCGTTTAAATCGGTCGTCGTATTTGTGTTCAGAAATTGTTCGATATAAAATTACACTCTGAGGGTGCATCCACACTATCTTAAAAACGACGTAACGGCGTGACGACCTTGAATCGATTTCGAGTAATTGTATTGGCTGAAATTTTTGACAGATGAATTTGACAGATAAAATTTATGACAGATGAATTTTTCAACCAATAGAATTACTGGAAATCTATTCAAGGTCGTTACGCCGTTACGCCGATACGCCGTTTTTAGGATAGTGTGGATGCACCCTCAATAGAATGACATATCATAATATGTCAATTTTTGATATTTTCGCATATGGTTATACATATACAGAAGTACCTAAAGTTTTTTTTCATCTAAATCGATCATTGTGTCGAAAAATTGTACGAGTACCTAAAAATTTATTTCGGTACTATGATTTCGTTGTAGTAGTACCTAAAGTTTTTTTTTGTCTAAATCGATCGTCGTGTCAAAGAATTGTACGTATACCTAAAAATTTATTTCGTGCTATAAATTCGTTGTAGAACTGCCTAAAGAGTTTTTTCGTCTAAATCGATCGTCGTGTTAAATCATGGAAGTACCTAAATATTTTTTTTCGATGTTATGATTTCGTCGCAGAAGTACCTAAAGTTTTTTTTTTCATCTAAATCGATCATCGTGTCGAAAAATTGTACGAGTACCCGTTTGAAAAAGGTAACTGCCAGAGCACTGAAGTCATGGTTACAAAATACCGCTTAATATGGGCTGGTCACGTAGGCAAAATGCAAGAAAATCGCATACAAAAATCTCTGCGTTACAGTGAGCTCGTAGACGGTAAGAGGAGGCCGCGTGAACAACTCAAAAGGTACAAGGACATTTTTTCCACGACAGCTTAAAGGGTATTAACATGCAGAATGAGCGGGAAGAAGCAGCTCACAATAGGACTCAATGTAGAAGAATTGTAAACTCAGTTAACAGTGACAACCAAAAAGGAAAAGGGCAACAAAGCACTGAGATTTTTGAATGTCCGGAGTACGGCAGACATATAACATTACGTATCGGGCTTTTCATTCACAGAAAAGCTCATGAAAGAAAACGCCTTGCGTGACCATCTTCTGTTCTGATGGGTGTGAAATACTCTTCAGCTAGTAATGGTAGTATAGTATATGTATAGAGATTTCTCTAGAGTCTGTATTTTTCAGTAAATGATACAGAGTGGTCCGAATTGTATTTGGAACACTTCGGAGTATATTCTGCAGATAAAAATAAGTAATAAAGTTAAAATGCATCGTGTCTGAGATTAAGGTCTGTGTTGACTAGATAATTATTTCAGTAAAATGATAAATTTGGGAACTTAATATTTTTTAAGCTAATCTACAATATGAAACATTTCGAAGAATTTTATTTATTATAATATTAAGGGGGAATAGTGATCGTAACTGTCTTCCCATATAACCGCCACTGACTCTTGCTACTCTCTTCGTAGTATTGAAGCACAGCGACACTCGCAGTGACTTGTAAAAATGGCTCTTTTGAAGTGCGAGCGAGAGTTTGGGGAATGGGGATGGTAGTAGAAAACACAAAACGATTCTTTTGGTACCTCATGCGCCCTTATCTACCGAACAGGCGAAATAAATTTTCCGATGGGGACCAATATTTGGAGTTGCGTCGCTGATACGAGTAAAATAAACAATCTGTATAAACATAGGGTTTTGTGTACGATTTTTAATTTCAAACGATATTACAGCGGAAGCAGATAAAGTACATACAAATATTGATGTTGAATGTCTGAATATATTATAGAGAATGGTCTCCCTTTCCTTAATTTTAAACACGCTGGTTATCGGAAACCTATCTTACTCTAGTTCCACTACTGGGGGATACCTCAATATATAACCAACCTTGGTTCGTGAGAAAGCAGAACATCCCTTAGAGAAACATACAGGGTTACATACACAGTATGGCCTTCATTCAAGGATCTAATACTAAAACTACAAAAGAACTGCTAATGCTCAGCAGGAAGAAAGTAAGAATTAGAACAGGTCTTTTGACAAGACATATGGCTGTCAAGTGCTACCTGAACAAGCTCAAATATTTTTTTCTTTTTTCTTTCTTTTTATTCCTTCCTTTTTCCTTTATTTTTTTATTTTTCCCTATAAAACTCTAAATACATTTTTTTAACTAATTCTAGTACATAGTTTAGGTTTGCACTAGAACCTATAGATGACTATTGCAGAACTCTGATGTTCTATACGCTGCCTATAGGCAAGCTGCATTCCTATACCGGGTGTTTCTCAAAAGTGGTTTAGCCCTATATTTTTTTATTTTTTTCAGATAAAAAGGGGGATTTGGCATGTTAGTACATGATATAAACTAGGATTGATTAACTCATTCAATTATTTTTTTGTGTCACTTCCTGTTTCGCCGTAAATGACTACAACTTTTGATTTTAAATGGAAATCTCGATATTTTTTTACTTCATTCAATAGAAAATGACACATTCTATGAATAGAATGGCATATCATATGTCAACATTTGACACTCTCGTTTAAAAATATCAAAGTTTTTTTAATTTCACTCAAAATGAGTTATTTGGGTCATAAATGACCTAAATAAAAATATTTTCATGGTGTCTGTCTGTCCGTCTGTCCGTCTGTAACACGATAACTCAAAAACCGCTACACCGATTTTAACCAAATTTGGCACAAAAATACTGTGGCACCCGAGAATCTGGCCATTAGTTTTTGGTGGTGGTGGGGGGTTGGTAAGGGGGTATGGGAGGTGGTTAAAAATTTTAAAAAATCGTAACTCCAAAATTACAGTAGCTAGCGAAACGCGGTTTTCAATTTAAGATTAGGAATAGCATTTGCAACAAAATTTGTAATAACATCAAAATCAGTCAAAGTCGCAGTTTTTGAGATAAAAAAAATGGAAAAATTCCTAAAGAAACTAAAAGAACTGCCTACCAACTTTTTATTAACATATTTTAGTATGGGCGGCTGTACGTGCCTCCCGGCGCCATTTTTTCAAATGGAACGAGGGTGACTCATTATCATATTAGGAAAAAGCATTGTTTTACGAATAATTTGGTACCACAGATTTGGTATTTCAAGTCAAATTGTCGTTATATTTATGCCATGGCACTCTACAATGAAATTTAAAATGCTATTTTCTTTAAATTGAAAATATTAAAAGTTGACATATGATATGTCTTTCTATTCAAAATGTAATTTTCTATCAAATGAAGTAAAAAAATAGCGAGAGTGTCATTTAAAAATCAAAAGTCATTTTCTGTAAAACAGAAAGTGACAAAAACAATTGAATGGCGTCAATCAATCCTAATTTATGTCATGTTACTAAAATGCCAAATCTCCTTTTTTATTCGAAACAATAAAACAATAAAAACGTTATAGGGCTAAGCCTTTTTTGAGAACCACCCTGTATAGGTACTTGTCAAACGCTGATTCGTTTAGTGTGCCTACTCTGCTTTATTCAGATCGTTTCCATGTCAAATTAAGAATTCCTTACTTAACAGCTTTAGTTAGTCGTTTAATTACTGAGCCTTTTGTGAGCCACAGAGTGAAACGGAAACCGACCCAAAACTAGTAGTCTCCGCATTAATATGGGATCGTATGGAATTAGACCCTTGATTTCAACTTTGCTGCTCGATTCATATTTAGAATTTATTCATTTTGGGCTTTCGCTGTTAAGCTTTGGGATTTAACGTTATACTGGATGAATAGGGAGAAAATACAGAATGTCCTAAAGTTACTCTTATTGAAATGTGTGTATATGATTTTATTATTGTTAGATTGGGTTACAGTTGGTTTAGCAGTATTAATTCAAGGTTAGAAAATATCTGAATCACTTTTTGGAAACCGATGTTTTAAGCAATATTGGTATTTGCAGTTCACAGTTCACACAGCAATTTTTAAGTTTTTTAATGCTACTCACGTGTTTAAGAAAATAAAATTTAAATTAAACGACACAATCGCAAGAACGATTTTTAAAAAGGACGATTTAAACACTTTTTGGTATTTTTTCAACGAGGCCGGTTTAAATTTTAGATGTTTTTAGGGTTCCGTACCCAAAGGGTAAAAACGGGAACACTATTACTAAGATTTCGCTGTCCGTCCGTCCGTCCGTCTGTCACAAAGGTCTATCTTATGAACCGTTATAGCTAGACAGTTGAAATTTTTATAGATAATGTATCTATGTTGCCGCTATAAGAACAAATACAAAAAACAGAATTAAATAAATGTTTATAAATAAAAAAGTACTTTCACTAAATATTATCTTTTAAGTAAGAATTTTACATAGAATCTTTCAAGTTTTCGGTGGCCGCGTGGTTTAAAGCATTAGGACTTTACGCTGCTATGACGTTGGAACCGTAGTAAGGCAGGTTCGAATCCTAGCCAAGGCGACTTTTTTTAATCGTTTTTTTTTATTTTTACATATTTATATTTATTTTTTACATATTTATTATTGATTAATACAATTTTTTCTTTAATTACTTATACGCGCATTCAAAATTTCAGCTAAATCGGAAAAAAGTTTATAATAATATAGTGTCTAATATTGTATAGATAATGAATGGTACGGAACCCTTCGTGGGCGAGTCCGACTTAAACCAATAAATCTGAAAAAAAAACTGACGACTTTAAAGCCTCTAAATAAGAAATTTTCTAAGTCTATTATTTTTATTACTGTATCAAATTATAATATGGTAGGTGGTGACTTTATAACTAATACTTTTTCCAGTGTCAAATAAGCTTTAGAACAAACCATTTTAGCTGCTCTAGGAGTTTCGATAGACGAGAAATTAGAACTACACAACTACAAAAATATTTTAAAACTACAGACATTTTAGTAGTGTTTCCAAAATACATTCCATTATGAAACATTAATGACTGATGGTTAGTGTTGAGCAAAAAGTAACAGATTAACACACAAGTACATTCATACTGAACATTTACAGATCAGTTAATTTATTGTTATTGTAAAAAAATCAAATTAATGACAAGTTAATTAGTGTATACCGTAATTAACTTGCATTTAATATCCTCTAAATATTAAACTAAGATACCTCTGGTTTGGTCTAACCGTAGTTAGAAGGGTTGAGAAGTTGAGAATAAGAGAATAGACTCTCCCTTTTGCGGTTGCCTCGCTGCATTGCGGCCATTGTGCACCGCTTCCGGTCGGATAGTCTGACGGACAAACGGGACAATGTACGGCGACGGGACAAAACATAAATCCGGGACAATGGGACCGGAAGGTCGCGCAGGATGACGTAACAGGAAGCGGCCACGAATTCCTGCGAGTCGCGAAACCCGACGGTATCGTAGCACGGTCTCGCTTTAGCCAAAGTGTCCAGTTTCTGCTAATTCTTGAACTTGACGGTAAATTATTATATTTGAGATATTTGGTTACAAGAAAAATATTAGTAGCTTCAAAAAATTTACTGGATTAATAGAATAGTACTATATTATATTAGTTATTTACATAAGTCAAGTCTTCGCCAACTTCACTTGGCACTGGAAGAACGAAACTGTTTTCTTGTGTCCATTTTGACAAGCACGAGAGCTAGAAACTTCGGGAAAACGAGACTTTGAAGATAGTTATTTAATATATCTTTTGCTATGCTCTCCTGAACAGAATGCGGGCCGTCGGGCTGCTGATAGACGTTCAGTACTGCCGCATCACATCATGTATCACCACTCTTATGAGTTTAATATGTATTATATTTACGTGCTTGGACGGGTCGGTCGTGACAGACTAGGAATACGACGCGAGGAGTACCGAGTACTTATTATTTTCATTTTAAGTGTTTACCTTCATTTAAGATAATATTTAAAATAAATATACATAACTATTTATTATTTATGTGTGTTTACAACCCAAAACTAAAAATAAATAAATTCTCTAAACCCCAAAAAAAAATATTACTCTAAATAAAAAAAAGTTATAACAAGTATTCAAAAAGGCCATCTTCTTGTGCTAGACTACGGTCGTAAAATCCCCGTCTGACATTGGCTAACATATTAGAGCTAATAGTTTGGGAAGCCTCTCATATTTTTACTTGAAGATCATCCAGATTATTAGCCCTATTATGACCATACACGTTGGATTTTACATAACCCCACAAAAATAAATCATTGGGAGAAAGATTTGGTGTTCTAGCGGGCCACAAAATAGTTCCATTTCCACTAATTAAACGGTTGGGAAAAAAATGTTCAAATATTCTTGAACAATACGGGCATTGTGGGCGGGGCAACCACCTCAGCAATTTGATTACTTGAAAACGGTGGATTTTGATCCGCGGTAGCACAAATGAACACTTGCTTTAACTCCTGTTCTTCATTAATCAACACATCAGGCTTTTTGTGTTTTTGTGGGGACACGCACCCATGTGTTTCAAAATTATTAATAATTCTTGATATAGTATGTAAAGATGGAATTGGCCTGTTTACAAAAGTTTGTGGAAAAATTGTTTGTATATCCCGATAAGACCTATTTTGTAAATACCATTTTACAATTTGAATTTTCTCACGAACTTCGTAAACATCCATTCTTTTACTTAAAAAATAAATTTTACACGAGAACTGTCGCGAGAATCTATGTATTTGTTTGGGCTTTTAAAAGACGAATAAATACAAGTTCTGAAACATTTTTATCACATATCTACCTATTTTTATTTTATCGCTTTTTTTCGCCTGCTTTTTATACGGCGGACGGGTATAGGTTAAAGCTCCGCGCGCACTGAATAGGTATCGGCGAGAGCGAGCGGCACGACCGGTCGGAAAGTCGATTGTAGCCGCGCACTGGAGTCGCGCGATCGACGGTCGAGTGTACGTCACCAGCATAAATTTGAGCATAGACGAGGAGAAGTTTATTCAAATTTAGTCAAATTCATTCGGCATTTCAAAAAATTATAAGGTATTATTACTATTTATATTTTTATGCAACTTTTTATATTTTATGCTTTATGATGAAAATTGATATTATTTAGATCTTAACCAAACACACATTAATATATTTAGATCTTAACAAACCACATAAAATTAGTGAAATAGAGTGGAAGATGGGGATAAAATATACTACATGACTCTTAGCTTAACCGATTTTAACAAATTTGGTATAACTCAAAAGGGTTTAATTTGTTCTTTAAAAACAAAGCTAGATATGAAAAATAGTCAAATAAAACTTCTATTTTTAGTTTTTTAATCTAAATAAGTGTCATTACAAACATTTATACAGGGTGTCCCAGAAATAAGTGCAAATATTTTAACTGGTAGTATAGTTCAACCCCAGAAACACGCCTATGAGGTTTTTTACGCGAAAAAAAAATTTTGAAAATTCGAAATTTTTTAAAAAAAATTTTGGAAATTTTTTGAAAAAAATTTTGGAAATTTTTTTGGTTTTTAGTTAAAAAACATAATTTCTTGATAATATGACAACATAGGTATTAGATTAAATTTACAAGAAAGAAAATCCAGAAAAGATCGAGTGGTTTTTTTTTGGAAATTTTCAAAGTAAAATAACTCCGTTATTTTGGACTTATTTGAAAAACGATAAAGAGAAAATATGTTTCTTTTATCGAGATCTACCACCCCTTAAAATATTTGCACTTATTTCTGGGACACCCTGTATATAGCTTTTATTTTAAGTTTTTAAAATCTTTGTTTTAAGTCAGTAGTAAATAAACGAAACTTGTTTACATTTTGTTTAATGATTGACGTTCCGACCAATTTTAATTCGGTCTTCTTCAGAATCTATAATATACGTATAAAAAATTTTCTACGTTTGTGGTAAGAAAAAATTATATATTAAACACATTGTTAGTGATAAAATTGTATTGTATATTATAGATTCTAAAGAAGACCGAATTAAAATTAGTCGAAACGTCAATCATTAAACAAAATGTAAACACAAGTTTTGTTTTATTCACTACTGACTTAAAACCAAGATTTTAAAAACTTAATAAAAAAAATATTATAAAAAAGTCAAAAAAAAATTGAAAAAAGAAAAAATATAAATAGTTTTTATAGTACCATATTATCGAAAAGGAACGGCATCAGCGATGACCATGAAATGAAGGTCGGTGCTATTTTATATGTAAATTTATATAGGAAATGTCATCAATCGTCATTTCCCATCCAACTGGACGCCGTTTTTTTCTATCATACGGTAGATATATGTACAAATATTTTATTCAAACATAAATATTATTTTCTCTATTTGTACCATTTACGGAGCGATCAACATAGTAACATAGGATGACTATTTATCAGCTGTTATTACTAACGTCAAAACAAACCAAAAATTAAATAATATGATAAGTTTTTTGACGATATTTAAATTCGATTTTCAAAATAATGTGAGATAATCAAAACGAGATGAGAAATAAATGGGTTTAATCGGAAGGTTTTCTAATTCAGTTATTGAATAAGTGTAGTAAACAATATAGGTTACGTGCATGTAAGAAATTTTTATAAAAAACCGCATATTAAGTATGATATGGTCTCGTACACTTTTGATTAATAATTCATCGGACATGTTTAATGCAAAACCGCTCCACTAAAAACAGTCGCTCGGTGTAGACTATTCGCCCCCTCCCATGCATTCTCTGATTTCGCCTGATGGCGCGAGTACCGCCGATAGCTTGAAGTGCACCGAGCGCACCGAGCGTACCGATCTAATGCGGTGCGCGGGCTTCCATTTATTTCAACGTAAACTGAAAATTACGTGTCGCTCGCTCTCGCCGATACCTATTCAGTGCGCGCGGAGCTTAATTCGTCCGGTTCTGCCTATGTTCCAGACACTACGGTGCACAGTGGTGTGAAACTGATAATGTAACGAAAAAACCCTATATTTCCTAAACCGTTAATCCAATCGCATTGGGACGAATTTTATTCGATTTAGCTTAATAAAATACATCAAATAACATGGTTTAATAAATTTATTTAAAAGTAAACTGAGCACCAATTGAAACGTAAAGTGAAAATTTTTGCATCAAGTTGAACTTCTTGTATTTTCTAAACTATTGAAGGCATTTTGAATTGCTAGCCAGATTCTGAAACGCTTTTTATCGACTGTCGAACCGTTCTTTGCAGTTTATTTAATTATTGGCCAATTCCCATAATACAGGGTAAAACAAAAATGCGTGCATTTTTTACAAAATTTTAAGTGACCTCCATTTTGTGGGGGATGGAGGATTTCCATTATTTGTGGGTATTTTAAAGAGCTGTTTTATACCTCGGTACGTTTTGAGTTTTTTGGGGTATCGCTCTCCATTGCGATGTTTTCCTTTTTATGATTTCGGTAAGGTTTTAATTCTAATAAATTTATCTCATTATGAAATTAATATATTGTATTTTTGAGTATTATGCGTATTAACTAATGATTATACTAAGTGATTATACTGTATCGTTAATGAAAAAGTGTTAAATGCTTCTTTTGTTATGCCAAGATACATAATAAAACCTGTTCATATAATTTAAATATACCAGCTAGATAAATTTTTAACGCCCTGTATAACTGTAACACTTATACAATATCTTCATTTCACAATGAGATAAAATTATTAGTATTAAAACTCTACCGTCAATCATAAGAATATCGAAAACATCGCAATGGAGAGCGATAGCCAAAAAAACTCATAAACGTCCCGAGGTATAAAACACCTCCTTCAAACTACCTACAAAAAATGGATTTCCTCCATCCCCCCACTTAAAATCGCTCACTTAAAATTTTGTTAAAAATGCGCGCATTTTGGTTTTACCCTGTATTATGGGTCCTGACCAATAATTGAAAAAAACTGCAAAGAACGGTTCGATAGTCGATAAAACAATGTTTTAGAATCTGGCTGGCAAATTCAAAATTCCTTCAAAAGTTTAAAAAATAGAAGAAGTTATAATAAGAAAATATTACAGCCTACTTCCTTAACACATTTTCTTAATATTTCATATTGATATTTTGTTAAAGATGCGTCAAGAATTAAACCCAACGCTTTTCTAGAGTACTATACCTCATAGGATCAGCTTGTTTTTCTTTTTTTATTTGTTCTGCTGCTGCGATTATCAATTCATCCGAAAAGTTCTCTCGAAGTTTTTTTATTTTATTTTGCTTACTTCTTTTACACAAATCTTCAAAAGGTTTCTCTGGGCGACCTCCGACAGACTTAAGGGATGACTCGTTTTCGGATTCATGATCAGATTCAGGAAAATTAACCAAAAACTCGCCCTGCAACCACTCACTATACTTCCGAAAAAAAATTCGTTTTACATGATGCAATTTTTTGGCAAAGTTGGGTTGAAATCTTTTTTTTATGGCTCCAGTTACCCGCAACAACCGCTCTCCTTGTAATTCTGGATACTGTTCCCTTAAACCTTGCTCTAAAGGGTACTCGCGGTTAAAGAGTAACTCGCACACAACACTGTATGGTATCACAAATTGCGACATGTTTATTATCCAGCTAATAAGACAAATCCAACAACAATACTGATAAAGTTTCATATCAAAATTTATCTAAAATCGGTTTTCGGCATCCGCAAAAATGAAGAAAGTAGTTTTAATTTTTTTTTCACACTGTATATCTTTTAGTTTAAATTTTTAACAAACTTGGCCGAATCTGGCGATAAAATTTAGTCAAATTAATCCGAGACTAGTCTGATTAAAGTAAGAAGTAAAGTAATTTTATTAGAAATAGATTCAAACTAAACTGCACCAAAGGCACGGTATATTTTGGCAAAATGATTTTTACTTTTAATGCCCATGGATAAACCAAACAGTTCCTGGGTAATACCGATTTTTAGGAATTAAAAGAAGGGCTGTAAAATATTACTTGTTTTCGCTTTATTTTTGCGCGTTTCGTATATTAAGAAAATTGTCATAAAGGAGGTGCTGTAAATTCAAAACTAGTAATTAAATTAAAAAAGTAATATTATTATATTGTCTTTGAACTAACTCGATGTAAGATGGGATAATTTAAACCCGATTTAACACCCTCTTTTTTGGGGGATTTTTTCCATTGCCGAAACCACTGTGCGGTGGTCCGGTCTGTATATTGTTAACACCGTCACACATATTAAAATTTAATACTAAATTACAGATACGTTTATTTCGTTCATCATGTCAGTAATACTACTCCATGAGCCACGATGTTCGCGGTGTTCGCTCCATTTCTAGCTAAATTGTTTGCTTCTCCATTACCTTATATTCCCTTGTGAACTGACCTCACAGTAGGCTAGTAAGGACAGAAAGAAGTTTCTCTTGCCAACGTCAGAATCTTCCAAATTTAAAAATAAAATTGGTCAAGTGCGAGTCGGACTCGCGCACGAAGGGTTCCGTACCATTCATTATCTATACAACATTAGACACTATAATATTATAAACTTTTTTTTTCGATTTAGCTGAAATTTTGAATGCGCGTATAAGTAATTAAAAAAAATGAAGAATCGCATTACTAAAAATTGTAAACGTATCGTAAACTCTGCACAATATTTTTTTCTACTCAGAATAAATTTCTTGAAATAATAATTTCTGAATATTTTTTAAAACGTAACTCGCTATGGAAAAAAAATATTGTTTTATACACGACGATAAAATTGCATTATCGTCTCCCAAAATTAATTCTTTTCGGTCGACGTATGTATAGTCGAATGTATAGAAATAACTACTAATTAAATCAACAACATCGATATAAGTTCATCCTAAATTAATAATGTCCAATTTTGGACAAAAATTTAAAAATTTCGGTAAATTATTTCACCAGAATTAACCTAGACACAATTGTAGTCGGCGGAGGTCCGCAATTACAGTTGCGCAATATTGCTGGCTGAGTGGCGGGCCAAATCAGATAAACGGATAAAATATAGTAATGAAAAAGGCGAAGCCGTGGCACAGGCTCGGGTAATCCGAGGACGAAGAGAGAAAGAACACAATTAACCGTCATCAGATATCTATATAGGGATCGGGTTCATCCTTCATCGATTTCAGATATATTAGTGCAAATGGTGTGCACGGAATCGCTTATTTCGCTTCCGCGGTTCCAAGACGGTATTAAATGTAAACGGAGGATTTCCGCTTGTTTTTCTTTCTTTTGGTCTGTCTTTGGATGTTCGTTGAATGTATGAAATTCACGAAATTCTGAAAGCCGACTTAAAAAATTAATTTTATTAGTTAAATAATTATATCTATTTTCAATTTTCAAAGGTAACATAATGTACATATATTTAATATCCATTAAACTTTCAGTTACATAATCGAGGACACGATTTTTAAATTCATTGTTGCCAACCAGGGACATATTCGGCGCCGGGCTGACTAACTGGAATTTAAATTTCGCGCTGGGGATTCAGGTGGTAGCTCTGTTGTAAAAAATGTCAAGTTATAATTATAAGTTAATTTATTTATTTCCTGACATTATCGTTTGTTTTGACACTTTAGTTTTGTATTGCGAGATTTTGGTTGCAATAATTGAGTTGTAATACTTTAAGCTTGAAAATGTTTATTAGCAGACCTTGCAGTCAAACATTGTTCTTTTTAGAACCTTTTTAGTGCGAAGTGTCCAAAATAGCTTAATAGCCGTAACTCATCGCAACTTTATTACGGGAAAGCAGTAGAAATGACCCTTTATGTCCCTTAAGTGCTGTTAAGAAGGTGAGTTTTGTTAATGTAAATAATAACTGTTAATATATTTATAATTAACTAGCGTGTACCAGCGACTTCGTTCGCGTCGAATTAATCATTTGTAATGGTGATGATAAAGCAAAGCAAGAATTTCCATTAACATACAAACTGGATAAAGTTTTCTCACATTTATGTCAGCATAAGAAAAAACAATATGGCGATATTATATAACTTGGTAATATTTAAAAGGTAGTTTCATCTCGTTGGAATTTGACTTTCGAAAAATCCATTTCCCAAAAATAAGCTTTTTACGTCAAGCAAGTTTAAAAAAGCTTAAGTTTTAAAATAAGCTTTTTGGAACACCCTGTATGATTTTTTTAAAAATTTCAAAATATGTAAAAAAACCAAATAAATTATGCTTGTCCAAGCGTTTTCCCGAAAGACTGACCGTTTTTTAAATAACAAATATTGTAATATTTGAGGGGCGTTTTCACCCTCTTGGAATTTGAGATTCGAGAAACCCCTCCTTATCGAACCTCTACACCCCACAGTCAATCCATTTGCCAAAAATCAGCTTTAAACGTCAAGCAGTTTAAGCAAAATCGTGATTACTCAATGGTCATATTTTATGAAACACCCTGTATAAATTTATAAAAAATCTTAAAATATATAAAACAACAAAATAAAATATAAGTGTTTAAGAGTTTTTCCGAAAAACTCACCGGTTTTTAAATAAAAAATATTTTAATATTTAAGGGATAGTTTCACCCCCTTAGAATTCGAGTTTCGAAAAATCCCTTCTTATCGAACCTCTACACCCTAAATTCAATCTGTTTTCCAAAAATCAGCTTTTTACGTCAAGCGCTTTAAGCAGGATCGCGATTAATCAATGACCAGATTTTTCGAGACACCCTGTATAGATTTTTAAAAAATCTTAAAATATGTAAAAAAACAAAATAAAATATACGTGTTTAAGCGTTTTTTCGGAAACTTAACCGTTTTTTAAATAAAAAATATTGTAATATTTGAGGGGTGGTTTCACCCTCTTGAAACTGGAATTTCGAAAAATCCCTTCTTATCGAACCTCTACACCCTAGAATCAACCTGTATGCCAAAATTGAGCTTCTTACGTTGAGTGGTTTGAGCAGGATCGTGATTAATCAGTATGTCAGTCACTTAAGGATTTTATATATTAGTATAGATTTATTTTTGTTTTCTAAAATATTTTGATTAAAAGAAAATATATAAAAGTGGGCAACGCTGTATCGGTCCAGCTTAATCACATGACTAAAAGTTTATTTGGTATGAACTGTAGTAAATGTATATTTTTCTAACTATATTAAAAATGCACAAAGTTGTACACCCGCTTGTGTGTGATTTTTCTGGTTTGGTTTCAGTTTATTGTTTGTTTATTAAATAGAATATTCGCAAAACTTTGTGTTTTTCTCAGCTATAGCCTTGCTGAAAAATAGGTACATATATTTAAAAAATTCCATATACAACATTTTAATTTATTGGTCTAATATCATTAAATAACTGTCATTACGCAGTAATTGTTAAACTAAAAGTATTTTTGTAGAAGTCGCATCTAGACATCTTAAATAGGTTTTCTATATTATTTTTGTTTCTTAGTTCCGATAATGGGGGAACGTATGGTATCTGAAACATCAAGCATTTTAGTTGAATAGGCAAATTTGTTTACATCATTTAATTTACTCTTGGCTTAACCCTAGGAAACTATATTAGAAAATGGTTATCACACCCCAATCAGTTATGAGTAAATATTTCATCTGCAAGATGTTTAGAAACATTATTAAGCTGACATTAAATTTAATTCTACAGATTAGCGATTATCAGTTAACCAACTGTTTTGAATTATTTATTGTATAATCGGAATAATAAGATTTTTTCTAATTTTTAACAACAACAATGTTAAGTGTTTTATTTGCCTATGAATTATAATTAATTTGACTATGGATGTTATTTAAACAATCTTTAAATTATTGCTTTAAATTGTACACAGGAGCCATAAGAACATGCCCAACAACTGCAATAGAAATCATTCTAGACCTGAGAATACTGCACATTATCATCGGTTGATATGCCAATGCCACAATGATTAGAATGGTCATTGACGGAAACAGTACTGGAAGAATTGTCAACTCAGGAGCTTGGAACACCCTCAAAAGGAAAATTCCACTCTTCCAACTCCCAGTGGATGACATACTAAGAATGTACAACTTTGAGAGACATCTCACTGAGCAATAAAAAGGACTGGAAGAGAGAAACGTTTGCTCAGCAGGTAAAAGACCATACAATAACATAATGGGCATCTACACTAGCATCTTTTAGGGAGAAATCTACGCTATCGCAATATGCGTACAACTTGTCTTAGATAGAAACTATCGGAAACAAGAAATATCCATCTTATCCGATAGTCAAGCAGCTTTAAAATCAACCATCTGAGTAACCATCAATTTGAAGTTGATCAAAGAATTCCTATAGCAGCTGAACAAATTAGGCAAGGAAAACAAATTCCTCCTACTCTGGGTGCCAACTCACCAAGAATTAGAACGCAATAAAAAAAGCAAACAATCTAGCTAGAAAAGAAGCAAACACTCCACTAACTGGACCAGAACCGTTCTGCTTCCCAAGTAGAAACCAACTTAAAGCGGAACTCAAGAGTCTGGAAAACTCTATCAGTAACCTGGGAAATCCACAACAGTCTAAGACACTCGAATAAATTTCCGAAAGAAATTAAAAGTTTTCATTGATTTAAATATACTGTTTTTTCAATGAAAACTTCAGTAAACTGAAGCTAAGAAACAACGGCAAATACAGATTATGTGAAAATAATGGGGAAACACCAGAACACTGAGTGTGCCGAGACAACAACCATTCGTACCATAAACTTTGGTACGACTGATATCGGAGATATAGAACTACCCTCTGTAAAACAGTCTCATGTACTGGTTTTTGTATGTCAAAGATTCATCAATAAAGAGGGACACAATATACAGGGTGGCCCATCGAAAACGTTCCGCAAGGCATAACGGCCAGGGTATTTTTTTTTCAGAAAATTCAAAAACAAGTTGTTAGCATCACCAGTCAACACTCGCGCTCCTGGTCGCTCGCATAATAGGGATCGCGAGTATTGGCCGTAGTTCGGCAAGTGACCAGCAACGATCGGTGGGAGGGCGCCACCGTCGACGCACAATGCTCGCTGAAGCCTGTCAGCCGCCGAAAATACCGGTTATTCAAAAAACCGGTTACTTTTGCCCATCTCTAGGGCAGAGGTGACCAGAATCTGCATTTTCCACATTACTTGCAGGTAAAATAGTTTGTGTATTGTTTATAATTTGAATAGATCTTTCAACGATATGTTTTGTTCATTATAGTCGAGGGCTAGTATTTGATTACGTCTTGGAAAATAGATAATTTTAAAAGTATTTTCATAATATGTTTAATGAACGTCACAGCCTATTTCTGAGCAGCCTGTTGATTTACGATGGGTTGTACGGGACTTGTTGTGGTCCTGTTCTGTAGGGTCAACTTGTTGAGGGTCTTTTTGGGTGTGGAATTAATGTACACTGCTGTTTTTAATAACTTAACTTTAATTATGATGAAATAATTACAATAGTGACCCTAAGGGAAACTGTCTAAAATAAGTACGCGTCGAAGAGTAAAAAGGTAAAGAGGCAAAAAGAGCTGAAGAGCAAAGAGTAAAGTATGTCAAGTAAAGAGTAAAGTGACAGAGCAGTTCTTTAGACAGAGCAGAGTCTTTCATTTCTTTAAATAATATCTAAGCTACAAAATGCCAAAAGGCCTGGAATGAGTTAGATAATCTTAAAAGTGAAGGAAAGTTGTATCATTAAACTTTGTTGAATTGTTTTGATATATTGATGTTTTGATCATGCTGAAATGCCTTGGCCTCTGAGCTCGTGTTTTGCGTTAGAAACGTCGTAGCCATGCCACAGGATTCAGCCTCTGAATCTGTGTTTAAACTGTACTAAGTTATACTTAAAGTTGATCTAGTCTCGATCGTTCCATGCTGGTGCGCCTTAACCGCTGAACCCGTGTTTTGCATTAGAAACGACGAGGTTATGTTAATGGGCTCAGCCTATGAGTCAATGTCGTGTTTAGATGATTATCGAACTGTTTTATTATGTTGAGCTTTGAGACAATTTATGGGCTGAAATGTTGTGATTTGTAAATAATCGCTCTTGTGACGTGTTGTTTAAGTCACCTGCGGCGCGGCGGTAGTACGATGTCGTTGATTCTGTTAAACCAAGTTGTGTTTATTAAAGAATGTGGTTCTCTGGATGAAAATATAGATTCTCAGAGTGAGTTGTTGGACCTCAATGATCGTCGGGACGCCGAAGTGTCAGGATTGGCCGTGTTAGCATCACCAGTCAACACTCGCACTCCTGGTCGCTCGCATAATAGGGATCGCGAGTATTGGCCGTAGTTCGGCAAGTGACCAGCGACGATCGGTGGGAGGGCGCCACCGTCGACGCACAATGCTCGCTGAAGCCTGTCAGCCGCCGATCATTCACTTGTTCCGCGTGCGCCTGGCGTAAACAGCTGTTTTGTATTTTGTTCTCGATTTACGCCAAATAAACCCCTTTTACTGTATTTTTGTGCAATCATTGAGTTTAACGCCCTAGAGATTCAGCGTCTAAAACAAGTCAATTTTGTTTGTGAGGGAGACAACTTTTACCCCAAAAATGATTGCAAAATCTTCAACCCTCTGAGCGGGGGTGTCATCTCCCAATTTTTTTCAAAAGGGAAGGGGGGTCAAGTGGTACGGCAATGAAAAGGGCTTTCTATTATCTATACTTTCCCGCTTCGTTTTTGAAAATCGGTCGAGTCATTGAGAAAATATGAAGGATTGAAATTTAAAAAGTTTATTTAAAAATTTATCAGAGTAAATGATTAAGATAAATTCCTTCGACCAATTTGCTGTTTTTTCTTATTACTTCTAGAAGTTTACGCATTTTTTCACTTGCCACAAGGTTGAACGATCAGGTGCGGTAGTTGCTAGATAGCTGTTCTTTGACTTGTGCGTTGAAGTTCTTCTCAATATCGTTAAACTTTTTAACAATTATGGTGTACTCACTTGCAGAAAAAGTGGAAATAATCGAACTTTATTTTAAAAATAATGAATGTGGCAATCAGATTGCGCAGATATTAAATGAACGCCATCCTGACAAACACCTTTATGGCAAAATTGTTCGCGAGTTAGTAGCAAAATTTCGCGAAACTGGTTCGGTTATGAATAGAAAGAGGCAGAGGGAAAATCCTGTAGTAAATGAAGCTATGGAGGTATTCGTATTGGGCCAAGTTGCCATGGATAGTACGCTGAGTACAAGAAAATTAGCTAATGAAACCGGCGTGAATCGTACAAGCACCTAAAGGATTGTTCCCAAAAGTTCCACCCGTACAAAATTCAGTTGGTACAAGAACTCAACGAAGACGTTTTAAAATAAAGTAAAATAAAGTTTATTTTTAAAATAATGTTCGATTATTTCCACTTTTTCTGCAAGTGAGTACACCATAATTGTTAAAAAGTTTAACGATATTGAGAAGAACTTCAACGCACAAGTCACAGAACAGCTATCTAGCAACTACCGCACCTGATCGTTCAAGTGTAGCAAGTGAAAAAATGCGTAAACATCTAGAAATAATAAGAAAAAAAAACAGCAAATTGGTCGAAGGAATTTATCCTTATCATTTACTCTGATAAATGTTTAAATAAACTTTTCAAATTTCAATCCTTGCGAAGAAACGAAGCGAGAAAGTATAGAGAATAGAAATCCCTTTTTATTGCGGTACCACTTGACCCCCCTTCCCATTGGAAAAAAATTGAGGGATGACACCCCCGCTTAGAAGGTTGAAGATTTTGCAATCATTTTTGGGGCAAGAGTTGTCCCCCACGCAAATAAAATTGACGTGTTTTTGGATTTTTTGAAAAAAAAAATACGCTGGCCGTTATGCCTTTCGGAACGTTTTAGATGGGCCACCCTGTATCTATAAGGTCGCGGTGATTAACTCTCCTTCTATACCATTCTACATGAAAACTGTCACTTTAAATGTCAAAATTAGAGAAATATTACTTTATAACACATTATTTTTAAGCCAAACTACCAAAAGGACGCGTCCAAGCTTCAGTCCAGCCGACTTTTTTCACATCGTCCATAAATAATCCACGCGCCGCGGGACTGTAACGGCATAAATTAAATCCAGCCCCCTTCCCCTTCAACCACTCGCGCCCTAAACAAGTTTTATTCTCCCCGTCCCTGTCCGGCGGCCTGTTGAGGGGAGAGCAGGTCATACGGGACACCCGGAGTCACCGGAAGTAGTCCGGAATAGCGGACGCGGCGCCACTTCCGGTCACAGCGAGCGCCAAACGAAACGGACGAGGAATAATGGCGAGAACGAGCGCCGGCGGAAAGACCCGAAAAAAAAACCGGTATAAACTAAAGATTTACAGGCGTAAATACGTTTTCACAATGGATTGTTATAAAGTATTTTTGATTTTAATAAATGGGAATTTCTGGTGTAACTGTTAGAACGAGCGCCGGCGGAAAGACCCGAAAAAAAACCGGTATAAACTAAAGATTTACAGGCGTAAATACGTTTTCACAATGGATTGTTATAAAGTATTTTTGATTTTAATAAATGGGAATTTCTGGTGTAACTGTTACTTTACGAATTATATATCCACTAGTTTTTTAAATATAAATAATCTTTATAATTCGAAATGAATTCTGCGGATATTTGTTTTTTTAAAGACATATTGAAAATATCAGTTGAATGAAGAATGTTATTTTTGTAGTATGAAGACGTTTGTCTGTATATTATTGCATTTTTGGCTTCCTTTCAGATCACTTTACATAATTCTAAGATATGAGTAAATATACTTGAGTTAGTTTCAGATATATTAATAAATAAATAAAAAATATATTTTTGAGCCTTTTTTTTAAATTATTAAAAATACTAGATCTGTCCTAAAATCAATACTATATTTGCTAAGCTGTTTATTTTTATATGGTCTGTATTTACTTTGCTATATATATCGTAATCTTAAATTATACAGGGTATTGAAAATTCTACGCCAAACTTTCTAAAATATAAAATAATTTTTCTTCGTTTTTTTTTTAAATGGAACATCCTGTAGATTATTTTTTATTAGATGAAGAATCAAAAAATGAACATTTTTTTGTATTTAGAGTATTTCAAAAATTTTAACGATTTCGCAGATATTCACGGTTTTATATTTCATATGGCATTTTTCACAGTAAATTTTTATCCGTCACCCAATGATTTTTCTCTCGTATTTTACCGTTGAAAGAGCCATATGAAATAATATCTCGAGTATCTGCAAAACCTTTAAAAATTTTGAAATATTCTAAATACAAAAAATGTTCATTTTTTTATTCTTCATCTAATAAAAAATAATCTACAGGGTGTTCCATTTAAAAAAAAACGAAGAAAAAATATTTTATATTTAAGAAAGTTTGGCGTAGAATTTTCAATACCCTGTATAATTATATAAGACGGTAAGTCTTCGGTTTGCCTTCGCTAGCCAAATTAGAGAAAATAAGTGTTTTATGCGTTCGTGTCTCTACTATACAGGGTGGCTCGAATTCGACGCTCATCCTTGGGATTTCGGAAGCCGTAAGAGATACAGGATCGGTTAAATGGAGGCAAAGTTGATGCTCAATAAAATGCCGTATTGCATTTTTATTTTTTGCATAAAATATTCTGGTGATGGAATTTTCTGTACGAAACGTCGGCAAAGTGTCTATAGTGTCTATATATAGTGTTTTAAGAGTGATGAAAGGATTTAATTAAATTGAAAAAAATCAGGTCCGTATTTAAAAAAATTGATGATGGTCGCCAGAAGCCGAAACGTCAGAGTCAATATTTAATCACACAGAGTTATAGGGCAGAAAAAGTGGCCAGGAAAATGTGTTTTTCATTTTAAGTTATCTTAACAAATAAAGCCAGGAAACAATAGAAAACAAAATTAAAAATTCCGTTTTTTTTTCTAATATATTCGGAAGCATTCGGAATTTTTCAAAATGCAATACGGCATTATATTGAGCATCAAATCCCAATGATGAGCGTCGAATTCGAGCCACCCTGTAACTGTACAGCACTTGAGACGTAAGGAGAATGAAATAAAAAATGAAACAAATAAGCCTTGTCACAAATTCACCCATTAGGTTGTGTATCTTCCCAATTCTTTCAATCAACGATAATACCTTATATGCGGATGACACCGTGGTTTTGACAGATAATGCAAATGGATATAATAATCCTTCTAATTAATGGGTCCAAAAATTAATATTAGAAAAAGTAAATTTATGAATGTTAGTAGAAACAACAAAACTGAATCAACCCAAAGTTTTTATCTCATATTACCCAAAATAAGGGCGTAGAAACTTTGCGTTTCTGTTTCAGGTGAGCGCGACTGGTGCCTCAAACTTCGTTAAAGATATATTTAAATTCCAACTTTTAATAATTCCAGATCAAATATTGACTATTCCAACTCGCAACTAATCAAAAGTTCTTAACGAAATTACTTTGCTACTTACTTCGTTTTTCTGTTTACTTTCGAATTTAATTCCGCCAACTCGACGAGAAGTCTTACCTAAAACAGAGAGAAAAGGTACGATTAAATCCAGAAAATTACTATAAGATACAGAGTGGTCCAAACTATATTCCGGAAACTTCGGCAGCATACTCTGCACAAAAAAGTAAGTAAAAAAGTTCGTATAAATGTATGTTCTAAAATGCTTAGTTTCGCTGATTCAGGGTGTAGAAGTTTCATTTTTATTTCTATTTTTTCCAAATATTATCTGAAGTAACGTCAATATTTGGATGAAAATTGGTGTCTAGAAGTTTTTTGACATAAGAAATTTGATTTTGATGACAATATGACTCGCATTTGTAGGGGGCGTCACCTACATGTGTTTTAACTGTTTTGAAGAGTAATAACTTTTCGTCAGTACCTGTATAAAACTTCTGAGTGAAGAAATATACATTTCCATGATTTTTTACGTAAAAAATGTATCTTGGTAAAAATCACTACGAGCAACCCGTGGGCGTACAGCGAAAATCCACTAAGTCACATTTTTGGTTGAATTGGATTAAACACACCACTATGTCCAGTTTTTCACGGTCTTTAACATGAAAAACCCATTAAGTCCAATTTCGGCATCCTTATAATATAATATTGTCCAGTTTTTCACGGTCTTTAACATGAAAAACCCATTAGGTCCAATTTCGGCATCCTTATATTATATTATAATATTATATTATAAGGATGCCGAAATTGGACTTAATGGGTTTTTCATGTTAAAGACCGTGAAAAACTGGGCATAGTGGTGTGTTTAATCCAATAAAACCAAAAACCTTATAATATAATATTGTCCAGTTTTTAACGGTCTTTAACATGAAAAACCCATTAAGTCCAATTTCGGTATCCTTATAATATAATATAAGGATGCCGAAATTGGACTTAATGGGTTTTTCATGTTAAAGACCGTGAAATTGGACTTAATGGGTTTTTCATGTTAAAGACCGTGAAAAACTGGACATAGTGGTGTGTTTAATCCAATTCAACCAAAAATGTGAAGGTGGATTTTCGCTGTACGCCCACGAACCGTTCTCAAGATACTGAGAATGGAAATAGCCAATACATGTCATTATTGACTAAAAATAAACTTGATGAGTACCTATAGATAGTTATTTGACTCAAATAATAAATTTGGGAACTTCTTACTTTTTTTTAAATTAATCATAAAATTTTCTTCAAAAAGATAATGATAAAACAGTTTCTGTTGTAGTTTTGGCACAAAAATATTTAAAATTTATGATTTCAGTCTAATAACTATTTAGTTAACATGTTTAATTTATTTCAATGATGATAGGTATATAACTTCGATTCCGAAAATTTCGAGAACCATTACTCGTAACAATTTTTACCAAGAGACCTTTCTTACGTAGAAAACGTCGTAAATGTATATTGTTTTTCCTCACTAATTTTATACAGGTACGGACGAAAAGCTATCACTCTTCAAACTAGTTCAAAATATGTAGGTGACGTCATCTACAATTAAGAGTCATATATTAAAATCAAATTTCTCGTGTCAAAAAACTCCCAGACACCAATTTTCATCGAAATATTGATGTTACTTCAGAAATCATCTGGAAAAAATCGAAATAGAAATTAAATTTCCACACCCTATACCTCCGAAACTTAGCATTTTAGGACATACATTTATACGAACTTTTTTACTTATTTTTATCTGCAGAATATGCTGCGGGTGTTTCAGGAATACAGTTCGGGCCACCCTGTATAATGATCTACGCAAGTAAAATATTTGCCGTGATAAACTAGAAATTTATAGAAAACTGGTGAAAAGATATTGTCTAAAAATTTAGTTTTAGACATAAAAAATATATACAGGGTGGTCCGAATTGTATTCGGGGAATTTCGGCAACATATTCTACCAATAAAAATAAGTCAAAAAGGTCTAGAAGGTCTAAAGGTATAGAAGTTTCATTTATATTTCGATTTCTTCCGAATGGTGACATATGCGAAAATGTCAAAAGCTGACATATGATATTTTCTTTCTATTCAGAGTGTCAGTTTCTATCAAATGGAGTAAAAATACCAAGGGTGTCATTTAAAAATCAAAAATTGTAGTCATTTCCGGTGAAACAGGAAGTTACCAAAAGCAACTGAATACGTCAGTCTATCCCAATTTATGGCATACACTGACATACCAAATCTCGTTTTTATCTAAAAAAATAAAAAAGATATAGGTGTGAGCGACTTTTGAGACTCACCCGGTATAAAATGTGGTCAAAAATCACATTCGATCAGTGATACATCTGACCGAAACGTTGTGTAAAACTCCAGGAAGATATATTAGTGCTTAGTTAATCAATTCCATATCAACATAAGTATTTATTCTCTTTCCTGTTGTAACAAGATTTCTTAATGTGACAGTATCTAGTTATTTCTTATCCAGCTGTTGGACATTTTCCCCCACAAAATGTCACATTTATATATACCTTAAGAAGCCAGATCTTCTCCCACTCACCGCCTTTACTCCCATCCTATAATCATCATTCCCCCGTTTTCCTCCCGGAAACAAACAACAGGGGGAACGAGAGACCCGTAAAAGTTTTATTAGTAATATTTCCGGAAGTTTGCGGTAATTTTTGAACCAAAATTAGCCCCGGACGGTGACGACGGCGCGCCGTTCCTTCGAAATAATCATAAACCGGAATGAAACTTCTATATTCGCGGCGTCAAGCCGAATTAGTCTTTGGCGACGCGAAATTTTATAAAACAATTAAGTATTTCCGAGTTTTCACCAAAATTAACTTTTACCTGCGTATTAATATACAAAGATGTTATAAAATACTATTCTAAAAGACGAAAATAGGTAGTTATATCATCATCACCATCAATTCCAATTATGGTGTAGCTTCCCCTACATATTTAACTTATTTATCTAATGATATTATTTTGAAAAAAATGTTACCGTCGTCGTAGCAAAAAAAAACCACTCCACCGATTAAATATAAATGTTGCCACTCTAAGCGAAACACGCTTTGCGGATGAAGGTAGTCTCACTGAGGAGCATTACACCTTCTTTTGGAAAGGTCACCCCGCAACATACAGGAGAATTCATGGCCTAGGAATTGCGATCAAAAACGAAATCGCCACCAAATTAACAGAAGTACCTATTGGTGTCTCCGAACGTCTTATGACCCTAAGGTACCCCATATCAGACAAAACGTCAACATCATTAGTGCCTACGCTCCCACCCTTGACGCTAAAATTGAGGATAAGGATAAAGTTTACCAAGCTTTACAAAATGCCCTCCAACGAATTTCAAAGCGCGAACCAATCATCCTGCTAGGTGACTTTAATGCCCGTGTCGGCAAACAACAGGAAGTAGGTGTATTGCGGTGAATTAGTGTTTTATTTTGAGATTTGAAGTTCCGTTCTAATGAGCTTAACTGAACATCTATTTCTAGCGTATACTTCAACATAGTACGTGAAAATATATAAGTAAAAACCTTAAAAAATGAAGGCAATAATTTACTCTAGTTTTAAAAATACTTTATTTTTTTAACTATAATTTTTATATCCTTTTTGGCAAATTTCCTTTGCGCAAGTTTTTATTATCGAATATTCATTAAACAGAGCATCAATATCTATTTCTTTTAATTCTAAAATTTCTAAGATTTTAATTAATTCGTGGAAAAGAACTGTTTTTAAATTCAAGAAATTAATAAACATGTATTTTTAATGATAATTTTTACAATTTTATTGTTTAGTAAAGAAAGCACATGGTCTCTGATATTCCCGAAAGGCCATCTCATAACTATCCACTTAGGAATACAGAGCACAACCTTTATCTGCCATCCCCGAGCTCAGAACTAGTTAAAGGTTCAATACTGTACAATGCCAAAAAAATGTACAATCATCTGCCTTTGACTATCAAGTCGCTTCCGTTCTTTCCCGCATTTCGCAAAGCTCTGAAATCGTCCTTACTGGAGACCTATATGCGGTAAACGACTTTTTGGTTGAATTTTGAATTTTAAAATTTTGATCATCTCGCACACCGGTCAAAGATATTTAATATTTTATAACTCTTAAAATTATATCTATTTACTGCTTACTGTTCTGCAGTTATCCATGTATGTTATTTTTATAATTTTAATGACTTAAATTTTTTTGAATTGTATGATTTCTATTGTGTATTTTTTGTTGTTTGTATATTTTTAGTGCTTTTGTTTGTTTTGTAAGTACTTTGTCGATGAAGCTGTTTTGGCTTTTTGCACAATAAAGCGTTGTTTGTTTGTTTGTTTGTTAAAACCGTGGCTATTAAACAAATAAAAACTGGGACATTAGGACTTTGCGTGAGGACGCGGGACTTTTGAATCAAAGTCGGAACTAAAATAACAGCCTTGGTTTTACAAACAACTATTTGTAACAGAAGATGTGTTTGATTATTTAAGATGCTTTTGTTTAAAATTTTGTGTTTATCATATAAAAAAGTAAGTCAAAAAATAAATAATTTTTTTTAGTACTATAATTTGATGTTTATTTCTATTTTTTTAAGATATTGCTTTAATAATTATGAAAAGCAATAATTACAATCTTAAAAAGTTTATTAAAATAGGTGTTAATTATACTTATTGCCGATACTAAAATTACTACCGCTCTCTATATTTCTAGTAACCTTGCAAAATAAGACTTGTATGTTTTGCATTAAGTCCTATATTGGTAGCATTAAACGGTATCATAATGTTTGAATTGTGTAATCCCAATACCGAGTTTAATTGGTGTACGGTACTCAAGCACAGCGTAGCCACGTATTGCCAATATGGACTACACAATGGTGCTTAAAAGCTATCTGTGATTTATGCTGCTCAATATGTAGGATAAAATAATATTGATACGTTACATGTACATCCTCAATTTTAGACAACCATAGTCTGTTAATAAGGAAGATTAGACTGCATAGAACGTAAGATTTGATTCTAAATAAACAAAGTAAAGTCTGGTTATTTACACCATTAATAGCTCTTAATGATCACTCATTTTTTGTATAGCAGAATAAATTGGTATATTAAAATATCAGAAAGATTCAAGGAAAAATAAACTCATCGGCAAAAGTCTTGCACCCCATTACTATTTTAATAAAAAATTACATTGCAAACTAATTTTTCGTGGAAATCAATAGATGCTAAAGTTATGTGAAAAAATAACACAAGTTTAATAATATATTTTGCCAAAATACAAAAAAATGCAAATTCCATAAAGAAAAATGTTTGACAAAAAAGAAAAAGTAAATAAATAAATAATAAATTCTGACAAAATTAAGGTTACTAATATAAAGTATTGCCTCCTCGATTTGTTATGAGTGCATCAAGTCGTCGGGACATCCCCACTATAAGGTTGTTTATGGTTTCTTGGGGTAAGTTCTGCCAATCCTCTTGAGCGGCAATGATCAACTCCTGGCGATTTCTTGGTAGGTCATTTCTGCGAAATACGCCTCTGGTGATGTAGTCCCAGACATGTTCAATAGAATTCATGTCGGGGAAGAGTGGAGGCCAGTCCAGACGAGTTATTTCCCCTTCATTTAATGCTTCCTGAACTATCCTAGCTCTGTGAGGACGAGCATCATCCATGAGAATAAAATTATTGCCGATTTTTCTTCTCGCAGTGGATAAATTATTGGTCTGATTACAGTTTCCACATACAAATGGGCGTCCATCACCCATCACCTCAGGATCGCCTATTGTACATGATGCCACCCTAGAACATCTCAGTTCCTCCTTGACAAGGAGCAAAAGCAAGGGCTGTATTCAAGCGATGCTGCCTCCCTCCACACTCGCTGACGATAGTCATCACTGATCAAACCTATCCTGGTTTCGTCAGTGAAAATTACGTTTCTCCACTGAGGTAATAACCAGTTCTGGTGTTCTTTAGTCCACTATAGCCTCCTTTACCTATGGTTAAAGTTAATAGAGGAACTCGCAGTGGACGTCTACGCCGCAATCCTGCATTAGAAAGTCGCCTGGAAATGTTTCGGCTTGATATCACTCGGTGATAAGTTTGTTGAAACTAAGATCGTAGCTCTCGAATTGGAACTGACCGATTTCTTCTGGCAAATTGAGCCAAGTAGCGATCCTGTAGTTCAGTCGTTACCCTTGTACGGCCCAACCTAGGACGATCTTACATTTCCGGTGTCCATATACCGTTGTATAATTCAGCTTACAGTACTTCGCACTAAATTTAAACGATCAGTAATTTGATGCCTTCTGATACCTTCTTCATGCAAAACGATTATTCGGGCCCTATCGAAGGCAGAAATTTCGTGCCCTGGCATTTTTGTCGCAACACTTACTACAAGAGTGAACTCGAACTGAGAAACAAAATTTGACCGCAAATAGCAAAACCATACACATTCCATCGATAACGTTTTCTTTCATTGCTTTTATGACCTATTTTTTGTAGACACATATTAAGGTATTTGTACACATAACCACAACAATATGCTATGCAAAGAAATAAATTTGCCTGGGGGGTGCAAGACAAAGGATGTTATCATGGGGACTGTAAATTCTATTGCTTATTGTTTTCTCCAGGCTAAGGTAGTAGAAGCGAGGTATGTGTTATGCAGAGAACCTCGGCAGCGGTTTTTCGGTGGTAATGCTCACGAATTGTAAGCTACTGCTTAACCAGGTTGCAAATGGTGCCTCGTGCCTCGTGGCTTCCCTTTTTCTTTTTTCAGGATCATTAGTATAATTATTGTATAAATTAATTTAGGTAGAATAAGCAAATTGTCGAGTCGCAGGAAGATAGTTTAAACTTTTCTTTTACAAAAATAATTCTGTCAGAGACAATACAACCGACAGGCACATTCCTGCAACAGATCTGTCCGATGCCCGGTTATCGGAAAGGCGTCGCTGGTCGTCCCGACGCGATGTCAAGCGACAGATACAAACGGCCGATGCTCGTGAGTGCCCCCAGATGTTTAGATTTATGGAGAAACATTATCATTTACATTTGTCGGATGGGAACAAAATGGGAGGACAGAATGGGAGGGGGAGATGCGGAAAGTTTTAGGAAAGTTTCTGTTACAAACAGATAGTTACTGGCCCTTCCATTTTAACCTCTCAAGTTTTAATTGATTTAATCAATTCGGTTCGAGGTCTCTGCTACGTTTGTTTATTGGTCATAATTTGTCACTGATATTAGATAAATTAATAGAGACGTAGTTATACAGACTCAACCAATTAAATTACATCAGAATAATAGCGATAGCTCAATGAACTCAATTATTAAAAGTACAGGTTGGTGCAATTAGATACTTGAAAAATATTTTTATATTGCATTGAAATTTAATTTTGTACAAATAAAGAATAAAAAAATATGTACAAAAAGTGTTAAAATGTTTCCTCACCATTGTCTAGAAGAGGAAGCTTCAGTATTGGAGTATAAGTAATGAGTGCAAAGTGCGAACTAGCATTAAAAAATACCATACGATTGAAAAAAATAGCGTTAAAGACGGCTGTGGAATTTTTTTTATTTTTATGAAAACATTTCCACAGCACCTTTTTACGTAGAATTTAATGGTGTAAATATAATTGTTTAAAAATTAATAATTTAAGAGTTATCAACATAAAACTAGATGTTCTTATTTAGGACTCTTTTAGGACTTATTAGTAACAGATATCAATATGCGGTTTTTACCATCATGTTTTTGATAAAAATTGAGCTCCAGACACTGATATTAGTTTTCGTCTATCTCCTATAGAAAGGGGTGTTTCCCTTTAAAAGTGTCCAATTTGGCCCACCCTGTACATAATGCATTGATACTATTCTTGTAGTACGAGTACAGTATTTTATGGGATAATGCAGTATCAAAACAAAACAAACACAAAATTTATAACAGCATAATTAAAAGCATTATTAGTTATGGTAGTAAAATATGGCCTTTGAAAGAAAAAAACCTTAAGTTACTCGAAGGTACAGAAATGGACTTTTGGAGACGCGCGGCCGGGAAATCGAAACTGTATTCCAGAAACTTCGGCAGCATATTCTGCAGATAAAAGTAAGTAAAAAAAGTTCGTATAAATGTATGTCCTAAAATACTTAGTTTAGGAGATACAGGGTGTAGTAGTTACATTTTTATTTCGATTTTTTCCAAATAATTTCATAACTAATATCGATATTTGAATAAAAATTGGTGTCTGGGAGTTTTTTGACATGAAAAATTTGATTTTGATGTCAATATGACTCCTACTTCTAGAGGGCGCCACCTACATATTTTTTAACTGGTTTGAAGAGCAATAACTGTTCGCCCGGACCTGTATAAAACTACTAAATTAAAAAGTATACATTTACAACATTTTTTACGCAAAAAATGTCTCTTGGTAAAAATCGCTACCCGTAATGATTCTCGAGGTATTTGGAATCGAAATTATCAATACCTGTCATCATTGACATAAATTAAACATGTTGACCATTGCCTGGAAACTTATATGGTGAAATTTTGATAAAATAATTTAGTACACACTAAAAACACGGTATGTCGCTAGTGGTAGGAAAAATAATTTTTAGAGGTTACTAGTTTATTTGGTTGCCTGTGATATGCATATACAGGGTGTTTCCTAATTAATCTAAAAAATAAAAAATCGTTAGAAAACGAATTAAGGCGGGCTCTTAATAAGTATATTTATTTTTTTCTCGACAAACGTTTGATGAACAAGAAAAACTCGAAAGATCAATTTTGTTGAAAAAGGATGGCCAGTCAAGAAAAAAATATATTTTCTTTAAAAAAGCAGTGGTGTACCATTTATGTTAAGCAAAAAAATCGGTATTTTTAATTTTTAACACCCTGTAGATCAGAAAGGAAGTACTTTAGACATAATAGTTATATAAAAATTGTTTTAAGAACACATGAGGAATTACACCATAATTTTTTTAGACTAATTCGAAAACACCCTGTATATTGTCAACTTGACAATGACTGCTGATAAATCAAAAAATACCTTTTCAGTGAAAAAAGCCTGATTTTCGCAGGAAATTTTTTTATTCTTATTGAATTTGGGCCTGCGTTTGCAAATACTCGTTTGTTTTTTAATTTTCTATCTATCTCAATTTTAAATATCATACTCAGAAATAGTTTTATTATTTATTAACTGTAAAAAGTAAAAACTTTTCTTGTTGTGTTGCACTTGCAAAGAAACTAACAAAACTGTAAAAATGTACGTGTTTTCAAAAGACGATAAGGTATGTATCTTAGATAAAAGACAAATATATGGTATGTATTCGTTGTTTCATTTTTTTTTCATTCGCTTTAAAATCTATAAATCTCGGTCTATTCATTAGACAGCCAGTCGACTTACACCATCATTTACATGAAACTCTGTAAAATAAATAAAAAAAATAAATTGTAAAATATATGTATTCTTATGTTTCATTAAAGTTACTCTGATATACTAATATATCAGTGTAACTTTAAAAATAAATCCTTTGAATTCAAATATAAACATAAAAAAAATTTACAGCAGAAAAGGCGAAGGCGCTGGGTTAAACGTAGTCTCCACTAAAAACACGGAGGGGCGCTTTGACCCCAAATTTTTTCCATTAAGTTTCATATCTATCTTAATAGTAGATTATTTTCTTTTATCTATGATGTTGACTAAATAGTTATTTAGACATTATCAAAATAATGACATTATCACAGAAACAGTATTAAGACGAACGTCCATTCTCGTCAAAAATTAAATATTAAAACAAGAAAATCGAAATAATATGGTTTGGAAATTATGATATAGATGTTTGGTATTACAGCGAAATGCTTTGAAGAGTTATATAATTTAAAGTTGCAATTAATGAGTTGTTTTTAAATGTTGATGGCTCTAATTGGTTTTATTGATTCTGAGTGGTTGTACTTCCTAAGTGACTTTTGTCTTTGGGCCTGAAGATGGGAATATTTTAAATTCCCGAAACATGTCGCCCCCTTGCTTTTTTTAAGCATTAAAATTTTTTAAATTAAACAACTTAAAGATTGTGAGTTATTGTCCTTTTACCCTCCTTCAAAGGTTTGCTTTGATAATATCGTCCCATTGCTGCCAAAAGTCACTAACTTACTTTTTATTACTTCCGAGAAAAATGCGTCTAATGAATTGTATTGCATAAAGATGTTATAGTTAGTAACTATTAGGTATTAAAATCAAACATAAATAGCCAGAAATCGTAGTTAATGACATTTGCAATCGATTCTCCGATTCAAAACATAGTGATTGAATTTGGTTGTTCGGAAAAATGTTAGTTAGTGACTTTTCGCAGCAATAGGACGATATGTACTCACACTGGGTTAGAGAACGTTGAACAAGAAAGAATGTGTTTGTGCCAAGTTTGAAATGTGTTTGTGCCAAAAGTTCAACAGAAACTGTTTTATCATCATTTCTTCGAAGAAAAATTTATGATTAACGTAAAAAATTAAAAAGTTCCCAAACTTATAATTTCAGAAATATCTATCTACTCAGCATGTTTATTTTTTGTAAATAATTACATGTATTGACTATTTCCATTCTAAATGTCTTGAGAACGGTTGCTCGTAGAGATTTTTACCAAGAGACATTTTTTATGTAAAAAATCACGGAAATGTATATTTTTTCCGAGGGGTAAACACCTGACCAAAATGTGTACACCAGAAATCCACTTTTGATAAATAAATCCAAGGAAATCCACAGAAATCCAAGGAAATCCATAGAAATCGAAAGAAATCTAAAGAAATCCAAGGAAATCCTCAGAAATACACAGAAATGCCAAAGAAATCTATAAAGAAATCCACAGAAATGAGTTGAAATTTTTAAATATTAGATTACATTTTTAAATAGTAATATAATAATATAAAGTCGATATAGTATATTTGGAGATTTTTATATGACATATGACCAAAGTAATAAAAAATCGAGAGTAAGTTTTTATGTGAATAAACGTCTATTTAACTTAACTATTAATATTATGCGGTGATTAGTATTAGTTTAAACGTCAAAATGAAATAAATAGTAGGTAGACTTGGGACCATTTAAGCTGCAGTTTGACAGAATTTATTATATAGTAAGTCATTAATATTAAGGTCTGTTTGAATGAACAAATCGGCAACTTTAATTGGTTTATTATACATTATACTGTATACTGGAATAGTTTTATTTCATATTTGATATTTTTATAGTGTACTAGGAGGACACAACCGTTAGGGAGATATTGCGGTACAAAGATGGCGGAAAAATAATGTTTTTATTTTTTATCTTGAACACGAAAAGAGATAGACTAATAAAATTTTATGGAAGCATTACTGTTATGAAAACACACTTTTTGGTAATTTTTTCGCGTATGTAATACGCGCACTAATACTAATCACCGCATAATATTAATAGTAAGTGAAATAGACGTTTATTCACATAAAAAACTTACTCTCAATTTTTTTTATTACTTTGGTCATATGTCATATAGAAATCTCCTGAAATATACTATATCGACTTTATATTATTATATTACTATTTAAAATGCCATCTAATATTTTTTGGATTTTCTTGGATTTCTGTTGATTTCTTTGGATTTCTGTGGATTTTCTTGGATTTATTTATCAAAAGTGGACTTCTGGTGTACACAGTTTGGTCAGGAAATCTACTTACGACATCTAGAGAAATTCACAGATATCTAATAGACATCCACAGAAATCCACGGAAATCCATTGAAATCTACAGAAATCTACGGAAATCCACAGACATCCATGGAAACCCACAGAAATCCACAGACATCCATGGAAATCCCCGGAAATCCATATAGGTGTACACCAGAAATCCACAGGTGTTTACCCCTCGATTTTTTCACTAGGTGGTTTTATACGGATACAGACAAAAAGTTATTACTCTTCAAAACAGTTAAAACACATGTAGGTGGCGCCCCCTACAATTAGAAATCATAGTGACATCAAAATCGAATTTCCCATGTCAAAAAACCCTCAGATACCAATTTTCATCCAGATATTAGCGATACTTCATAAATTATTGGGAAAAAATCGAAATAAAACTGATACTTCTACATCCTGTATCTCCGAAACTAAGCATTTTTGGACATACATTTATAAGAACTTTTTTACTTATTTTTCACTGCAGAATATGTTGCCAAAGTTTCCGGAATACAGTTCGGAGTCCAAACTGTATTCCGGAAAATTTGGTTTGGTAACCGAACTTCGGACCACCCTGTATATTACTATTCTTGAAAAATGTGACCGATCCGTCTCAAAATCTGGTCACTTTGGTCAAAAACTACAATTACGCATTCCCAAAATCAATCAACCCTCACTATCGATTCGACTAAATGTTACAGTAACGAGAGAGAGAGAGCGACAATTACAATGCGTGAAAGGCGCTCAGCCACCCACCCCGGCCGCAGTCCCATTTCATCTTTCCACATTGCGACCGATTAAATATCGGCGCGACACCACCGCAGATACGTTAATAACGGTGCCCGGCAATAATAACGCAATGAGCACGTGCGTGTGTCGAGCCAGTGATCGATGACAAATTGCGACCGTCGATATGTAGCCGTCAAAGCGAATTGATTAAACCAATTAAAACTTGGCGGGACGATGGGGGGATGTGCCGGCAGCGCCGTCTGTCCGGCAAGCTCGTAACAGTAAATTGTCGAAAATGGTTTGGGTCCAACGCGTCCTACATAAATGCGTTTGCATTTATCCTAACTTGACATTAACATGTACTCACTGTACTTACATGTGATCTTTTTAGCAATCTGAATATTCTTTTTTGAAGTTCTTTTTATCTAAATAAACAAAACAAAGTCGGGTTATAAGTAAAATAATTTGCTGCATACATTTATCTTTTCAATATGTCTGTATGAGGTGAAATCCTGTATTAAATCGGCAGAAAGGCGCATGATAAACAATTTTGAAACTTGCTCAAAATACCATAATCGCAAACAATAAATAACCTAAGCACTTTATTCGCTATAAGCACTTTATTTTCGAGTACTTTGGGCACATTACTCTTTGGGCACATTACTCGAAGACTTGCTGACAACATGAAAAGAATCATTATAACTGGTGAAATACAAGGAAAAAGGTGTGGAGATCGTTCCCCAACAAGATTGACCGATAAGTCAGAGAAACAACGGGTCTATCCCTACACTCAGCTATCTATCGAGCTGAAGACAGATTAGTTGTGGAACTTCAACCGAAAAGTATTCTCATAGAAGTGATGTTCCTCAGTTATAATGAACGATTAGAGATAGAGATAACTTAGAAAACTAAACTTAGAAAAAAAAAATAGAGTTAATATAAAACAGTATACTTTTTCTAGCTTTATAATTCTATAATGTTTTTGCTAAAATTTTCAGTACTGGATCTTTTCTCGGTTTTCTTGCTTGTAAGTTTAATCTAATACCTAAATGTTGCCATATTATTAAGAAATTACGTTTTTTAACTAAAAAAATTTCAAAAAAATTTTCAAGAAATTTCGAATTTTTTCTGGGGTCGAGATATACTACCCTAAACATATTTGCACTTACTCACCCTGTATAGAAAATTATAGAATTTAAAATCTTTGTATATATTTAAGCAAAATCGTCCAACCCTTCTTACATTACCCCGTTATATTTAATCGACGTTAATATTACAGATTCAAAACGCAAACCCTAATAACGATTCCTCAACTCTCAGCCCCTCGTTACAATTCGTTTTCGTTGAAACCGATGACAAGTCCATAAATCGTGTATGGAGCGTGGTGGCTTAATATTGGCGAGTGCATCGCTGGTCCAACCCTATATATACGTATATACGATTTTTATTTGAGCCGCAAGTGAACCAGCGACCGACACGGACGGCGCTTAAACGACCTCAATGCCGGCGGTTCGGTCTCCTTTGCGGACGCGTAATTGCGGATTTACGGCCGCTAACGCGATTTCCTCGCTCGATTTGAGCCGAAACGACATCGACGAAATTTATTTGAGGCGCGACGGTCATTGATAAGATTTCCGTTTCCGCGTTTCTCGCTGACGCTAATATCTTTTGTCGTATCCTCTGTAATTATATTTTGTAAGTTTTTGAAGTGAAACTTTTTTACGCGCGGTAAGAGTAAAAAAAATTGACGTGACGCACGAGACGCGAGAGGAAAAGTGGTAATAAGGTAAGTAAGTGGTAAGTGGTTAAGGCGAAGCATCGTAACTCGGCCCCCTAGCTCAGATATGACCGAGATAGGAGGCTGAAACTCGAAAGGTAGATGGGGCTCAAGGAGCTCTATCTTTGAGCTTTATCTCTACATGTATCCAGTAGAGCTGGCGTGCCAGTGAGACCAGCTACTGGAAACATGTAGAGAGATCCAGTAGCTGGCATCACTGGCACGGCAGCACTCCAGTAGCTGGCAGCTACTGGAAACATGTAGAGAGATCCAGTAGCTAACGCCAGTAGAGAGCTGGCAGGCCAGTGATGCCAGCTACTGGAGTGCTGCCAGTAACTGGCGTTCCAGCTACTGGATACGTGTAGACACTGGGGCCAGCTGCAGTAGAACTGGCGTGCCAGTGAGACCAGTGGCGCCAACTACTGGATCTCTCTGCATGTTTCCAGTAGCTGGCGCCGCTGGTCTCTCTAGCACGCCAGCTCTTCAGTAGCTGGCGTCAGTAGAGAGCTGGCGTGCATGCTACTGGCGCCAGCTACTGGAGAGCTGGCGTGCCAGTAAGACCAGTGGCGGCAGCTACTGAAAACATGTAGAGGGATCCAGTAGCTGACGTCACTGGCACGCCAGCTCTACACTTGCGCCAGCTACTGGAGAGCTGGCGTACAAGTGGAACCAGTGGTGTAATGTTCTTATTTGGGTTCGCAATTACATGCTCTGAAGGAAACTCTAGGACTATATAAAACCAACTTACTTATTTTCTAAATTCATAAAAATATTTTGAACACCCTGTAGCATCTAACTAAAATATCTTTACATATATCTATTTCTTCATCTTTATAAATTTCACCTACCAAATTTTAGTTGTCCAACTTCAGAAACAATGGCATCACTGACAATTTTTTACTACACTAAAATCTAATATTTGTTGCAACAAATTGAAATATTACAAAAACTATTAATTTTAGGTATATAATATTATAACAAAAAAGTTATAGAATTTTAAAAATTCATAAAAATATTTTGAACACCCTGTAGCATCTAACCAAAATATCTTTACATATATCTATTTCTTCATCTTTATATATTTCATCTACCAAATTTTAGTTTTAAAACTTCAGAAACAATGGCATCACTGACAATCTTTTACCACACTGAAATCTAACATTTGTTGCAACAAATTGAAATATTACAAAAACGATGAATTTTATGTATATAGTATTATAACAAAAAAGTTATGGAATTTTACGAAGAATCTAAAAATAAGATAAAAATAGGGTGTCGCCTTTAAAAAAAAGATATTTGCGACACTTTTTTGAAGCACCCTGTATACTCTATAATAATTTAAAATGTGTATCTTAACCTTCCCTATAACTTTTATATTTAATTTTTTTCGTAAACCTCGAAACAAATGAGTTAAAGGACTTTACTCTATCGTTGACTCACCCTGTACATGTAAATTCAGCATAGAGGACTCATGGACGACTCCAATATCGCACATTCGACGATACGAGTTTTATAGTCTAGCTGCTGTCCTCTGCCGGACATCGAGGCATGAAATTGAAAAAGTTGCTGCTCGCCGCGGTGCTTCCCCCGCCCCTTCTTTATCTATCCCAATGGTCCACCGTTTTATATACACCCCTCGATTTCCCCTAGTCTCCGGGGAGTTATATCTTTTAGAGCAAAACAGTCTCCTTGTGAAGGACTTAGATTTCGTTTGCTCCACTCGAACCGTTTTGGTTATTAGAAAAGTCGAGGTTGCCAGAGCAATAGTTTCCAACGTTAAAAGCAAAATCCTATGTTTTTTATAGTTCTCCAAAAAAATTTCTACATTTCTTCCTGAATTTTATAAGTGAAAATGTTACTTATACTGAAGAAATGCTGGGTATAAGACAAACTACCAACATAAATAAACAACATGAATTACTAAATATTTACAAAGATGGTGGGTCAGACCTATCACTACTTCAAGACATTCAGCAAATAGTAGTTTTAATAGATTTATTTTTCAAATTGTCAAGAATTTTAGAATAAGTGGGAGGGGGGTTAATCTCTGCGACCTTAGAGATCTATTGTGTCCCCCTTTCTTGAGTTATAACTCATCATACAGTCCCAGGACTTCCTACGGAGACCCGTGTCCCTCACAGTCGAGGAGCTACGACCCAGGCCGGGTAGACAAAACGGTAGCTTGTGTCGCCTGTTGGGTTTAGAGGTAGGAGGTAGGCTCCCGACCCTTGGAGGAGGTGGTAGCTTGTATGCCACTTGCGGAGGATGGTCTCACGCAAGTGTCAGCCACCTCTCCTGTAGTTCTCTTTGGGTTTGGCCCCTTGGAACTTTCATTGTTACTGTTCCCAGTGTCGCTAGGGGGTTTCCCCACAGCTTCACCGGTAATGTTTTTATTACTATTATTACAGTGCAGAAGTGGACCGACAGTCGGTCCACTTCTACAGAGCCCCGCATGTAGAAGTAAGGGGTAAAATACAATGGGGTGCCCCCCGGTGACCCAAGGTTGAGGGTGTCCGTAGCCCCGCCCGGTATCGTTATATGTCTTGGTGCAATTCCCTAGCCACGACACTACAGTCAGGGACAAGACGATGAGTGAGATGCTTCTTAGACCAAGCCAAGTGCTAGAGGGGATTCCCCCCAGCACCTGACCAGGAGCTTCCCCACCAACGACAAGGTCTTGCATCTCCTAGGGGAAATTCAAATTGTAAAACCAGTGGAATAAAGAATAGTTATTTTTATACAAGACGATAAAATGACATTTTATCGTCGACCAAAAAGATGAAATCGCGGTATTTTAAGGAATTTATTACGAGTAGAAAAAATATTGTGCAGGGCTGGCGTTGATTTTTATGTAATTTGACAAATAAATAAAGATGTCTCTTTAGTTGTCAGTTTTGAGTCAACATTTTTTAATTCTCTTTCGCGTCGATTGCTAGTTGAATTGGAGCCAGAAATGGCTCAAAACGAAATAAGTAAATTGATATTCAGGCTGAGGCGACAAACGCCATATCCAAACTACTTCCATTTAAATCCCGCATAACTTATGAAAAGGAATAAAATTTTTTTCAAAAATGGAAGCAATTAAAAAACGTGCCAGAAGAAATAAAGTTTTTAACCTATCCTCGCTGTTAAAGTATCATTTAATCTACCCTTGCTGTTAAAGTACTATTTTACTATTTTTGATAGATATAAGACAATTTTAACAGTTGCTATGGAAAAAAAATCTAATTGGTTTATTAATAATTTAAAGCATTTTGTACATATACCAAAAAACATAAGGCCCTTCAAATAGGTCCTTAACAAAATGTGATAGTTTTAACATAGGAAGTTTGTATACTAACGTCCCTTTCAAGAATACAGATCGACATCATCGGGCTAAAGAAAAGACATAAGATTTTCGGAAAGACCTTCACTTTCTCTTGAAAGAGTGATGGAGCTTATGGGGTCGGTCCCATGTGCATAATTCTTACATTCAAGTTAATTTTCAGTTGTCTACAAAAAAAAACTCATAAAAAAAAAGCGAAAATATTTAAAGAAGCCGGTATATCAAACAATAATATAATATTTTAGACACCTCAGTATAGAAATTTCCACAATATGGACATCACTTGATAACGGTCAATGAACGAAAAGATATATAAAATTTCAAAATTAAACACAATGTCAGTCAAAGAAGTTTAGATGCAATTTCTTATAGTCCGGTCGTCTACTATGCTGTTAGTAAATTATTTGCAATCAAACTATACCTAATACTTAAAAGACTTAATTTTGTGAGTTATACATGGTGAGTCTCAAATAAGTGCAGATATTTTAGGGGCAGTATATTTCGACCCCAGAAACACGATTATAAGGTTTTTTCGCAAAAAAATTGAAAATTTGTAATTTAAAAAAATGGAAATTTGTTTAGTTAAAAAAACATAATTTCTTGAAAATATGGCAACATAGGTAGTAGATTAAATTTATAAGAAAGAAAACCCAGAAAAAATCCTGTAGTTTTCATAATTTAAGCAAAAAATCATTTTTTTGGGAAATTTTCAAAATAAAGTAACTCGGTTATTGTGGACTTACTTGAAAAAACGGTAAAGAGAAAATATGTTTCTTTTATCGAGATCTACTAGCCCTGAAAATATTTTCACTTATTTAAGACTCACCCTGTATATTTTCACAATCACAATTTTTTTCTGTGTTACTGTTCCACACAATGTTTGTGGAACTTAAATTATTGTTTTAGGGAATATATCTCTATTAAGTAGATAAAATACAAATTGACGATTAAAAGTAAAGGTTTCTGCATAACAAATGCTAATCATAGTCGAACAAATTATGAACAATAAGAAAATTGCATTTTTAAAAATTAATACATATTTGAGCCTTTACCTAGCGTGTATGTATCGAACATTTATGAAAAAAATAAATAGAAAAAAGAACTGGCAACGCCGGCTCGGACGACAATACAAACGATGTGGTGACGAATGAATGTGAAGGGAGTCAGTTGATGATAAAAAATGGGGTTTTTGTAGTTCAGTTGCGAAAATAAGGTCGATTTTAGAAAAAAGCTTGCGATTTAAGAAGGTTTATATTTCTTTAAAAATAGCCCGATAAGTTTTTTTTGTTCTGACGTAAAAATGTTTTTCTAGAACATTTTACTTTTGTGGAAAGTTGGCAAAATAGGTATTTTTGTATGTCGTACCATATAATAAATATGCGTATAAAAAACTATAAAATCGCTAACTTTTAAAATATACAGGGTGTCCGAGAAATAAGTGCAAGTATTTTAACTCACTATATATATGTAGAAACAAGCCTATGAGGTTTTTTTTGCGAAAACAACTGTAAGTTTTTTTGATTAATTCAATTTATGCGTTTTCTTGCAAAAAGTACTTTTCAAATTTCAATCTTTCATATTTTCAAAATGACTCCACCGATTTGTAAAAACAAAGTGGGGAAATATAGAGAATAGAAAGCCCTTTTCATTGCGGCGCCACTTGACCTCCCTTCCCATTTGAAAAAAGTTGGGGGATGACTTAGAGGGTTGAAGATTTTGCAATCATTTTTTGGTCAAAAGTTGTCCCCCTCACAAACAAAATTGACGTGTTTTTGGATTTTTTCAAAAAATAAATACCCTGATCGTTATGCCTTGCGGAACGTTTTCAATGGGCCACCCTGTACATATTTATATTTTGTGACATTATTATTTAAGTGTCTTTTAAATCCTACCGTGAAAAATTTGTGTAAAAAATATTGACTGGATTTTTAGTGAAATGGCACTAGACCACCTGTTTAAAAATGTAAGGGTAGGTTTCGTTTTAACATAATTTGTATTTATTTTTACATTTGTTTTCTTTCAACTAAATGTACAAGTACCGTGTAAGAAACCAATTAAATTTGGTCGCGTCGTAAAAAAATCGACGCAATATTTTTGATATTGACCTCCCTACAATAATAACCACGATCCGCCACTGGTGCTCTGCATCAGCCTCGATCCATTGTGTTGCCGTCTCGGCCCGATCGAAATTACCACAATATTATTACGACGCATTTAAAATAAACTTCATCTAAATTTCAATGCACGTTAAAAGTTAGCTTAAAGTTTTACTTTGTTATTAGATGCCGGGCGCAATGAAACAAGTCTTCTTTGCATGGAAATCGGTGCTATGAATTGCAGAGGCTAGCTGAGGAGCGGAATAAAAAGGAATAGGTCGCAGGTATTTTCAAACAAAATTAACTCAGTAAACCTGTAATTTAAATTAGAAATGAAAGTATAATATTCTTCTGTCTAACTATAGGCTTAGTGCATCCGCCGGTGCTGCCATCATATGAATATATCGTAAACAATCGGTATATATGCTACAGTGAAAGTCGGTGAAATTCAGTGATTGTTAACATTCACTAGGAAATGCTAACAATTAGGCATTGGACCAGTGAATGTGGTATTTTAAAGAGATTTGTCGACTTAAATTAAAAATTATTATGCCGTTAATAGATATTGTGACGTCATTCATGTCGGCGGAAAGTAATGCCTGGGCTATAAGCATTTTGCAAGAGTGCCTGTGGCTCGGTGGCTGAGGCTATCGCTTCGTGAGCGAATGGTCCGTGGTTCAAATCTCACGCCGACCAAGACTTTTTTATATTTTTTTTTTGCTTATAGCGTGATCTTATTACATTGGTTTCACTCTTTTTGGTTGGATTGGTAAAGTTATTTGGCGGGTTGGTTAGCGTGGTTATTTGGAGGGTGTTAATTTATTGGTTAGTTGGTTATGTGATGGGGTTGGTTGGTTTATACTATTTTATATTTGTTTTTTATATTCTTTTATCAGTGTCGACGTTAGTTGCGTTGGTTAAGTTGGTTATTTGGTGGGGTGGATAGCGTTGGTTAGTCCTTATAAAATTCCTATATTTCATAAAGCCGTCAAGTGCGTCACCTAAACGACCTACACATCAACATATTAACGGCATTTTAGTAAGCTACCGTTTAACGGCAATTTAAGTGCAGTCTAATTTCTAACATTCACTATAGTAAAAATAACATTTACTAAAAGTTGCCAGTAAAAGTTATTCTATTGTACAGAACGAGCGTGGCGAGTAAGAGTGTTGTTGGAAGTTAAGACAAATAAAACTTTTAAAAATATTGGATCACCTCAATATTCCAGCTGATCCACATATTATTATCTCAAAACTACTGTAGTATATTAATTAAATACTTCTGTAGTATATTAATTAAAAATTATAGAAAATAACGACATAACCTTTTAAAAATATTAAAAGAAAAAACATAGTAAACATTTTAAAGTGTACAGAACTATTAAAAAATACATTTATAGACATAAGAGTACTTACTGGTACAAGGTATTTTTTAATAAAGTTCTTCACCGTGGACAAAATAAAGTATGCCCGAATTTTCTTCAACGGGAGTTATTCGTTTTTTCAAACCCGCTACTTTAAGCATATTAAAACGTTTAATAAGTTCATAGTCACTACGTTCCTTAATATATTTTTCTCTTGCATACTTAACTTTTGCTATGATTTCATTATATTGCAAAAAATGAAAAACAAGCTTTGTTACATTCTTGCTAATGCTTAGTTTGGCTGAATTTTTCACAGAACATTTCTTCCATAGGGAAAATACCGCACAGGACTTTTTACAACGATAACAAAACAATTATACATAACCACAAAAAAACAATGGGAATTTATGCCAGATGCCTGTCAACGTTGTCAACGCTTAGCCCAATTTAATGTTATCATTATATTGCCTATTATTCAACTTGACCTTATTTATTTTTATATTTTACAACATGTGGCAACCGCGCTAACTAAATCGTTCAAACTCACTGCTATTGTCCAGGGAATGCTAACATTCACTAGTAAAAGTTGGTTTCGAAAATTGCTGTTGAATTTTTACTGGCGTAGTCTTAGCAAATCAGTGAATGTGAGCTTTCACTAGTACCTAATTGTTAACAATCACTGATTTCCAACTTTTACTGTAACATATACACGAATTTAAACAGCGAGTATATGAAAAAGAAATTATATAATTATTATTCTAAAACAGCGTCTACACTATGCGAGAAACAATTCGAAACATGTCAAGGTCGCATTTCGTCGCCCAACTTTGACGCATTTCGATTTATTTCCAGTTGCCTTGACTCACTTCGGTTTGCCTCGACCTACTTTCGATTCTTAAAAACGCCTGAAAACTACTCGTGAGGAGGGCGAGGAGATATTTTGTTGGCGTTTTTGTTACCTCGTTCAATTTTGTTTTGTTTTGAGCTATTTCCAAAACGTGGCGGTATCTGTGTCCGAGGCAAAGGATTTTTTTCATAAATCTCAGTGAAATAAGTAAACCTAGACGTTTCTAAAATAGCTGTTGTTACGATGATATTTCGTTAATTTCATCTCGTTTTATGTCATATTTTATTCCACAGAATTAATATTTGAACACACGTTTATTATATGTATAATAGATATTTAGGAACAAAACTTTTCACTTAAATTGCAGGAATATATAATTACAATATTTTTAAGATTTAATTTTATTAGAATGAATTAGTATATAAAATTGTATATGAAATGTTTGTTTACGGCCTTAATTGATTAATATAACTGTAGTATTGGTTGATGAGTAATACTGGTAACATTATCAATATATCCGCTTGGGAAAATTATTAATTGACCCGATGTCAACAAAAGTATGGTCCACGGACGTTATTTAAAAGCAATGTTCTTTTATTGTTCTTAAGAGAAATCTGTAAACGATACTTTTATTAGCATCCAGCATGGTTTGATCTAAATCCATTCAACTAGAATTTATTATGCAGGGATTTAGATAATTAAAACTAGAAAAACAAAACCAAATTTGTAAACTAAACTTTGCTACAGACTACAGTATAAATGTTACTTTACCATAACCAAAAATAATAAATAATTAGACGATTTTTTAAATAATTTTTTTTGTATATTGTGTTCATGAGGCGCAATACCGTGGATTATAAGCGGATAGATGGTAGACCGCTAGTTAGTCACTGTTTTATATGGTTTTACTATATTGTAATTAATAATATTAGACAATGATTAAAACTAAATATTCTTCTGTAACTTTCGAGGAATAGCCAATTTAATTTAACTGTTTTCATATCAGTTTTTCCATGTTTACTTATTTTTCTGAAGCCACCACAACGTTTGACCTTGATCGGCTCGTGCTATTTTACAAAATAGTACGATAAATATAAGCCCGTGTTATAAAAATTAGTTCCCACGTTTCCTGAAATAGATCGAGACGTGCCGTGATTGGCTGCTTGTTTTTTATTGTTAATCTGGGTTAATAATAAAAAAACAAACAACCAATACCTCATCAGTGACAGCGCTTTCACATGCGACGGACCGTCCGTCGTGTTTTTTCAAGATAGCCGTCGGACGAACTCCGCCGAACGGAGCATACGCGCCCATGTGAAATTGTCAATACCGTGCTGGCAACTGTTACTTTTGGGTCGACATTTACATATGTGGAAGTAAATCGCATAGGGATCTTATTGAGTCGGAGTGAGAGAAATGCGACCGACCGACGCGACGCGCAACGGTGTGCTGTTGCGGCGTTGCCGATACGCCTTTTCCTATCAAGTAAAGTAAAATCACGATCGCAAACCGCTTATTTTTAAAAGACTTTTTTTCAAGAGATAACTAGATAAAATCATTAGACATGTTTCTGGGCATCTGAAATGGAATTATAAGGATATCGTTAAGGTGTCATTTTTTGTATAACGAGAGAACGTCAGTAATCGCGATAATTTAAAAACTCAACTTTTTAACACATAACAGGTCATAACTCAAAAACCACTGTAGATATTGAAACTTTTTTTTATTTTTAAGATCGGATATTTTACAATATATTTACATAAGAAAAATTCGATAAGGTTGTTTTTTCAATTCAAAAATTGTAAACAATCCATCCATTTACTTTTAGAGCATAGCAATTTTCAGCAATCGTGTAATTTTTTTATTGATAAAGATTTTCACATACTGTCTTCAAAGAAAATACAGTAGAAATATTAACAAAGTTCTTGAAAAACTACAATCTATTATTTCAAATAAATTTCGAGATATCGATTTTTGAATTCAGAATTCTAATAGCGCGACCACTATCGAACACCCACTCAATTCCACTTAATTTTACCAAAAATGTAAGTGTTTCTAGCTTGCACTTAAAAAAATTAAAGCTATAGGGAAAATTACAACGACTCGTTAATAAATAAACAAATTAAATATCACGAGACGTAATTAAATCGTTCTATGGAAATCGTTCTATGGAAAGGTGTACGTCATGCTGAACGCATAACTTACACCTTTCCATAGAACTTTAAGTACTGACAGAGGTATTGATTGGGTCGACCGGTCAACTGCAAAAAATCTGCTATATCCCCTTCCAGCGTCTCTTAGCGATGTTGTCAGTTTCTCGGTTTAATTCATAAGCCGCGTATACACTTAGCGCACGCATACGGCCGTATGGCTTAGAACGAAGGAATCCGGGAAATGTGTACGTAGCAACTAACGCATACGTTTGCGTGTGGTTGCGTTCGCTGACTTGGCGGTACTTCAAAGGGAATACTACCGCACGCAAACAGATGTATGATGCGTTCACTAAGTGTGTGCGTACAGCGAAAAGAGCAGCGAACAGCGAAAAAGTACTTCAAACAAAATCACCGTACGTGTGCGGATTTGGTCGAACGTATGCGCTCGCTAAGTGTGTACGCGGCTATACGTTTGGCAACGTGTTTACTGTCCTCTCTTTGTTCAATACATTATAAACGCATTGTACTCTTCCTACATACGGAAATCTCGACCCAAGACTAACCTTTGCCAGCCCAATCAAAACCATACATAAATATGCTACACAAAGCAAGGGACTCCTAAAAAATACTTTATTGTTTTTGTTTCATTCCTGTTACATTATCTAGCTCACTATCAATTTTTCATCTTTATACACAGTTTTCCAACTGCCCTTTTTAATCACCCTTTCTCCATCGCATCGTCGACACACTACTTGACAAACTCGCCGTTGTATTCATCTCGAGTTTACTAAATAAATAACAACGAAACAAAGTTAACTTGTTCGAGGCAAGCGCTAGATAGCGAGATAACGGACGCAATGCAAAACCGGCCGAATTGTTAAATATTCGCCAGTATAAACTTTTATTGCCGCTGCAAGTCTTCTTCCGCCAACTTTAATTTCTTACTTTGCATAGATAGTGCGACGTACTGTTTGAACGTTTATGTTCTTATTAGGCTAATTTAAAACGGGGTCAAGCTGGAATTAATTTTAACTAGAGAAATTGTATAATTTGGAAAAGAGCAGTATGTTGCTGTATATAGAGAGTGAAAACGCTAATAAAATTGCTTTTCAAGGATATATCATGTTCCTATAACTAAACCTTCCACTTTTTTTTCAGTAAAGTCAATATTTAAAAGTTAATTATTCAAATAAAACAGTAAGCTTCTTACGAAGCATCTTGACAAATAAGATATTCTTAGTGAAAATATAAAAAACCTGAAAATTTCTGGACCAAGGAATGGTTGGTCCGTTTTTTTATTAGCATAAAATATGACAAAATTCAAGCAAGTTCCATTCTACGCAAAAAAAGTGCTCAGTACCATTTTTATAGGTAATTACCTAAGCTTCATTTTTTTATTTTACTCCAAGAAACATTTTGTAAATTGCATATTTTGGAAGATATTTGCAAAAAACTGATTTTTTTCTGCCATCTCCATGGCTCCATTTTTTGGCTAAAGCTGGCCGAGCTCGGTGTTACAATTTTTTTCCCTAAAAGGTACACAATCCCCATAAAAAATCAAAGCCTACGAATTGCGCCGAGACTTGTTTTTTTTTTCATGTCCTTATTTACTGGACTAATTTCTCCTGACGGATGATAATCAAAGGCCAAGATGACATTCCACGCTAATTTTGAAGTACCAAATTAGTGGAAAAGTTAAAAGTTTGTTAACTTTTTCGACTAATTGAAAATTACTATCAGGAATTTTCAGAATTTCGAAATTAGTGGACTAAATTAGTGGTTTCAGTTACTGAAGAAATTGTTCCTCTAATTTCAATGTAAGCATTCAGAACGTCAAAATTGGCAATAGTAATTTTCAATTAGTAGAAAAAATTAACAAATTTTTAACTTTTCCGCTAATTATATTTCAAAATGGGCGGGTAATGTCATTTTGGTCTTTGATCACCCGTGAAAAGAATTGTGGTTAGAAATCAAAAGTTTATTGTGTTATAAACGAAATACCTACCTATTAGGTTTTCTCTATGGATACAACTAACTAGTTGTTGCTAGAATATTCTATTCATTTTGATAGTAATTTTCATAATTGACATTGTGAATAATCGTAAACTAAAAAGTATAAAGTGTAATTTAAACCTCTACTTTATTTCCACTAATTGCGAGTTGCTGAATGAAGGTTTACAGCGCTTTCAGATGGAGCGGAGCGTCCGGGACGGACCGTCCGCGACTTCGAGCAAGTGCCATGAGTTTATATAACTCTTTTAATTATATAACTCTTTTAATTCTACTATACTAGCGTGTACCAGCGACTTCGTTCGCGTCGAATTAATCGTTTGTAACGGTGATGATAAAGCAAAGCAAGAATTTCCATTAACATACAAACTGTATAAAATTTTCTCACATTTATGCCAGCATGAGAAAAAACAATATGGCGATATTATTATATAACTTGGTAATATTTGAGGGGTAGTTTCATCTTGTTGGAATTTGACTTTCGAAAAGTCCGTTTGACAAAAATAAGCTTTTTACGTCAAGCAGTTTAAGCAGAATCGTGCTTAAGAAATTACCCAACATAGTATGCAACACCCTGTATGATTTTTTAAAGAATTTCAAAATATGTAAAAAAAAACAAATAAATTATGCTTGTCCAAGCGTTTTTCCGAAAGACTAACCGTTTTTTAAATAACAAATATTGTAATATTTGAGGGGCGTTTTCACCCTCTTGGAATTTGAGATTCGAGAAACCCCTCCTTATCGAACCTCTACACCGTGGAATCAACCTGTATGCCAAAATCGAGCTTCTTACGTTGACCCCACACGTTTGAAGTTAATAATTATTTAAAATAACTTTTTAGACACTCTGTATAAGGTAATACCTATTATTTTTATTATTGCAACACAATAACTGATCAATAAATAAACTTCATAAATATTTAGTATTAAAAACATTGATACCCTTGGAGAAATGAAGCTTTAAAATTTTTACTGCAATTTCACAAAATTGAAAATATTTCAAAAACGGTAAGGTTTAAGTATAATAAACCTTAATCAAATTTACCTTTATTTTAATCGTAGAAACTAAAAATGTAATAATATACAGGGTATTCCATTTAAAAAAATACAACATTGATATTTTTTATTTATTTGGGACACTCTGTATCTTGTAAAAATATTTTTAAATTGTAGTTCTAATAGTCCTTCAACGAACCCCAAACTTACAATTTGTAAAAATCTCATCGTTTAGCTACAATACTCCGTGTCTTATGTGGTGAACAACCCTGTATATTAGTATAGATTATAATGAACTCGTCCAAAAGATATAGTAATTTCCTAGTATTCCTAAGGCTTTCATATTCCCAACTTTGTCTTAAATAAATGTAGTTTACCAAGCCTAGTATTTTCAGTTTTATACGCAACAGTGGCTTACCTGGAATTGCGATCTCACAATATAGCAAACGTCGTCTTTTCATATACTTTATTACCGCTGTCGGAAAATCTTTGTCCCCGCGACGGGTAAAAAGAGAAACAGTGACGAAACGAAGAGCAGCCTTTTCGAAAGGAGGGGACGGTCGAGCAAATAGCGACGAAAGGAAAATAAACGATTCTGACGGGATAAGATTATTATTTGCGGTGATGGTTTAATAATAAACCCCAGCTCCCGGTGTTCCGGGCAACGGGAAATCGTATTTTAATAACTTTTCAGACGTTTTGATACGCTGCTTTTCTTCCGGAAGTAGATAAGAATTTAATTCTCGTCCGGATTTGTTGCGATATTTTTTATTAAATTTTTCTTGTTACTTAAAACTAGTTAATAATATTTTTAAGGATGACCTAAATAATATAAAATCGGATTTGCCCAAAGACCCTCGACAGTATTATTGGAAATTGTCAGACAGACTCATTGTTAATAATTAATATACAGGGTGGTCCGAATTGTATTCCAGAAACTCCGGTAGCATATTCTGCGGATAAAAATAAATAAAAAATCGTATAAATATATGCCTTAAAATGCTTAGTTTCGGAGATACAGGGTGTAGAAGTTTCATATTTATTTCGTTTTTTTCCAAATAATTTCTGATGTAACCTCAATTATTGGATGAATATTGGTGTCTGGGAGGTTTTTGACATAAGAAATTTTATTTTGATGTCAATATGACTCCTATTTGCAGGGGCCTTTTTTACGTAAAAAACGTCTTGAATGTATTTTTTTTTACTTACTCGTTTTATACAGGTAAGGACGAAAAGTTATTACTCTTCAAACCAGTTTGTAGGTGGCGCCCCCTACAAGTAGGAGTCATATTGACATCAAAATCGAATTTCTCATGTCAAAAGAGACACCAATTTCAATCTAAATATTGACGTTACTTCAGAAATTATTTGGAAAAAATCGAAATAAAAATGAAACTTCTACACCCTGTATCTCGGAAACTAAGCATTTTAGAACATACATCTATACGAACTTTTTTACTTATTTTTATCTGCAGAATATACTGCTGAAGTTTATACAGGGTGTCCCAGCAATAAGTGCAAGTATTTTAACTGGTAGTATAAGTAATTCGGCCTCAGAAACACGCCTATAAGATTTTTCTTTGCGAAAAAAAAATTTTGAAAATTTGGAATTTTTTTAAAAAAATTTTGGAATTTTTAAAAACATCATTTAAAAAAAAAACATAATTTCTTGATAATATGGCAACATAGGTAGTAGATTAAATTTACATTAAAGAAAATCCAGAAAAGATCCAGTGGTTCTCAAAATTTAAGCAAAAAAGGATTTTTGTTTAAATTTTCAAAGTAAAGTAACTCGGTCATTTTGGACTTGAAGGACTTGAAAAAAGGTAAAGAGATAAAATGTTTCTTTTGACCAAATTTACCACCTCCTAAAATACTTGCACTTATTTCTGGGACACCGTGTATAATAACTGCTAAGTGGTAGGCCAGCATGTTGTCAAACTAGACAGTATATCCCCGGATAGTATTTACAAGAGATTTTTTTTATTATTGATATTTTTATTATTGACATTATGATACATTTTTTTAAGAAACTACAAAATCTAGTAAAAAAAATGGTAAAGTCTAAAATCAGAGTTTAACTTATAATACATACAATATTATGATAAATATAATATAATTTATTATAATAAAAAATCGAAAAAATATCATGAATCTATACTAATATATAAAATCCTTAAGTGACTGACATACTGATTAATCACGATCATGATCAAACCACTCAACGTAAGAAGCTCAATTTTGGCATACAGGTTGATTCTAGGGTGTAGAGGTTCGATAAGAAGGGATGTTTCGAAATTCCAGTTCCAAGAGGGTGAAACCACCCCTCAAATATTACAATATTTTTTATATAAAAAACGGTCAAGTTTCCGAAAAAACGCTTAAACACATATATTTCATTTTTTTTACATATTTTAAGATTTTTTAAAAATGTATACAGGGTGTTTCGAAAAATCTGGTCATTGATTAATCACGATCCTGCTTTAAGCGCGCTGATTTTTGGAAAACAGATTGACTTTAGGGTGTAGAGGTTCGATAAGAAGAGATTTTTCGAAACTCGAATTCTAAGGGGGTGAAACTATCCTTCAAATATTAAAATATTTTTTATTTAAAAACCGGTGAGTTTTTCGGAAAAACTCTTAAACACGTATATTTTATTTTGTTGTTTTACATATTTTAAGATTTTTTTAAATTTATACAGGGTGTTTCACAAAATATGACCACTGAGTAATCACGATTCTGCTTAAACTGCTTGACGTTTAAAGCCGATTTTTGGCAAACGGATTGACTGTGGAGTGTAGAGGTTCGATAAGGAAGGGTTTCTCGAATCTCAAATTCCAAGAGAGTAAAAACGCCTCTCAAATATTACAATATTTGTTATCTAAAAAACGGTTAGTCTTTCGGGAAAACGCCTGGACAAGCTTAATTTATTTGGTTTTTTTACATATTTTGAAATTTTTTAAAAAATCATACAGGGTGTTCCAAAAAGTTGGGTAATTTCTTAACCACGATTCTGCTTAAACTGCTTGACGTAAAAAGCTTATTTTTGGCAAACGGAGTTTTCGAAAGTCAAACTCGAACGAGATGAAACTAACCCTCAATATTACCAAGTTATATAATAATATCGCCATATTGTTTTTTCTCATGCTGACATAAATGTGAAAAAATTTTATCTAGTTTGTATGTTAATGGAATTTCTTGCTTTGCTTTATCATCACTTACAAATGATTAATTTGACGCGAACGAAGTCGCTGGTAGACGCTAGTTATTAATAAAATCTAAATAAAAAATATACAATAATCAAATACGATCTTCGTTAGTAACTTTTTTAATAAATACCTAGACAACCTACAACTGACTACAAGATTGTAAAATGAAATTAAATAAATCACTTTTACACCTTCAGAAAATCAATAGAAAAAACTTGGCAAGCCAGCTCTCATAAACAAACTAAAGCGTAAGAAGAAAATCGAACAATCCACTGCCCTGTCACCGGTTTTACGACTATCCAATCAGTCCCGTCCATCATCAGGCAAAAAAATGGGGAAATCCAGCAGGATGAAAGAAATCCGATTATCTATCTGTTCACTTATTCGTTGAGTGCAAAATGGCTAGGGTAGATTTTTAATACGTATTGATATTATTTCGTATATTTATCCTTAATTTATAATAATTTTCAAATTTTCTCTACGCATCTGTCTAATAATATATTAAAAATAATTTTGATTTTTTAAAAAGTCTCAAAAGTGACTCACTTCTATAACGTTTTTCTTCAGATAAAAAAACGAGATTTGATATTTACTGTATGACATAAATTAGGATTTATTAACATATGCAATTGTTTTCAGTCGCTTCCTGTTTGACCAGAAATTACTACAACGTTTGATTTTTAAATGACACCTTCGGTATTTTTTTCTTTATTCGATAGAAAATGACATTCTGAATAGAATGACATATCATATGTCAACTTTTGACAATAAGCCACTCTTGTTTCATTTGAAAAAAATGAGATACGATTAAAAATACGATTTGGGCATCTTTTAACCGGCCGGGACAAGACAGTAAAAATATTATACGAATCTATTTTTCCAAGGATACCTCATTAAAAATTAGTGTTTTTAACACAGTGTAGCGTTTTTTATAAACCTTGCCACTGCGAACGGCAGCTTTTCATCGGAGAGTAGTCGTGGGTAAGGTATTTCACTAGAGAGAAAACTAATCAATAACAATAAACAAAAAAATATAGATATTGGGCGCCAGGCATGTACAGAGAAAGAAAACAGTTATATATTACTTAAAACTAATGACTATATTTCATGATGTTCTTTGCTGGTACATGACATTGTAGAATTCTAATAAATATATAGTGGTTATATGTCAAAAAAAAATGGTGTTAAGAGTTGTACTAAATATCTATGAAAGTAATACCTTTACAAGACGTAATGTAATGAAACCTAAGATCTAAATCATATTTTAAATATTAAATCGACATGAATGTTCTTAACAATCTAACCACTAAACATAGTCTGTACGATATTACTTAAGACGTACGTTATTGTTTAATACTGAAAATGTTTTTAAATTTTAAATGTAAAACTAGAACTTCAATCTACACTTAGCTGTTCTTTATGTAATCCTGCTTCAAACACTAACAGCGTGAGGTGGTCTAGCATCTCTGTACTCGGCCATGCAATACAACGAAAGGGGGCCAGAATGAGGACACCATGAATTGATACAGCCGTAACTACTGACTAGACTGAGAAATGGGAACGAAGCAGCATGGGGCTTAGGCTACATCCATACTGTGGCAATATAGGGACACCACCGGTACCTTGGAACACTACTAGGACCTTGGATAATGCCCGAACCTTGAAATCAATACATAGATATGGGACACCTGCCCATACCTTGGACACAGTCCGTCCATAAGATAACGGTACAGGGGAACACTACCCGTACCTTGGACACAGTCCGTCCATAAAACAATGTACGTCCATAAGATAATGTACGTCCATAAGATAATGTACGTCCATAAGATAATGTACGTCCATAAGATAACGGTACAGGGGAACACTACCCGTACCTTGGACACAGTCCGTCCATAAGACCCTAAAAATACGAAACTCTTGTTTAAAACCGAACAAGATCTAATAAACAAAATAAACCTACCTCGAATTACTTCCGAGGGCTCAATAATAAACAAAGAAACTGTCCTTTCTTCCATGTAACATTCTGGAGGACAAAAGAAAAGGGACGCCAACGTGCCGGCAAAATACAAATACAAGTTAAGTTGGGACATCCTAAACTCTACTCTAAAAATATGCAGTAATAATATCGAATCTAAAAGAATAATATCTCATCTTTACCTGTTGCTTTGAAATAGCAGCTGATTCAAATTATACAGCAAGATTTAAATAATCACCATTTCTAAAAGCCGGGATACAACAGAGCGGCAAAACAAAGTGAGGTTAAGCACGGAGAGAGTTGACAGAAGCGATGTTGACAGCGCCTCCTCAGAGCGATACTAGGGTTGTGTCAAACGATAACAGGGTTGTGGACTAGAGAACGTAAAAATTACGCCAAGCGCGTCAAATAAACTATCCGGCCTGAAGGAGAGGGAATCCGGTGATGATAGGCCAGACATCATATATTATATATAAAAAAGACATGTAACGAACTAAAAACGTTACAACAGCTGTTGGTACTCAAAAGTTAACATATGATATGTCATTATATTCAGAATGTCATTCATTACTCAAAATGCGTGAGTTAAGAGCTTCTTAACTCACTGACGGTACAAAAAAGTATTTAATCTAATATCTCCAGTAATGTTCGAAAGTCAGGCCGCTGTCTAGGTAAACTCCCAGGTTCTTGGCAACATAGACCCATTGGATCACAGTACCACTAATAGATAAATAAAAATTGGAAATAATAAAGTTTCTACTCCTACATGAGTTTTATTAGAATTTATTATTAATCCATGGCTACTACACCATGTTTCGTATGCAGTCAAATCGCGGTTCGAAATAGTAACATGATGCTGATGATATTAATTGAATCTAATTCGATACAGTAAACAAACCGATATAACGACAACCACCCTCGTATAAACAGTCGAGAAAAAGGACACAAATTTCACATCGACGGAATTTTATGACGACCCTATCTCTGGCCCGTCGATCATCAGTCAAAATCGAACGATGAAAGGCATAGAGAGGGGAAACGGGTGCACACACGGACCGTAACACTTTTACGAGTCGCGCGAGGGTTATTTACGAACTCCGGATCAGCGCTTTCGCCCTCTCCGTCGATATGGCTCCGGAGGGTATCCCGGAATCGGTTGGATCCGGACATGTGACGACCGATCGGATGGTCGTAGGCCCGTTCGAGGTTGTGTCGGAGACGATTGGACACGTTTAGCTAAGGTGGACAAAATTCAGGAGGGTTAATTGGCTGTGAGGAGTATTTGGAGACCGAAAAGGAAGGTGTGATAATAACACTAAGGTATTTAAGCAAAAACAATTGTTAAAAAATGAAACTTGATTGTTATTAATATTGGAAATATCTCACATATCACATAACTTTGACAACGTTTGCAACTGAGTTCTATATAGAGACCTCAATAAATGTTAGCGTATTGTATTTGTATTGTATTTGACTAAGAGTGGGTCCCAGGTGGGACCCTCCACTGCGGCTGCGAGGGCCTATTGTGGCTCAGTTTCTACAAGCTCTTTAATAGAAAAAGAGCATTAAAGTTCATCCTTAAGACCCAGCCTTTTAACATAGGCCGTTATGTCCGGGGGTGATATGTCTTCTAGGTCTGATAGGTCTAGCATGGGTTTGCCAAACACCTCAAACCTGGTCCTGCCCCCAGCGGAGCAGGTACACATAACGTGCTTCATTATTTCATCATCTTCCATACAGAGTCGGCATTCGGCGTCTTCCACCAGTCCCACGTTCTACGTTTGGATGGCCCTGTTAGGATTGTCTTGGCATGTTCCATTCCGGGACTGTCATACCAGTCCCGAAACGTCGCACCCCTAAGCCATTCACAGGCCTGTCTATTGCGAGATTTTTTGGTACGCTAAGTGTCGGTTCTGGGCCCACGAATGGCGAGCCAGCACCAGTTTTGGCGAGGGAATCAGCACATTCATTTCCCTCTAGGCCGACATGTTCCGGTATCCATATTAGCGACACTTTGTTCCCATCTCCTAATATATTGAGTAGTTTCTTACAACGAAGAATCGTCCTGGACGTGCTTTTCGTTGCCGCAAGTTCTTTCAGCGCGGTTTGACTATCCGAAAATATGCTTATTGTTTTTCCGGTGTATTGCTGTTCTACCAGCAGTTGCACACAGGTTTCAATCGCATATAGCTCCGCTTGGAAAATTGTGGTGTGTTTTCCAAGACTGTGGTAGATCTCAGTCTTTGGACTGCTGCAGTAAATTCCTGCGCCAGATCCTTGTTGGAGTGATCACCAAATACTTAACTAAGTCCCCCAACTGTCACTATCAGAATTTCGGTTGAATATTAAATCGATAAAACAGATCATTGTTTTATAAATTATATAACTTTTTAATATATCTGTGGTATTTACCTTCTATGCCCTCCGTTATATCGTTGTATAAAAAAAGCAATATGATTAAAAAAAATATTCTAAAAAAACATGTTTTTAGGATATCAATATATATTTTGACGTGTATGGTCTCTACGAAATTGGGAATATTGGAAAACAACGCCTACGTTTTAAAATAACATTGGCTCAGAAACGATAAAACATATTGCCTTATTTGATATCGCCCTAAGTTAATATAAGTTTTTTTCAATATACCGTATTGATTAAATTCTTTCCCTCTTCGCTTTTGGTGATGAGGCTCGGCAGATTAAATTTTCTTTGAATGTTTTACGTCAAAATATTAATATATAAATATACAGGACGCTCAAATTTTAAAGCAAATTTTGTAATACAGGTTTTCTTGCCTGGTCTTGGAATAAAATACAAAACCAACATCGCTGATATTCCTAAAAAAATAAAAACATATTTTTTACTTTTCAGGACGTTAGTTAATTATTATATTTGACACGTTGACATGTGCATGTATTTCAGGAAAATATTTTAACTTCTACAGGGTGGCCCTAAAAAGTGTGAGTGGATCGGGATGATTTTTTTAATGGAACACCCTCTATATTATTCTTTAGTTAGATAGAGAACTAAACGATACTTGAAATGATGCGATACTACTAAATAAAACTTTTTAACTATAAAATAGTGAATTATCAATCAGCAAGTCAGATTTTAAAGAAAAATGATTCAGGAAGATCTTCCGTAAGTACCTGAGCCTACAACATCCTCAGCAATACACTGGCCATTGTATGAAAAGATCATCCGCTACATTACTGGCACATGCAGGAGTGAACATGACAACGTTAAAAAGACACGGAGGATGGCGATCTGCAACGGTTGCGGAAGTATATATCGAAGAGTCCATCAACAATAAAACAGAGATTGCGAAAAAGATTCAAGGTACTCTAAGTGTTCTAGAACGAGCCGTTGTAATGACAGAGCCTATTTCAAGCAGTGGAGGGACAGCACCTGCAGGCATACAAGGTTTTACAATTGCTGAATCTACAAAAAAATTGAATTTTCAATTAATGTTAATGTTAATTTAAATAAATAATTGAATTAGTAATTTTTGAATAAAGCTTAAAACTTTCTATAAAATGGCGTTCCTTTGAAGTTATAACACACTAGTTTGTTATAACTTCAAAAACTCACGCGTGTGTTATTATTTATTTTATATGCATGTATACATGTGAGTAATGTCTGTATAAATAGTGACTGTTGGATAAATAATAACTCCGCCTCTGGTACAAACTGGGTGAACTGAGTAACCCAGTAAAAGCCAGTGCCGGTCCCAAGCCCGGATAAAGGAGGAGGGTTCTCAGGCTAGGTTAGCACCCTGCCTGAGGTAAAAGAAACATACTGCTCACAGAACTGAAGGGATAGCCTCGGAAAACGATCGGAACCATATGATGACGACACACGCTATGAAAAGGAAAAGACGACTAGGGAGAAGTAAACACACCATAACAAGACTTGCCTGCTGGAATATAACATCGTGGAATGGCAGAGACCAGGAGATAGTTAACGAAATGAAACAACACAAGATCGATATATGCGCTCTATCAGAAACGAAGAGGAAAGGACAGGGCACATCAAGATACGATAACTACATATTAGCCTACAGCGGAAGAGCTAAACAAGATCGAGCACAATCGGGAGTAGGAATTCTACTCCACGAGAAATACGAACAATGTATAGAAAGCATAGACTACATTAACGACAGAATCATTAAAGTATCTCTAAAAATCAACCACAGGCAAACACACTTAATAAGCACATACGCACCGGATATAAGCAAACCCATAGAGGAGAGCGAAACATTTTACCAAGACCTACAAAATACTATAGATAAACTAAACAACACGGACAAAATTATTATACTCGGGGACTTGAACGCCAGAATAGGCAGGGAAGTGATACCAGGTATAAAACAAAAATACAATGAAGAGATAACCAACGAAAATGGAAAACTCCTGATAGACTTCTGTGCAAGAAACGAGCTACGGGCAAAATTTACAAGCGATATGGATCACGACCTATACGGAGCACAGAAGAAAGTCTGGAAGATGCTTAAGAACAGGAAAAAGCCAGTAAATGAGTTTGTGCAAACAAAAGGAGTTACTAAGGATGTATGGAAGAGCTACTTCAGGAAACTTTACAACACCGAAGAAGTCATAAACGTCGAAAACTACGAGACAAACCATCAAATAACACTGAACGAAGAAGAGGTAATGGCAAAAATGAAAAAATTGAAAAACAGAAAAGCTCCCGGAACAGACCTTATACCAAATGAACTTCTGAAATACGCCGGACCTGAACTAGGAAAACATTTAAAAATCCTTTACAACAAAATCTTAGAAACATCGGAAATACCTACGGAATGGCACAAAAGTATAACTATCCCTATATTCAAGAAAGGACAGAAGACGAACCAAGACAACTACAGAGGCATAACACTGCTGAACACAAGCATGAAACTCTTTACGGGTATTTTGAAGGAGAGACTTGAAACACAAATTACAAACAAGGAAGAACAACAAGGCTTCAGACGAAACAGATCCACGACCGATGCCATATTCATTATCAAACAACTAAAAGAAAAGTCAATTGAATTTAATACACCAGCATACGTCTGCTTCATCGACCTCACCAAGGCATTTGATAGGGTGCGCCTTTACGACATCGTCAATATACTAATGGCGAGAGAGGCGCCAGACACCATTGTAAGAGCGATCCACAACCTAAACATGAACAACAGGACTAGAGTAAAGGTAGGAGACACTTATACGGAAGAGATACCGACACCAGGAGGCATCAGACAAGGTGACAGCCTTAGCCCATTTCTGTTCAATCTCTTAATGGACAGAATTATAGAGGAAGTATCATCACTAAATATAGGATACCGAATGGGACAGAAAAGAATCAGCATGGTATGCTACGCCGATGACGCAGCCATTTTCGCGGAAACGGAGGACGACCTGCAGAAACAGCTTCACAGATTCTACCAGGTCAGTCAAGCGATGAATATGACCATATCTACAGAAAAAACGAAAAGCATAACCTTTGCTAAAGACCCCGTGAGATGTAAGTTGGTAGTTCAGGACAAAATCATCGAGCAAGTCTCACAATTCAAATACCTGGGTATGGATCTGTCGAGCCACCATGATCCAGCGAAGGACTTAAGAAGCCAGATCAACAAAGCGACTGCCATGTCGGGCTGCTTAAGGCAAACGATATGGGCGAACGAATACATGAGATGGGATAGCAAGGTAAAGATATACAAGACTTGTATCAGACCAATCATGACATACGGAATAGAAACCAGAGAGGAAACCAACAAAACGAAGAGCATGCTACGAGTAGCCGAGATGAAAACGCTCAGGACAATAATGGGAAAAACAAGAAGAGACCGAATTAAGAACACCGACATCAGGGAACAATGTGAGGTGCAAGACATAGTAAGGTGGGGCAGACAAAGAAAAAGAGGTTGGTACGCCCACGTGAGAAGAATGGATGAGAGAAGACTGCCACGAATTGCATTAGAAGGGAAACCAACAGGGAAAAGAGAACCTGGAAGACCACCTAAGAGATGGAAGGACAGCTGGCAGTCCACCTCCCAAGAACTGTTACAGAGGACCCATCAAAATTAACAGATCGCGAGATCTTAAAAATGAATAAGATGAAGAAGAAGAAGGATAAATAATATTTTTTTTCTTCAAAAAAATAAAATCAATCCTATACCATATCCATCCATAATTTTTCCCTAAGAATTATTATATAGAACGAAATTCGAAACCCTAAAAGCGTTAAACGATTCGAAGCTTTTAACAGATTTAAACCGCCCCTTTTTAATAAACGGAGTCAACATATCCACATAATCGTTGGGAACACGCGCTATGCCGCGCTATTCTTCAATAAAGGTGAATTTATGTGCATCCTCGACGCCCTGCCATTCGAATTTGAAAGCTACGTGCCGTAACATAACTTCCACCACGAGAGGAGGCGGAGAAGGAGATAAGTCTTCGGAAGTGAGGGTTGTTCCGGAGAACGTATTGTTACAACCTGGTTAATTCTCACGGTGAGTGAGTTAAGGGGACCTATAGGGGAGGTAAATAAAGAATGACCCGAGAGGGGATCGAAAGAATTTGGATCAAGTACGGTCCTGTTACCGGAATTTTAAATAAAATTATTATTACAGGCCTTTACGCTCCTAACATTAATGATTACTACAAAGACTATACAAATAAAAAGAACGGAAACTGTCTTACTGAAAAATGGTTCCAAGTCAGAGAAAGAATAAAAGCCACCCAAAGATTTCACTCTCGTATTTTACCGTTGAGAGAGCCATGTGAAATAGAAAATACTGCAGGTATCTGGGAAACCATTAAAAATTTTGAAATATATTAAACACAAAAAATGTTAATTTTTTAAGTATCCATGTAACAAAAAAAATTTCCGTTCAAAAAATCGAAGAAAAATTATTTTATGTTTTAGAAAGTTCGGCGTAGAATTTTGAACACCCTGTGTGATTTAAGACTACGATATTTATAGCAAAGTAAGTTATAGACCATCTAAAGTAAATACCTAATATAGTTTTGGTTTTAGGACAGGTTCTTGAATTTGTAATAACTATTTTAAGGTAGGTTGAAAAACTTTTTATTTATGTATTAATATCTTGGAAATTATTGAAATACTAGTTGAAGCCTGGCGCATCCGGCACGACATCAGAAAAAAATACTTTTTATTTTTTTTTTAAATTACTATATATATTAAAAACAAAAAATCCGGCGACGACAGTTTTTAGAAGAGCCAATTAGCTATCTTTTAGTAAAAAAAGCAACTTTCTAGAGCGTTACTTCAGTAGAGATGACACAGACAAACATTAGCGTTTTATATATGTAGATATTTACTCAGGATTATGTAGAGTGATCTGAAAGGAAGCCAAACCCACAGGCCCGTTCCTGCGGTATCTGGCGCCTACGTGCAGCATTCTTTGGTGCGCCCTTTTTATATTTAAATCAATTATATATTTTAATCTTAATCTCAAAAATTTGAAGAATTTATATTCTGCGACAAACGAGCAATATGTAATTGAAAATATAAAAAAATATTCTAATTAAAGTATAAAAACATTTATTAAATAAATAAAACGGGAAAAATAAACAAAACCACAAAAATATTTAGTAACAAAAATAGTACCCTAAAGAAAAAACTGACCCATTTTATATGAAATACATAAAAACAATAAACTAAAAATCGGAAATAATATACTTTGAAAATCTATGAAACTATGATCCCTTCCCCGACACAAACGGTACATTGTGAGACAGGAAATTGTAGAGAGAAACAAGCCCTATAACATAGGATACAACATTTTAATGAACAGTGCTTTCCAAGAAATCAATAAAATAAAAAATATACTAAATAATATACATGTACTGATTTCTTTCGAAAATCGACAACTATGAAACTATGAACCCTTCCCGGCCCAGACACAAATGGTACATAATGAGACAGGAAATTGTAGTGAGAAACAAGCTCTATAATATAGGATACAACATTTTAATGAACACTGCTTTCCAAGAAATCAATAAAATGAAAAATATACTAAATAATATACATGTACTGATTTCTTTCGAAAATAGACAACTATTAAACTATAATCCCTTCCCCGACACAAACGGTACATTGTGAGAAAGGAAATTGTAGAGAGAAACAAGCCCTATAACATAGGATACAACATTTTAATAAACAGTGCTTTCCATAAAATCAATAAAATAAAAAATATACCAAATAATATACATGTACTGATTTCTTTCGAAAATCGACAACTATAAAACTATGAACCCTTCCCGGCCCGGACACAAACGGTACATTGTGAGACAGAAAATTATAGAGAGAAAAAAGCCCTATAACATAGGATACAACATTTTAATAAACAGTGCTTTCCATAAAATGAAATAATAAATAGATGAGATCAATGTGTTGCCGACAGATTGCCCTAGACTTGTTTATTCGGCGCGGCCAACGCAAAAAAGACGCTAAGCAAACTTTATCCTATGATGTATGTTTAAGTATTTGTTTATTGGCAAGAAAGCGTATCGGTTTTTTGTTACCAAGTACTGATTGACCCTTCGATTTTGCGCCCCCAAAATGTTGCACCTACGTGCGTGCACGCACTGCATGCTCGCCAGGAACGGCCCTGCAAACCCACTCACACTTTTTTAAGCCACACTACAGAAGTTAACATATTTTCTTGAAATACATCCTCGTACATACTTTAGATTTGCGCTTAAACAAAATTGTGAAGTTCCGACAACTAAAATATTTTTGCTATAGTCAGATTTCAATAATCTAAGCAGTTTTTAATGAAAATAATCTTGAAACTAAAAGAATTTCGGACTTGTCATTTTCCATTGCCTTTATTTATTTTCAATTAACACAACGTTTCGGTTAGAAGGATCACTGACCGTTATCAAATGTAAACTAAACTAATGCCTAAAACTACTGAATTGTTATACTACAGCCAGTCATTCGCCCGTTGAGTTGGGTGTAGTCAACCGTTAGCATCATCAGTAGATGATGAAACTATCTAGTCTTAATACAAAAGTAAAGTGTTTTGGTCTATTGTGGTGAATAAGTGTTTTATTTTGATGTTTAGGGTAGCTGAAATGAAGAACATAAGAACCATAATGGAGAAGACTAGAAGAGCCCGAGTTAGGAACACATATATCAGACAACAATGTGGAGTATAGGACGTAATAAGATGGGGTACACACAGTATAAGACAATGATTCGCACAAGTAAAACGCATGATAGAAAACAGGCTACCACGCATAGCTCTGGAAGTAAAACCGATGGGTAAGAGACAGCCTGGAAAAGCCCAAAAAGATGAAAAACACAGTCCACCTCTTAAGAACTCATACAGAGGAAACCAAGATATCAAAGAAGCAGAAGAATAAATTATTTTTTGGTATTTTTCATAAAATGTATCTCTGTCTCTGTGCAATTATCAAAAACGGTTTTTAGAATCAGCTTCTTAAAAATCGTAATACAAGAAACGTACGAGAAAAACAAAAAGTCCTATTAACGAAACTACTTCTTTGCCGGACGACTGACGTGGAACGATCCCGCCAGGGGGCGGTCGCAAGAAAAAGATAAATCTCTTCTCTCTGCGAACCGAGATTGATTTGTAAAAGTAAAGCCGTTGGAAAAAAGCGGTTCAGGTTCAATTTACACTTAAAAGTAGTGGCAAAAAGGGACGGCCCTCTTTATCCCACATGACGAGCAATCAATCAGCGGCGTAGCGAGAAAAATTAGTAGACAGGGTGCTACAAATTGGAGGTACGAGCATCGGTATCTCGGAAACCGTAATAGATACGAACATAGTTAAATTGGGCAAATTTGCGCTTTGGGATGTTCACCAAGATGGCATCAAAAAAGTTTTTGAAAAAAAAAACGATTTTTTCGAAAATCTATTTTATTTTTTTCCTGTCGTTTCTACTTTTTAAAAAATCCAAAAACTAATTGCACATTCCCATAACCACTTTATCAAGGCTACCTGATAGTATTTTTAAATTTTCAAATTAGCTGATAATTTGTGAGATACATAGGCCAACTTATTTTTTTTAAATACGGACCTGAATCTTTTATTTCAGGTTTTGATAGAATTCAGTCACCTGAGTACAACAATATGCCACAATTTATTCATCGTAATTGATGAGCTTTAAAACTTAACAATGACGTGTGTGGTAAAGCATTGAATACGAAAAACCATATACAGTAAAATAAAAATAATAAATATAATATTACAAATAACCAAATCATTTTACTGAAATATGGATTGGAAATGAAGAGCAGTTAGTTGGTGCTATTTGTCTGCGGGTTTTTATTTAAATATCTTTGATAAACAATTTTTGATGTTAAATCTCCACCAACAAATGTTACAGCCTGTTAAAGCTATCTAAAACCGTGGTAACGCTCATAAAAATCAAGACAAGATAGATTTTACTCAACCTAAGTTTTTGAACTGCACAAACTAAAGATTTCTGTTTACATTTGACGTTCTATAGGTTCAATTTATTTGCACAAACCAATTGGTGCAAATTATTTGAGAGTCTAAACGTCTTAATGCATGAATATCATTATCCTTCTTCCTTAATAAAATTTATTTAACTTTTTTTTGTATAAATGCATTATTTTCAATTTTTCCTGTATATTGCTAAGGTTACACACTGATTAAAAAAATAAATAATGACACTTTACAATGACATAACACAGTCATCACCGAGTTTGTCATCTTTTGTCAAAATTTGTCTTTTGTGCCACATACTCAATCAAAATTCGCAATATGTCTTCAGACAAAAAGCCAGAAAAATGCCCTAAGAAATCAAATTTTCTAGTGTACCAGCAGCCAAGTGGGCAAAAACAGGAACGACCAGAAGGTTGCAAAAAACGATTGAAAATTCGTAAGTACCTACTAAAGTATTTATCAAAATTCATCTCCAAACGACTGTTGACAATACGTCGAGAATATTTTTTACGAAAACAGTAAGTATATGTATATATTTAAAGAAAACTATAGGTTGGGTAAATAAATAGCATTTATTTATCTCAATTTATACCTTACAATACTTGTTAATATTTTATCTAGAAATTTCACATTCACTATTCTATCTACAGTTCTATACGTCTTGGTCTTCCTTAACCTGTAATAAAATACCATTAATATTATATCAATATCATCGTTAAAACTTTTATACCTATTTTTCCTGTTATTTGCCTTCCTTATGGATTATTTTTAACCGTTGTCATCGACTTTTATTTAGATCTCAACCAAATCTCAACGATTTACAGATTCATGAGATTAACGCATAGATAAATGAAACAAGTTTAGATTGGAAAGTGCCCATAAGAACAATGTAACCACTATTTTGCGCTATTCTTGCAATGGTCGCAACCCAAAGCTTTTGATAATTTCGGATCTTTTCCGGAATTATGTCGCCAAATATTATTTATTCAAATTTATTATTATTTTCTTTTAATTTTATAAATAAAATGCAGTGTGTTGCATACAAAAAACTTTATTTTATATAAGGACAAGTATGTGAAATACCTATGAAACATTGGAAACCGTCGTTACGCCACGATCCAAGATGGTTTTTGCAGTTCACAGTTCACAACACAGTTTTTTAGTTTTTAAAGCCACTTTTTCATAATTATCACGGGTTTGAGCATGTAAAATTTAAATTGAACTCACAAGATAGTAATAATTACTTTGGGAATGGACGCTTTAAACACTTTTCGGTATTTTTTCAATAAAGGCGGTTTAAATTTTGAAAGATTTTATAATTTTTGAAGATACTGACTTTGGCATGAGAAAATTATTTCTGTTATTGTTTGGCGGTTGTCCGTAGCAACGGTTATAGCAGCGCCAGATCGCGTACAACGCACAGTAGTTCCCCTTAATTAGCTGCGCGGTCATAACTGTTAGATATCTAGATATAGCTTGACTGCACCTTTTTTCATAGAAATTGATAACAAATGCTAAATAATTGTATATAAAAGATTTAATGTAATATGTATTAAAAAAATTGGGCCCAGTTTGTGTGAATTGCATTTTAAGTTCTAACTATTCGGAAAGGTATACAGATTATGTTTGCACATATGTACATGTTTTTTCATATTGAAGAGGTCAAATTTATTTTAAATGTTGAAAAAATTAAAGAGACAGTTGTTTCATTTAATAAATATAATTTTACTGTCAATTGATATACAGTGTGTCCACCAAATAAGTTGACACGAAGGGGAAAAAATAAGTTACTTTTATTTTAAGACAAAATGTCAGTCTTTAACCACCCGGTATAAGATCCGGCGGCAATTCGCGGCAGCCAGTGGCAATTAATTTATATGCAATATACTTTAAGCAACAAGTATTGTCATGCCGTTTAAGAGGATTTGAAAGGGAAAGTAGTTAAAAGTCTTAAAGAGTGACAAGCAAAAATGTAAAAATACTAAACCAAACCATAAACTAATATTACTTAGGTTTAATTAAGTGCAAAATAGAAAAAACAGTTCTTTTTACCTTCTTTTCGAACGTCCATTACAGAAAAGGCAACAGCTTTTATCAATTTTAATAAAATAAGTAATTAATTGGCGTTATCTGAAAACTGTTTATGTCGGCTTGATACCAGTAGCAAAAATGTGACATTTCTAATAAAAAAAAGCGCTACACTAGGCTTACTTGATTTTGTTATTTATTATGTATCGTTTACAGGGGAATATAAGAAAAGTATTAGCAAAAGTTGCATGCAAACATTTTGAAACTGATATTTCTAAGTAATGACCTATCTGGGAACCACTGTGCAACGGTCGCGACCCAAAACAATTATATATTTTGACGAGCTTTCCAATCTAAATTTATTTCCTTTATCTATGGATTAACGTTTGTTTGACGCACGAGCATGGATGTCACATAGAAAAGAGCAGTGTTACCAGAAATGTTCGAATGAATTTCTTCAACGGAGTGTTAAAATACCCGTAAAAAAATAGAGTGGATGCGACAAATGACCCAGGTAATAGATGTCATTTAAAGAACTAAATCCCTCAAGTGGCATTGAGCAGGACACCTAGCAATAAGGACGAACTAAAGATGGTTCAACAGAGGAATTAAGAGATCTAGAAGGAAACCAAACCTATATTAGGAAATTAGCAGGGATAACTTGGACACGCATAGCCAACAATAGACATCAAAGGGCCCAATTGCAAAAAGATTATATAAATATGTAATGGTGGCTATAAAAAAATGGTAAATTGTTGAATAATCTGGAAATAATAATGATACAAAATTTTCTAATGTCTCGCTTGATCCATTAAACTAGTTCAAATACTTAATCCCTTCCCAACTCGTTAACTCATTGTACAGAAGAGCATCCGATGAAATACCGAAATGAAACAACGAGAATTAAAAAGGGAGAAAATCTACAATAACTGTCGGCCTGTATAAATGGGACGCTGGCCCTGTGTAACTATAAAATTACTGTAAAAGCACGCCATAACAATACGGCTGGAAATTAAATCACGTACGGTAAACAGCGAAGGGCGTGTTAACTGCCGGTATTCATATTTAATTGGAAATGCGACGGCTACAGGCCCAATCCTAATTTGTTCCTTTTTTTTCCGTTTTGTTTGGAGCATCAGTTTTTTTAAAGAAGTTGTTACGTCCAGCGCAGCGCACAGAAGAGTCTATGTCAAGACATGACTAAAAATATGATACCACTGAAAAAAATGGCATCGGAGATTGGAAATGAAAATCTCAAATTTTATATGTATGGCCCGAACTCTGGAATTTCGACATAAAAACGTTACGCTTTCAAAGCGGTAAGCGAAAGTATTCGATTAGCGGAACCCAAGCAGTCGATTTTGGTATACTCGTTGCCGTGCGAATCGTTTTCTGGATACGCGTTGATCACATATTGGCAGCAATTTCTCAGGTATCTAATAGTTTACCAATAGTCAAATGTAAATAAAACGATGAAAAATGTCAATGTTACGTGAATTTCATAACCTATTATTGAGTTATGTCAACCTATTTTTCTATGGATATGTATAATTCTTATTATACGAGGGAAATATTGAAGTCTCTTCTCAACATTTTCGATGTTTTAAACAATATTTATAGCTGCCAAGTCGTAAATTAACAATTACCTTATTGAGGAATTTATAGAAGAAGAACGTACTTTTCACTAGAGAGCAAGAAGACGCACAAAATCACAATTTTTTTCTATTTTTACTGACAGTTTGACAAGCAAAACGATCCTTTAAGGTAGCCGTTTTCAAATCAGTTAGCGCAATGGGTAAAGACGCTAAGCGTGTCAGATGAGAATACCCAAATCGGTAGTTAAGTGCGCGCCAAGAGGAAATTAACGTCATATACACTGAGCGTCTAAAAGCGCTTAGCGTTTTCTAACTTACAGAATTCTTAACTTTGATATAAAAACATTACGCTTTCAAAGCGGTAAGTAAAAATATTCGATTATCGGAACACCAAGCCATAATATACAGGGTTTTCCATTAAAAAAATCATCCCGATCCAACCCTCTAGGAATTAAAATATTTTCCTGAAATACATTTTCGTACATACTTTAGGTTTGTACTTAAACAAAATTCTCAAGTTTTTTATTCTAGGAGCTACAGATGCCTGAAGGACTATTGCCGGGCGCTGTACGTCTAACTTTAAGCACAAATAAATCCAAAATCAAACCAATAAGACAGAAGTTCGCATTAACGTTTCACTAAAACCGTTTTAGCTCCCCTTCAATATCATGCCCTACAAAGGAAATTTGAGACTTACCCTATTGACACTCCGAACCAATGGGCAACTCCGAACCAATGGGCACTTACCCTAGTATCCTACAGGCAGAAATCTACGCTATCGAGAGATGCGTACAACTTATCTTAGATAGGAACTATCGGAAACAAGAAATAGCCATCTTATCTGATAGTCAAGCAGCGTTAAAGGCGATCAACTCAGTATCAATCAATTCGAAATTGGTCAAAGAATGCATAGAGAAGCTGAATAAATTAGGCAAAGAAAACAAAGTCCTCCTACACTGGGTGCCTGCTCACCAAGGGATAGAAGGCAATGAAAAAGCAAATAATCTAGCTAGGAAAGGAGCGAACACTCCACTAACTGGACCAGAACCGTTCTGCTTTCCAAGTGGTAACCAACTCAAGGCGGAACACAAGAACTTGGAAGATTCCATCCGCAACCTAGAATGGAAATCTTGCAATGGTCTAGGACACTCGAAGAAGTTTCTGAGGGCTTATGATCAAGAAAAATCACAGATCTTCCTGGGTCTGAGTAAGAACAATCTTCGGTTGTCACGGGTTTTTAACAGGACACTGTCTCCTCAATGAACACCTCAGTAGATTGAAACTAAGAAGAAACGGCGAATGCAGATTCTGTGGGGAAGATGGTGAAACACCAGTACACCTCATCACTGAGTGCACCGAGACGACAACCATTCGTGCCATGAATTTTGGTACGACTGATATTGGAGATGGAGAACTACCCTCTATAAAACCGTCCCAGATACTGGCTTTTGTCAAAGCCCTGGGACTGTATGATGAGTTATGATTCAAGAAAGGGGGACACAATGGATCTGTAAGGTCGAAGTGATTAACCCCCCTCCCACTCATTCAAAATTCTAAAAAAAGTCTACCCTATTGACTAAATTAAGCGGTCGAACGCACAGGTCTGCTTAAATTATATCTACCATAAGTAATGAAATTTTAAATAAACTTGGCGAAATATGGATCTTGTTAATTGAAGATTATTTTATATATGGGGGGAAATTAAAATAACTTTCGTTGCACATCATAATACGACCACCAGCAAACGCCATAAGACGACATGGTGTCATTGATGACGTGCAACGAAAGTTGTTTTAATTTCCCTTTAGTTCATATTAAATAAACTTTTAGTCACGTGATTAACGTTGACTGGCACCAGCGTTGCCCACTTTTATATATTTTCTTTTAATCAAAATATTTTAGGAAACAAAAATAAATTAATTATAAATATATAAACAGTTTTTATTCACATCAACAAAACTGACCTTCTTAACCTATACATTTCTGGATCTACTTACATTTTATTTAATTATATTTTTCTTTTTGTTTTAATTTAGCAATATGTAAACCGAAACCAAAAAGAATAAACATATGTACTGGTAAAGAGTTAAGGAAGATGTGTGCCCCGCCAGTATGTTTTAAGGAAGTAGAAGTAAAGAAGAGATTTGGACTTCTAAAATTCCTAGGTAATATAATATACTTATATTTAAGTAAAGAAGCAATTTTAAATCAATAAGATACAGGTAGTATATCATCATCATCATCATCATCATAATTATCATTATCATCATCATCATCATCATCATCATCATCATCATCATCATCATTATCATCATCATCATCATTTTCAGCTTATTCAACCATTTTCAAGTATGGTGTAACTTCTCTCACATATTTAGATGCTATCTTTGTAGGTGTCTTTTCAGTTTCAATTTAAAAGTAAATGCAGTTCTTCTTTTTTCCACGCGGTATACTCGAGAGCAACATTTTCTTAAGTCGTTTTCAATCCAATGAAAGCAAAAACTATCGCCGAATTCAGACTTTATCAAAGGAAATAAAAGAAAAAGTCTTATATTATAGGCTTGGTACATTTCAGTTGATTTCAACAAATTCCGACCGCAGCGCTTCAACGGCAAAAATCAAAAATTATCAACACATAGTTAGCATTAAAATAGTATTTTAATCGTGGTTTTATCATAATATTTAGGTATTTTAGTTTTTTGCTAGTGCAGTTATTGAGACTATAAAATACTCAGGTACCTATACACGAAGTTTGTGTAATGTAACGCTGTTTCGGGTAGTAAAAAATAAGTGAAAAAGAATTCGAACTAGGCGTCGTGTTGTGTTGTGACAATTTCAAATGTTAATAAAATTGCCGACAAAATGGTAACGCGTAAAGGAGACCGTAATTAAAGCGTTGTTGGGTGCAATAACATTCAATAACTCAACTTTCCCGGACATTCAACTCGAAAACCGAAACAACATTTATAGCTTCATCATTTCTCACACCGATTTGATCACTAGCAAAAATGGATTCTTCGAGGAAACAAGTGATTAAAAACAAAGTACTCGTTATATAATCAAGAAATTAAATAGACATACTATGAGAGGATAAAATATAATTTGTAATATTAATGTATACTTTTCTAATCGACTAGTGATTAAATGTTTTATGAATATCTTCTAAAATTATAATTATGTACCTTTAAATTTTTTTGTTATAGCCGAAATAGCCCCAATTATACCCCACTAGCAAAACCCGTGATTAAAACTCTGCTCGCTACCGTAGTTGAACTCATCTATTTTTTTTTTAATTGAAATAATATTTTTTTTCTATAGCAACTATTAAAATTGCCTTATATCTATCAAAAATAGTAGATAAAATAGTACTTTAACCGCAAGGGTAGATTAAATGATACTTTAGCAGCGAGGATAGGTTAAACTTTTTATTTCTTCTCGCACGTTTTTTAATTGCTTTCATTTTTGAAAATTTTTGTATTGTTTTTCATAACTTATTCGGGATTTAAATGGAAGTAGTTTGGATACGGCGTTTGTCGCCTCAGCCTGAATATCTGTTGGTAAATTACTTATTTCGTTTTGAGCCATTTCTTGCTCCAATTCAATCAGCAATCGACACGAAAGAGAATTAAAAAATATTGACTCAAAACTGACAACTAAAGAGACAGCTTTATTTATTTGTCAAATTACATAGAAACAAACGCCAACCCAGCACAATATTTTTTCTATTCGTAATAAATTCTTTGAAATAATAAAAAAATATTGTTTTATGCGCGACGATAAAATTGCATAATCGTCTCCCGAAATTAATTCACTCCCGATTTCATCGCTCGTGAATAAATCTTTTTATACCATAATAATAATAATACCTTAATATACCATTTTATCGTCTTGTATAAAAAATAACTAATAATACAATTTAGACCTTCTGAAGATATCAATATATTTATTTTTTTTACGATATTCTCCGATGGTGGCAGCACCGGCGCGGCGGAGAATGCATCAAGCCTATAATGCAGACTCTAACTGAAACTGTACGTTAATAAGCGATGCGTAATTTCAAAACTTTCAAACATTTCCAACAACTAATTGATTTTAGATTTACAATAATTAATTCATACAAAGGGACGTTGGAAGTCGAAAACAGCACAACTATCAGCCGCCACTTAATTCCGAATAACTTTGAGGCGTTTGTCGTCGTCCTTCTGTCACAACCGCCTGCCTGCCCGTTGTTAGGCGGCGGCGACTAGTTTAGGAAACCGGTCCAACTAAGTTTTTGCGAGGGGAGTTTAATAATGAGACGAAACGCTGGCTTTCGTCCCACCCATCCGGTTGTCAAGGCGCCTCGTAATTGTTTCGAAAATGGGGGAAAATTCGAATTTCCGCCTGCTGCCTTCGTCTTTGAGAAGGGAATTCGTTATAATTTTGGAAATAGCTCGGTTCGGTTCACTTTTATAATACATAATTGTGGGATTTTTTTACAGGTACGGACGAAAAGTTTGTAATGAAGTCCGTATATTTTTTTATTTAACCGGTTAAATGCTAGGCGTGAACATAAATCAAACATAAAACATAAAAGTACCGTATCTCCGTTTTTGATTTTAAATAAGTATAAATCATGGTCGCAGAGATTTGATTTAAAATAAGTCTAAACCGTATTTCTGATTTATGAGTATAGATAGTTAAAAACCGAGCATTTAAGTTTTTTTATACCTGACCGTGAATAGACAACCAGACCGTTTCGTTTTGATCCGACGCCGATTTTCTTAAGTTTTCTTTATACCTGACCGTAAATAATTAGTGTGCCTGGATTCCGGGCTGCTGTAGACGATTCAGAAAACCAGACCCTTTCGGTTGATCCGACGCCGATTTACTTAAAAAAGAGATTTTGCGATATTTCATGTTTTATTATTTTCTTCATATTTTATTTATTTGAAGATATTGGATTCGTAATTAATTTATTTAAATAAACCTCGTTATGGAATATATTCGACTTTAACTGGCTTTTACCCCATTTCCCTGGATTCTCCACTGTAGAAAAGCTACCGTATTGGCCGAGGTGGTCTCTCAAACACTTTAAACTTTGGGGGTGGCGCCCTAGAACAAAAAGACCGACTGTTAGGCGTTAGTAATAGCTCTCTAGGAAAAAAGGCTGTTACAAGTTATTACTCTTAATACTAGTAAAAAAATATGTAGGTGGCGCCCCCTACAAGTAAGAGTCATATTGGCATCAAAATCAAATTTCTTAGGTCAAAAAACTGCCAGACGCCAATTTTCATCCAAATATTAACGTTACTTCCGAAATTATTTGGAAAAAATCAAAATAAAAATAAAATTTCTACACCCTGTATCTGCGAAACTAAGCATTTTAGGACATACATGTATACAACTTTTTTACTTATTTTTATCTGCCGAAATTGATATTGGAAGATATTTAGGGCAACTAATACACATCTTAGGATCTCTACTATCAGAAATCAACCGAAGAATTAAGTTAGCGTGGAGGACTTATGGAAGAAACTTCTTCTTCTTCTTCTTTCTCAGCCTGGTTCTATCCAGTGTTGGATATAGGCCTCTTCTAGGTTTTTCCATGCTTCACGATCTCTAGCCAATCTTATCCATTGTCTTCCCGCCACTGCCCTGACGTCATCGACCCATCTCTTTTTTGGTCGGCCCACACTTCTTGTTGTTCCCCTAGGTCTCCATAGGACGACTTTTTTGGGCCATCGGTCTGGATCCTGTCTTGCCACATGTCCTATCCATTGCCACTCTAGACTTGCCACTCTTTTAACGACATCTATTAATTTTGTTTTTTGACGTATATGAGTGTTCCGTATTTTTTCGCTAATGCTGACTCCCAGCATGATTCTTTCCATGGCTCTTTCTGCTACTCGTAGTTGTTCTGCTGTTTTTGGAGTAATTGCCATAGTCTCTAAGCCATACGTAAGCACAGGTAGAATGCAGCTGTAGTAAGCCTTTTTCTTTAGGTTGATGGGCACCTTTCTATCATTGAAAACATCGCTCATATTTCCAAATGCTACCCATGTCAAATGGATCCTGAGTTTGATCTCCGTATTTTGGTTCTCCTTACCCAGCTTGATTTTATGACCTAAATATATATAATGTTCTACGTTTTCAATAACAACGTTGTCTACGGTAATGTTATGGCTATTGTTGCTCATTATCTTGGTCTTCTTCAAGTTCATTTTAAGGCCAATTTTCTGGGACTGGTCATTTAGCTCCTTTAGCATGGTGTTCAGTTCTTGAATGTCAGTGGTCAGCAAGACAATATCGTCTGCGAACCTAAGATGGCTAAGGTGTACCCCATCGATGTTTAGACCTCTATTTTCCCATTCTAATTTCTTGAAGACATTTTCCAGTGCCAGTGTAAATAACTTGGGAGAGATGGTATCTCCTTGTCTCGCACCCTTGCCGAGTGGTATTTTTTTCTGTTTTGAGGTCATCATCTAATTTAACTTGGAAGGTTGCACTGTCATAGATATTTTTAATAATGGAATAATATCTGGAATCAATTCTCGCGTCCTCCATTGCAGCTAGAAATGACCAGGTTTCAATGTTTCGATGGAAGAAACTTAATCATATTTAAATCTAAAATGCCATTCTATCCAAAAAAAAACATTTGATCAATTTGTACTATCAGCCATGACCTATGCATGAGAAACCTCGACACTTAAAACGGACATCATAAAGAAACTGCGATAAACAAACGCTCAATGAAACGAAATATGCTGGAAATAACCAAGAGAGACCGTAAAAGAATAGAGTGGATACGACAAAAGACCCAGGTAATAGATGTCATCCACAGAGTCAAATCCCTCAAATTGCAATGGGCAGGATACCTAGCAAGAAGAATCACCGGTATACAACAGATGGACTACAAAAATTACAGCATTGTACCCACGAATGAATTAAGAGACCTAGAAGGAGACCAAACCTAAGATGGTACTCTGATATTCGGAAATTAGCAGGGATGACTTGGGCCCGCAGAGCCAACAATAGACAAATGTCAAGATACCTTAAGTTGTCAACCTATAATTTGTGAATGTCAAATTGTATTTTCTATACCTTAGGCTTTTGCGTGATTCGAACAAGTTTTAATTTACAAAATGCATTTCGGAGCCACTATGTTAAATGTGCATTTAAAATACCCACCCACTTATTAGCCATTTAATTTAAGTGGTTTTTATTCTCATCAATATCTACAATATTCAAGACTAAAGGATGCCAAACAGGTCCAAGACCTAATATTATGGCACCTCAGTTTACAGTAGTGTTGAATACAAATCACAACAATTTTATAATACTTAATTACTAAACCTTAACTTTTAAAAAAAGAGAAAAAAAATACTTAATGTCCATATTGCAATTACTTAAGCATCATTAGAAAAATTAGTAACGTTTCTCTTAACTCTACTTTTAAATACGGGATAGGATACAATAAAAATATCTATGTTATGGAATAATTCGTTATACGCAGTCTGAATTCGGTTTAGTGGTGAATTCTTATCTAAATTAGTATTGTAAAGATTCTTAGAAAACAAATAACTTCCACTAAAATTACGCTGGGGAACGTTAAAATTATAACTTTTTCCAACAAAATTGAAACATCGTATTTACTGTTGAGTAATTTATGTAAAAAGCAAACGTCAGCACAGGTGCGACGCTGCTCAAGTGTAATCAACCCAAATTCCTGACGTAAGAGATATGTGTTCGCATAATAATTATAAATGTTATTTTTTTTTAAATCTAAAAATCGTGCAAAATTTATTTTGTATAATTTCTAATCTTGTTTTATATACAAAGTATTGCGGGGACCAGACCACCGAAACAAAATTCATCCTGGTACAAATATATGCAAAGTACATAGACTTTATAGATTACAGGGATGAGATAAATTTGCACGATCTTATAACAAATCCAAAGAAGCGATTACATTTACTAGCAACATAGTCAATATGTTCATTGATAATAATTTTTTGACCGAAAATGACGCCGATTTATTGCCCCAATTAGCTATTTATTTAATTATTATTTTTATTATGCTGGAAATAACCAAGAAAGACCATAAAAGAATAGAGTGGATACAACAAAAGACCCAGGTACTAGATGTCATCCACAGAATCAAATCCCTCAAGTGGCAATGGGCAGGACACCTCGCTAGAAGGACGGACAACAGATGGACCTAGAGGAAGACCGAACCAGAGATGGTTCCTAATGATATTAGGAAATTAGCAGGGATAACTTGGACCCTCATATCCAACAATAGACAACCAATGGGTCCAACTACAAAGAGATTATCTAAATATGTGAAAGAGGCTACACCATAATTGTCAATGGTTGAATAATTTCAGAATGATGATGATGATGATGACACAAACGTGAGCGGTCGGGATTTTATGTATCATTTTATGATATTATGGATAATGACATTATGTATCATATATCTTGTCTGTTTTCTTATATGTTTAAATACCAATTTGAATGCGAACTATTTTCAGGTTTTGGAATGAAATCTGCAGTAGCTGCAGCACTGGTTTACATTTCGTACGACATGGGTATATGGGGCACCACAGATGAAACCCAGGAAATGTACAATACCGCGTGTGCGATGTTCAAGGGTCCTCGGCCGAAAAAAAATACCAAATGGGATCCACCATCCTGCGAAGCTGAGAGCGATTTATTTCATGTAAGTAAAAACTGATTAGTAATTGTTGAACTGAAAAAAAACATTCAATCAAAAGTAAACTATTTTTTTCTCTAATTTTTTAGATGTAGTTTGTTAGACAAACAATACAAAATGCATTAACAGAACATATTCAAGTGTTGAAATACAGGGTATCCCAGAAATAAGTGCAAGTATTTTAACTGGTAGTATAGTTCAACACCAGAAACACGCCTATGAGGTTTTTTTTCTCAAAAAAAAATTTTGAAAATTCGAAATTTTTTGAAAATGTTTTTGATTTTTTTTTAGTTTTAATTAAAAAAACATAATTTTTTGATAATATGGCAACATAGGTATTAGATAAAATTTACAAGAAAGAAAATCCAGAAAAGATTGGTTGTCAAAAAGTGGTTCTCAAAATTTTAGCAAAAAATATTTTTTTTGGAAATTTTTTCAAAGTAAAATAACTCCGTTATTTTGGACTTATTTGAAAAAATCTACCACCCCTTAAAATACTTGCACTTATTTCAGGGACTCCCTGTATAGAGCACAATATTCTTATAGAATGAACATTTCTAAATTTTATACAGTATGATCGAAAAAAAATGCTTGTAGTTGGCCTGGAAATAACGATCGATGTCACTTCTCATATAAATTTAAATAAATATAAAATGACACCAGATCATATTGTATAATTAGTTAATCTATATTACACCTACAGGGTTTTTCAAAAAACATGTGCCATCTCTCGTGGGGAGATTCCTCACTCTCAGGTTTATTTTTCATATCAATATTGGTCCGATTCTGCTTTGTTTCGTAGCTACAGGGTGTTACACTCTTAGGGGTCTTAATATTTTTTTTCGATTTATTCTAACTTTCTGCCAAATGCTTTTTGCGGTTTCAATGAAATTTTGAAGGTTAAATTTACTATAAATGCCACATATTTATACGCCACTGACTTTTTTCTCTTGTTAGCGAAATAGTGTAAGCAGTTTAAGAGATATTTGTACGATTTCGGTCTCCTTAATGAGATAAACGCAATTTTATTAATTTGCCTTGATGCAAAACCAAAACCATTAAAAAAATTTGATATCATTAACTTGTGAAAGTTTTAAATAAGTACTCATTGATTCCTCATCAAAAAATATGAAAAAAAGTTCCTATAAACATGGATATGGAAATGCATAGTTTTAGAGTTACAGGATGTTAAAACTTTTTAAAATTAGGTTTTTTTTTTTTAAATTACTGTAGGTTGGACTAATAGTAATAATAATATTTAATAATAAATTTAATTTTATTGATTGTGATTAATAAAATTGCGTTTATCTCATCAAGGAGGCCGAATTCGACAAAATATCAAGAGATAACTTTTAATTGGTATTAAACGGCCTACACAATTTTGATATCAAAAGAAAAAAGTGGCGCACATGTTTTCTTTTTTTGGAAAATATTCCAATGATAACCCATATGGACGTCCCTGATGAATTTATCGACACTTTTTTAGCATTAAAATATGTAGCACTTATAGTAACTTTTGTCCTCAAAATTTCATTCAAATCACTAAAAGTACTTGGAAGAAAATGATAATAAATTGAAAGATTATTAAGACTTTAACACCCTGTAGCTACGAAACAAAGCAGAATCGGACCTATATTGATATGAAAAATAAATCATATTTTTACGTAAGGAACCTTCCCACGGGAGATGGCACATGTTTTTTGAAACATTGTATATTTATAATAAGTTGTATATTTATAATTAATTTATTTTGGTTTTCTGAAATATTTTGATTAAAAGAAATATGTAAAAGTGGGCAACATTGTGCCGGTCAAGTTTAATCACGTGACTAAAAGTTTATTTGATACGAACTATATTTAACCTGGTTTTATAGGAAAATACAGTCTTAAAAATTAGACAAAATGTCAAGTAAAATCAGGGCTGGCATGATTTAAATCATGATTTAAATCGTGATTTAAATCAAGTTTGTTAAATCAACTTTTTATTGAAACTTTATAATAAGTCAAAAAGTAACTGTAAAAGTTAAAAAAAATATGTCCTAGAAAACTAGAAAAAATATTTTTATAACAGATATAACAGATTAAATCGAAAAATAATTGTAAATGTTATAAAACTATCTATTCATCGATTTAAATACTCGATCGATCTTTGAAGTAATTTCGTGTGAATCCATTAGACCGCTAAACGCAGAGATTTATTTTAAAATTTATGTATAAGTGACAAAAATTCCGTGTTCGAATACACAAAGTAGTGTTCAGTGTAGAATTCAGTGTTCATTCACAAAGTCTAGAGCCAGAACTAGGTTCTTCTGATATAGAGACTATATCTTCATTCCCGAGAATCAATAATCGTTGTCAGAAAATGTGTTATGTGTGTATATTTTTTTTGAAACAGAGTTGTATGTTTCCAAATTCCTACCGACATTTTGATCTGCAGTAAATACTTTACACTTTGACATAAGATCATACATACTAATTTCATTCTTGACTTAAGGCTATTTCCGAACAATAGTGTATTGTTTTATTAGGAGTAAAAATTGTACTTTTTTTGACGATGCTGTACCTTTGAAGGACCAAACAGTGTTTCGTCCCATGGACAAAAATCAAAAAATAAGTTAAAATTTACTAATATCTGAATATATAATTTTATACTTATAGCAATGCTCAACCATCCTGTATATTATTTTTCATAAACAGCGTTTTTGTTAGCAAATATTTTCACTAAAAATAAATTTTGCGATCATTACCTCATCAGTGAAAAGAATAACATTCATAGTAGTTATGTATAATACGTGGAGTTAAACGGGTACGTACTTAATTGAAAGCCACTATGGATATTGTTAAACAAGGTATGTACTTTAAATTTATTTCCAAACAAGTTCGTGATTGTTTAGTTTTTATTTATTTTTAAGATGATTCTTAAATGGGTATAAAAATTTTACGTTTTCAAACTTCAAAAGGCATTTAAAAAACATATCAAAACATATCGTATTTATTGAATATTTTGTTGCCATATTCTACACTTTTAATTTTTGTATAGTTCACCTGCGTCTGCTTGCGACGAACTTATTTTATAATACTTTTCAGATGGAGTAAAATTGATAAGCAATGCCGATCTGGCTAATACTTGGCTTGATCATAAAGACAAGAACTCAAAATTATTTGTATTTCAAAAAATATGTTCTTATTAGATATTGATGAACCTTCCAGTCAAATGAGACACCACTGGTGCCTGAAAAAGTCCACTATGTTGGAGCGAAACGTCGCATAAAAAAAGTGTCCATCTTTCAATTTATTATATAATCTCATACCCAAGAAAAGGAAAAAATAATATATGGATATGCTGTATTAAAGAGGTAACTATTAACATCCGAACCCCTCATAGCGACAAAATGAACAGTAACAACGCGAAAAAGTAACATATTAGAAAATGATGTACAGAAATATCTTATATGTGAGGATACTTCATCTACCTGATTTGGATACTATAAATTTGGAAGATTCTGTCAGCAGTAATTCTTCTGAATCAAAGTAGTTACGATCTATGCATTTTGTTGTCCTAAAGTAAATTTATAGTATCTTAAGTTTTTTTTTTAATTAAATATAACATTAATGTTTCTTTTTCATTAAACAAAAACATTTTTATCTTATCTTACGTATTAGGCTTATATTGTAGGAATCATGTTCTAATGTTATTTCAATTCTTTTTTATCACAGGAATTTATTTAATACTTACACCGTTTTCATACTATAAATTATTATTTGCTTAGATGGAACACAGCTCCAATATTTTTATTATTTATTAGATTTTTTTTCATAAACGTGGGACTAAGAACATCATCATTTAGTACAATGAGAGTACTCATCATTTGTGTCAAATAAACCTAGTTTGAATAAATTGCTTACAATAAAAGAGAAGTTTTGGATTTTTGTCCTCTAGAGCCATATGTTCGAAGCACTGTGGACCAACGTAAAGCTATTCCGACGTTACAGGGAGGCACAAAAAGTACATTTTTACTCCTAATAGAACATACTACTTCTTTTAAAATATTACAAATAATTTTTTAATCAATTTCAAACATTGCATATAATATGAACAGTAATCGAGCAACAATTTGTACACTCGTTGAATTTGACACTTAATATCAGTTTAATAATATATTTTTGTAGTTTTGTGCTTAAGCGTAACAGACTTTACTTTTATGCCTAGGCGTTAAAATGACAAAAGTTAATATTTTTGAGATGTTTGAAAAAAAATCCTTTTGATCTGAAGCGAGCGACTTTTTTGCGGAATATATTGGTGACCGACACGTGGAAAAATGACACGCGCCGTAGAATTGTTAATGTTATCGGTATCGGGCAGAGTTATAAAGATTTAGCCATTTAGGATAGGACTTTAATTGGAAATAAGTCCTAGTCATTTGGAAATTCGATTTAAATATTGTTTTGAATTAAAATCAAAAAAATCTGATTTTTTTTTTTTTTTTAAAAATCATGATTTTTTCCAACCCTGAGTAAAACTAATGACAAAAATCTCTTTGCAGCAATCAAGCTACGATCCGTACGGACACTGCGACTTGCCGCCATTCAGAGCTGAGGATATTTCGTTGAAGTTTCAAAGGCTTTGGAACGGAGCTATTTCAAACATATTTTCTGGAATAGCCCATTTTCCGAAAAACGTCATAGACAAATTGGGAGGAGGATCATCATCCGCTAAAGGAGCAGCGGAAGATGAAACGAACAAGAGCCCTGTTTGTGTATCTTACAACAGCTTAGATCCAGAAGAGAAAGAAAAGGTTATGCCTAAATACAAATGAATTAAACATAAAATTTATATCAACGCTATTAATTATTTTTCTGTCAATTCAGTGCTGAGGATTTAATAAAAATCTTACAATTTTTATATTTTATAAGATTGGTTGCATAATATTGTCAAAAAATATTAGATTAAATATACACTCGTGGGCAAAAAAAACCAGCCACTAAAAACTAGTCACAATTTCAAAGTTGGATTTCTCGCGAACTACTCACTAGATTTTGATGATTTTTTTTTAAATTGTAAATTAATTCCTTCTTAACGGATGCTACGTCAGCAATTTTTATTCCGAATTTATTTTGAGCATATACAGGGCACAACAATAAGACGAAGTTTTTTGCCTAAACTTTGTAACACCATGTAGGGTGCAACAGCTGTAGTAGCTATTGCTAAATCTAACCACATTATAGCCTCATCTTTTGTGAGCATTTTGTTTTTTTAATCACGACATTATCTCTGTTTGTATTGGAGATACGCTGCTTTAAAATAAACGCCTCGAAAAAAGGTTTAAAATCAAACCAAACATCAGAACGTAGACGTAAACTAACTAAAACATGAAAATTAAAAAAAAGGTAAAGACATTTTAAGGGACTAATATCTAGTGTCCACTTGCCTGGTGAAATTTCCTGTTTCCATATACCGATAGCTACTACCGCTGCTGCACCCTACAGGGTGTTACAAAGTTCGGGCAAGAAACTTCGTCTTATTGTTGTGTCCTGTATAAGCTCAAAATAAGTTCGGAATAAAAATTTCTGACGGAGCATCCGCAAAAAGGAATTAATTTACAATTTAAAAGAAAAATCATCAAAATCTAATGAGTGGTTCGGGAGAAATCCAACTTTAAAATTGGGTCTAGTTTTTAGTGGCGGGTTTTTTTGCCGGTGAGTTTATATAGAGAAATCAATAGTGCTAAAATCAACGCTCTTTCGGAACTGAACGTCGCTTGTGTTGTGACAATTTTAAATGTTAATAAAATCGTCGAAAAAATGTCGAAAAACGTGTAAAGGAGGGCGTGGTAAAATCATACAGGGTGTTCAAAATTCTACACCAAACTTTCTGAAATATAAAATAATTTTTTTTTTGTTATTTTAAATGGAATACCTTTTTTTAATAGATGGAGAATAAAGAAATGAACATTTTTCGTAATTAGGGTATTTCAAAAATTGTAACGGCTTGGCAGATACTCGCGATATTATTCCCTATGGCTCTTTCAACGGTAAAATACGAGAGAAGAATCATTAGGTGGCTTTGATAAAAGTTTACTCTGGAAAATGCCAAATGAAATATAAAACCGCGAATATTTGCGAAACCGTTAAAAATTTTGAAATACTCTAAATACATAAAAATGTAAATTTTTTAATTCTCCATTTTCTAAAAAAAATATACAGGGTGTTCCATTTAAAAAAAACAAGAAAACTTATTTTATATTTTAGAAAGTTTGGCATAGAATTTTGTATGATTTAATATTACGATATTTATAGTAAAGTAAGTACAGACCATCTAACATAAATACATAATATAGTTTTGATTTCAGGACAGTTCTTGTATTTTTAATACATTTTTTAAGAATGAAAAATATACATCATTTTTTATTTATTTATTGAAATATTATAATAAACTATCGAAATATATCTACTCATATCTTAGGATTATGTAAAGTGATCTGAAGGAAAGCCAAAAATGCAATAATATACAGGGTTGTTCTATTAAAAAAAAAATTATCCCGATCCACTCACACTTTTTTGAGCCACCCTGTAGAAGTTAAAATATTTGCCTAAAATACATCCTAGTACATACTTTAGGTTAGCACTTAAACAACATTTCCAAGTTTTTTTATTCTAGGAGCTACAGATGCCCGACGCACTATTACCGGACCCTGTATATGCCGGTTGTTTACAATATACCACGCCTATTAGATCATATTATAATAGAGCCATATAAAGCTAAAAATTCGTATTTAACAAAAAAAGTATATCTTAAAAATATGCTTCACATGCTTATTTTAAAACTTTAATCCTCCCAACAACAGAAATATAAAAATATAAAGCTATAAAATAAATCCTACCTTACTATAAAACTGCTGAAACGGAACCAGTACACTTAAACCGCATTACACTACTTTAAAACTAACGCAAAATAAAAACAAAACTAAAAACTAAGCTTGGTATTATTGTAGAATAAAAAAACAAATATTCACGTTTTTTACAAATCACGAGCGCCGGTTGCTAGGATTAGCTATTTCAACGCCAACTTTCTGCAACGATTTGAAAGAAAGCATCGATAGTAGGATAATTTAAAGAAATAGAAATATAAAAAATATCTAGGTGCATTCAAACGCATAAAAAATTTTGAGCTTATCATTTAATTGTATTATGTAAAACAGAATATTACAAATTATTGAATGAATTTCATGAATTTGTTATATTTGAAACAAATTATTTCGTGAAATATTCAATTGAATATATGAAAAACTTTTTTATTGTCTACATTTTGAGAAAAATACATTCTTTATAAAAAATTTTGCTTCTTCTAAAATGGTTAATACCGTCTATTAATGGATAAAGTCCTAAAAATCAAAAGACATATCTATGGTAATATAATTTCGATTTCATTCTTTGATAGATTATTGACACAATTTTAATTAACGTCATATTTTTTGCTGTTTTAAAATGTCAAAAAAACACAAAATTTATTTACCTAGTTGAATGCTACGGAAAAGGTGCTTATATTTATAGAAAAATGTGATACTTTACTAACGATGCCAAGTAGGAGTCCTATCAAAATCCCAAATGTTTCATATCAAAAATCACTCAGACGCCAATTTTCATCCAAATATCGACGTTAGTTAAGAAATGATTTAAAAAAAAATCGAAATAAAAATGAAACTTCTACACCCCGTATCTCCGAAACAAAGCATTTTAGGACATACATACGAACTTTTTTACTTGCTTTTATCTGCAGAATATGCTGCCATATTTCCCGTATACAATTTGGACCACCCTCTATAATGTCAAGTATATCACTGGTTTGCAGTGAATATCAATTTATTACAAATAAGCGTGCGTGATGTGAGCTGTCAATTGCAAAAGGTGGCGGACTTACAAACAATTTATTTAAAATTAATTTCATTAATATTACGCACAATTAAACAGACAAATTACATCATTATCAGACTAAAATACCAGTGCCAAAAAAAGGAAAAGACAAAATATAATTAAAAATCAAAGTGAGATCATAACTTATCTGATTATGATGCCCACTTCTTTAAGTAAATCATGAGACAGAATTCAACGATTCACCTATATTACAATTTTTGATACATGAAGAGATTGTATTCAGAAATATGTATTGTTTGGCAAATAGGTTTTTTCTTAGAATAGGTCCAAGAATCACTTCCTTAAATATTAGCATGTCATTAAGAAACACTCTGTATAAACGCTCAATTTATATTAATTTAGTTTTGATCATCTGTCTTCCCTTTAAGTCAAAAACCAATTATTGTAGTTTAATTATGATTACCGAAAATTTTACTTTTGTCTTTTTTAAAAGGGAGAAAATACCAAAATCTTGTTCTCCATAAAACGTCGACGCAGATATAATTAAATTACTTAACAAATTTCCCGAGTTTGAAACTTCAGAAATTGTTGGGAATTGTGATTTGTCAAAGAGTTAAGGCATTTTAGACGACAAAAATAAACAAAACACTTAAAAGTCAAAATTAAATTGATGGTTTTATTCGTTCGAGCTATTTATAGCGATACTATAAACAAATATTGACGAATATATTTCAAAACACAATTTAATTAAATGCATTGTTTAATTAAATGAGAATAGTTGACTTTATGCGATTTAATTTATATTTGTGTTAATTGATATTGACCAGAAAACATTCAAAAAATATTTAATAATACAACACCGTTACTTTTGATATTAAATTATAAATTCTGTTATAAAACTTTTTGAAGTATGGTTTGTACAGGGTGGACCATTTTGGTTGTTTTTATAGGGTATCGAGGAAACCGTGAGAAATATTCAAATTTTGATACTGCAGTCTCGGGTTCTTTTTTTGAAAAAATTACAATGGCGCAAACGGATCGTGGCTATCTTGATCGGTTTCGAAGCTACAAGGGGATTTACAAATTTTGTACTTTTTGAAGATGTTTAATAGTGAAAAATGAATTATACATTCTAAAAGCACTTTTCTGTGTAGAATGCAGTGGCGTAATCAGACTTTTTTCGAAAAAAATATTTCTTGAGATATTAACTATACTTAGGTTTTTTAAACAGAACCCCCTGTATATTTTTAGATTTTTGTAATCAGCTTGGCATGGGCTTCTCGAAAATATATAACAGTCTATATTTGTTTTTACTATTAATCTCAACATTTCAAATTTTTCTTAAAATATCCACTTAGTACATAGTAGGCCGCGCCGAGTAACAAAGTAAACGGTTGTCATGGTGATCGGAACATACTTTTGATGGATGCGGGACATTTCATTTCAACAGACTGAAGTGTGTGTATTTTAAATAATAAAAAAATGAGTAAATTTGAAACATTTGAGAAATATAATACGTTAGAATGTTATATTGAGTCTCACAAATATAAGCAAATGGCAGCTGATTTGTATTTTGAGCGGTATCCAGAGCGCGAGCAACCAATCCCAGCCATTTTTAAAAGGTTAGAATATAGTTTAAATAATCAATTTTGGGGATCTTTTCAAAAATCGCGTCTGAAAAATTGTCAGAAAGAAGATGAATAAAATCAATATATTAATGTCCTCCAAAAATTTGAAATGTTGAGGTTAATAGTGAAAATAAATATAGAGTGTTATGTATTTTCGAGAAGTCCATGCCAAAGTGAATAAGAAAATTTAGAAATATACGGGGGGTTCTATTTAAAAAAACATATGTATAGTTAATATCTCAAAAAATATTTTTTTCGAAAAATGTTTGACTGCGCCACTGCATTCTACATAGAAAAGAATGAATCTCCTCTAGAATGTATAATTCATTTTTCCGTGGTTGCTGAAATAAACAAACTATCAAACATCTTCAAAAAGTAAAAAAATTGAGAATCCCCCTGTAGCTTAGAAACCGATCAAGATAGCCACGATCCGTTTGCGCCATTGTATTTTTTTTAAAAGACTGCAGTATCGAAATTTGAATATTTCTCACGGTTTCCTAGATACCCTATAGAAACAACCGAAATGGTCTACCCTGTACAATACCATCGAAAAAAACAGCGTCAGCGATGGCTTTGAAATGAAGATCGCTGTGATTTTGTATACAAAATTATATGAAGAATGCCATCGATCGTCATTTCCAAGCCAGCTGCACACCGTTTTTATTCTATCATGCGGTATAACAAGAGAAATTATTACATTATATGTGAGATTATACAAAAGATGCCTGTTTTTAATTTCAGCTATAACATTTTTATCGTTATAGAGGTTGTCCTATAATTATAATGATTATCATTAATAAAACTGATCTAATTATTCTACAAATTGAATTTATTATACAGTATGTCCCCGGATTATCTTTACAAAAATGCATTCTTCATAAAAATGTTTGCTTGTTCTAAAATGGTTAATCCTGTTTATACTTTTCCAAAAAGTAATTTTAGAGAAAATTAAAAAGATTGATTTTTAGTTAAAAACCATAATATCTACATAAAACATAGGTAGCAGATTAAAATAGGCAATATAGGTAGCAGATTAAATTTACACGAAAGAAAAGATCCAGCGGTTCTCAAAATGTAAGTGAAAAATTATTTTTTTTAATTTTCAAAGCAAAATATCTCCGTTATTTTGGACTTATTTGAAAAACGAAAAAAAGAGAAAATATGTTTCTTTTATCGAGATCTACTACCCCTAAATATTTTTGCACTTATTAAAAACTCACCCTTTATATATTTGACTCTTTGGCATATCCGTTTTTCTATAACTTACTACTTCATCATCATTGTCATCATTTTGAAATTATTCAACCATTTTAAACTATGGTGTAGCCTTCCGCACATATTTAGATACTCTCTTTGTAGTTGGGCCCATTGTTGTCTATTTTTGGCTCTGCGGGTCCAAGTTATCTCTGCTAATTTCTTAATATCATGGTTCCACTTCAGGTTTGGTCTTCCTCTAGGTCTACTAATTCCTCGTGGGTACCATGCTATAATAGGTCTGTCAACAAAATTTAGTTTTCTACTGCAAATTATAAATTTGTGCATATTGAAAGACCGTACAAAGTTTGAAAACAAATACTCATATACTTTTCGAGTTATTCGTAATTCAATTTGAATCCTTTCGACGAGGCGGGAAAACGCTGCCAGGAGAGCTACCGTGGGTGTGACGTCACATGCTCGCTAATATCAGAGACATAACGGACGGATTCGTTGCGCCGTTTTCTTGTATCCCTGTCTAGATTTAATTAGATTAGTTACATAGTTGTAGTCAAGTTTTATCTGTACTACAAGTTACGCCACTGTATTCAGAATTATTTGTACCGATTCTGTTTTACGCTTAGACATAAACGACCCTTCAATTATTATTAGTCGATGGAAAGTCCTTATTGTAAAATTATATAGCCTCTGTTCAGACACGTTTGTATTTTACGCAAACAAAGGATCTACTAGGTACAGTTTTAACACTTAATCACACTTTTTAATTCAATTCAGTCCCAAGATGTCGCTTTTTACTCTACTTTTCAACACGCACTTTACTTTTTACCTCTCTAAGTTCCAGACAGTTCAGAGTCGGCAATTTTTATATCAAATTTTACTTTTAAAACTAACTGTTTAAGTTTTTATATATTCAAATCTTCCCATTCAATTTCGAATGTCTTTTTACAATGTACAGTCTATCATCGGCTGCTTGGAAATTGAAATTCAAAAACCTAGCGACCCTGTTCAACAGGCGCTGACTTGGTCCGATTATAAAAAGTGTAACACTATAAAGTATTTGATATCATGTACCCCCTCCTGATGGTTTCATAAACTTTATATCTTGTGGGTATGGAGGACGCGCAAGCGATGTTGCAATTTTTGAAGATTGTGGATATTTAAAAGTTCTTCCAGAAAATTGCGTTATTATGGCAGACCGAGGTTTTAAACAAATTATAACATCCCTAAGGAAAAAAAATGTACATTGATCAGACCTCCAAGTGTTGAAAGTAATGTAAAAATGACCAAGGATGACGTTCTGTTTACAAAACGAATTGCAAGTGTGCGAATACATATTGAACGTATAATAAATCGCTTGCGACATTTTAAAATGTTAGGACCCCACTCTACTATTTCTTCAGCAATGGTTCAAAAACTAGATAACATAGTTAGTATTTTCTGTGCCATAATAAACTTACAAAAACCCATTATAATACAATAGTACATTAAGATTATACTATGTCTGTTTCTAAATAAAACAATGGTTTCCTAAACGATATTTTTATTAAGATCTTAAATGTTTATTCAGTAAAAACTGCATACAGTAATTTAAAAATGTTGGTTTTCCAAAAGTGTATGGCAGAGTCAATAAGACCTTTTGTAAAATCCTCATCATATTTAACGTTGATAACAGTAATTTCCTTGCCTTTGTAGTTTCAAAATTGGGATGTGCTACGCAAAATATTCCTTTTTCAACACCTCTTGCTAACATTTGCAGATTTATTTGTGCTAAGTAGTTTTTCTCTATTTCGTTATTGTTATTAACATATTGTAAAAAGACTTTAACACCACTGGATTCAACTTGGTTATAATCAGTATTCATCGCGAGAAAGTCAAATACCATATTGACATCTACTTGCGGTAAATTCTGTGAATCTCCTTTCTGTAAACCCTCCTCCATATTTAGCAACAAATACAACTTCTTTTACGGTATTCAACAACAAAAATAATAATGTAACTACTGTAAATGTCGACTGTACTTCAATACCTTGTATAGGGAGTGTCACAGTCAAACTGAATCACGGTCTTGCCGTCATGCCGTCATGCCGTCGCAAGTGGAGCTGCGTGCGGCAGGCATGTGACGTCAGGCCAATGAGAGCACGTTTATTTAATTTGAACGGAGCGCATAACTTCAAGAGTCTCTCTTGTCAAAGGAGTTTATTTTTTTTTGAAAAAATAGGTATTTAATTGGTATTATCATATTAAAACATTAATTTTTTACTGCTTTTAGTGCAAATTTTTTTTTAGTGAACAGACCTATTGTTGTAGTCCATCTATTCTCCACCCTTCTTGCCAGTTGCCCTGTGTATTGCCACTTGAGGGGTTTGACTCTGTGGATGACATCTATTACCTGGGTCTTTTGTCGTATCCACTCTGCTCTTTTACGGTCTCTCTTGGTTATTCCCAGCATATTTCGTTCCATTGAGCATTATACAACCTGCAGTTTCCTTATGATGTCCGTTTTAAGTGTCCAGATTTGGCATGCATAGGTCATGACTGGTAGTACACATTGGTCGAATGTTTTCTTCTTTAGATAGAGTGGCATTCTAGATTTGAATATGATTGAGTTTCTTCTATAAATACTCCATGCTAACTTAATTCTTCTGCTGATGTCTGGTGGTAGAGATTCCGAGCTGTGTATTAGCTGTCCCAAATATATATGCTTCTACTATTTCCAGTGCTGTGTTATTAGAATGTCTTTTCTTTCCACTAGTTCCTTGTAGATTACTTTAGTTTCTGCTAAATTCATTTGAAGATCCACTTTATCGCTCGCTGTATCTAGATCATTAATTTGTGCATGTAGTTCTTCAGGACTATTTGCAATTAGGGCTATGTCATCAGCGAGTCTTAGATGGTTAAGGTATTCTCCATCTATTTTTAATCCTTTGTTGGTCCTGTCCAGTTGACGGAAGATTTCTTCTAGTGTTGCTGTAAACAGCTTTGGGGATATCGCATTTTTGCCAATTGGGAACTCCGAGGGTTGTTTTTTTTACTACTTATCGGATTAAACCTTATAAAAAAATAAGTCCTTAAAGTTAAAATTGAATTTCAAATAACCAAAAAACAAATTTAATTTCTTGCGACAAAGATATCCCAAAGTGTTAAAAAACAAAACCAGCAAAGTTTCAAAAGTTCGGGCAGATAGGGCCGAAAAATAAACAGACGCACAATACAAACAATAGAAGTGGAGAAGAAGCCGGCACCCGAAATCTCGGGTCTGCGGCTTAACACAGGCCCTTCATAAGTTTATACTCTTCTTGTCTGAGAAACATCAACAGAATAAAAGTATAGAAAGATACGGCAAGCGGCAAAAAGTGCACAAAGCTCAAAAGGTTTCTTGTAATAAATGTAAAACTCGTGGCTTTGGTGCTGGCGTTAATACCTCCTTAAAACTAAACCCAAAGCTCATTGAGCTCATTGAGCCAAAGAGTGAAACTCGTACCCCTCGTTTTATCAGTAGTAAGTATAAATTCAGTGACATTAGACAGGATGAGTCTTAAATAAGTGCAAATATTTTAGGGGTGGTACATTTCAACCCCAGAAACACGTTTAAGAGTCCATTTCACTTCCAAAAAAGTATCAAAATAAGCGTTCGGCATTTAACGTTTTATGTAAAACTGACTAGGTATTTTTACACAAATGAAGAAGAAAATTAAAGATAAAAGATTATACTATATCCGTATTGTAGCACATTTTTAGACAACTTCTTTATTTTTAAGATTTTGATGGTCAAACATCAACAAAATATTCCTTATGATTAGTCAAAATTTTCTCGAAAATAAAGACATAATTTAAAATTCCGTTACAATACGGAAATAGATTGAAGTTTTGTGATTACAGTGCATTGCAGTGCAAAGTTTTGTGATTACAGTACATAATTTATATGGTTTTGTAATAAATTGCTGGCTATTTTATGGCAAATGCTGAACCTCTGCAAACCATAATCAAGCTTTAATAAAAGCACGTGTGTTTGGAATTTTGGGTGTGGCTTAACATGAAAGGATCGGGCTAAGCCTTAGGCAGATTTCAGATATAGATCTTGGCAAATAGGCTTATATCGTCATATTATGACTACATATAGGTGGTAGATTAAATTTACAAAAAAATGAAAATGAATCCAGTGGTTACGAAAATAAGATATCATCAAAATATTAAAAAAAAATATATATTTGAAAATAAAATAACTCGGTTTTTTGGACATATCTGAAAACTTTACCAAAAAAGTGTCAGGATCATATTTTTAACTAAGATTTGGCGATCACGAAAATCATATTTCGGCCAATATTGGCGAAAACCCCGTTCTTTGATCCTTTAGGGCCGTTTTTAACCATTTTCCTGAGACTTTACGAAAAAAAATGTTAGGATCTTTTTTATAGATAATAACCTAAGCTTTATTTTTTATTTCAAGAAAATGTTAGTTCAGTGTCCTCATTTACTGGACTATAATTATTAAAATCACTATCGATTGACATTCGGATTATTATTGCGGAGACAACCAAAAAACGCTAATTTTCAATTGGCTGTAAAGGAAAAAGGAAATTACCTTACTTAAATTTTGAATAGAAAGATTTTTTACGAGAAGTTGATATGTTTTAAAGTTATAAACAAAAAATCGCACAAATAGTTATTACTAGTGTGGTATCTTACATACAGTGTGCCAATTTTAAAACTTCCCACCCTTAGTATCTTTCTTGCAGTTAAAAATATGAAAAATCGAAAAAACACGTCAATTTTATTAGTAAGGGGACGCTCTGAATGAATACTTTTGACCTTTTTCTTTCAACCCCTTAGGAGGGGTAGATGTCACCCTTGCAATCTTAAATGGGAATGGGGGTCAAGTGGCACATCGTTTTAAAGGACATTTAATTCTCTTTTCAGCGGTATCATACTTTGTAGCTTTTTGTCCAGAGATTTCCTAATAATCGCGTTTCAAAAATGCAGAAACAATTAAACATGCCTGCATTGAGACTTTGGTTTTCACGCTAGTGTTTACACAAAAATTATTGCAGTGGATCTCCTTGTAGTACAAATGATTAGAAAATTAGGTGGCAATATGGACGTAGCCATTAAATTTTTTTAGAGGGTCAAAATTCGAAATACTAATAAACAGAAGACATCATAAACATTAACGTTTCCTTTCTCAAATTCGAATGCAACCTCTAATCAGTTTCACAGGAGGAATTGTTAACATTCCAGCAGGAGGGTGCTCCAGCTCATTATTTTTTTCCGGTCCGACAGTGGTTAAACGAGAGATTTGCAGGTACATGGATTGGCAGAAGGGGACCAATTGAATGGCTTTCAAGACTTTTTTTGGGGTGGGGGGACATGTTAAATACATTGTTTATAAAACACAATCTACTGATATTGATGATCTTAAAAGGCGAATTACAGCAGAATGCCAGTCAAATTCCGGTGAAATTTTCCGAAATGTTAAAGAGGTGTTTGAAAACACACTTTATTACTGTTTACGGGAAAATGGACAACATTTTGAACAACTTATAAGATAGGACGTAAGTGGGGTGTAACCTAATCTTCTAATCATTTGTACTACAAGAAGATCATTGCAATAACTTTTGTGTAAACACTAACCTGAAAACCAAAACCTTTGAAACGCGATTATTCGGAAACCTCTGGATAAAAAGCAATAAAGTAGGATACCACTGAAAAGAGAATTAAACGCCCTTTAAAACGATGTGCCACTTGACACCCATTCCCATTTAAGATTGTAAAGGTGATATCTACCCTTCTTAGGGGGTTGAAAAAAAAAGGCTAAAAATATTCATTTTAAGTGTCCCCCTTACAAATAAAATTGACGTGTCTTTCCAATTTTTCATATTTTTAACTGCAAGAAAGATATTAAGGGTGGGAAGTTTTAAAATTGACACACTGTATATGTCACGCTGGGAAATGTTTAGCCATCGATCAAGTAACTTATATGTTATAACACGCGAGTGCCATACAAAATTTTATCCAACAGCAGAACTGTTTCATGTTCAATCTCTAAAGAATAATATATTTAAAAGGCTCTACCAGTTCTACTCTGTGTTGCGAATTAATAAATTATCAGGGTGCGTTTATGTTACTATGCAATATAGATGTGCGTTTTGTTTTTTTTGTAAATAGCACTGACATTAAGACCTCATTTAGATAAATCGCGATTTTTTAACGATAAAATAGTGAATTATCAACTAGCAAGTCAGATTTTAAAGAAAAGTGATTCAGGAAGATCTTCCGCAAGAAATTATTAACCAGGTAGAGGCGGCTACAGTACAAATACTGCCAGAAAAGTCTCGTGGCGTATATGATAGGGAATTCAAGGCGTTTGAAGAGTGGATGAAAGTAAAACATGTCAAAGGTATAAACGAAACTATCTTGCTTGCTTACTTCTTTGAACTACAGAAGAAATTTGCTCCATCATCCTTATGGACTAAGTATTAAATTATTATTATTTTTAGTATTAATTTCATTTAATGCTAATGTTAATTTAAATAAATAATTGAATTAATAATTTATGAATAAAGCTTAATAATTTCTATAAAATGGTGTGGCTTTGAAGTTATAACACACTAATTTGTTTTAACTTCGAAAACTCACGCGTGTGTTATTATTTATTTTATATGCATGTATACATGTGAGTAATGTCTGTATAAGTAGTGGCTGTTGGATAAAAACATAATTTTTTCACTTTTTTGCATTTTCTCATTCCTAAGAGGCTTTTTTTCATCTTTTTGATATTTGTAAGTCGTGCGGTTTTAGTTCCCCAGGTGGTATTGTATTCGAAAATAAAATAATGCCAAGGCGCGGTCGTTATTTTGCAGCTTAAAGTAATGAGTTTTGCCATCATTTATGCAAGTGCAATGATGAAATGCATCTCCCTATTGTTCGCTATTCGGTAGGCGGAATAGAGTTTATACGATTTTCTCAACTATAAACAAGATAGGTTTGGTTTTACGTTAATAATGAACACAACCGCTCTGATTATTGTAATAATAGTAATAATTTATGATTTTTAATACATATTAAAAATTAATTAATTAAATTATTAAATATTAAACCTTTAAACATTATTATCATCAAAAGAATATATTAAAACCGAATTATAACGAGAAAACTTTCCTGGAATGGGTCCTTTCGAACTGGATGGCATGTGTCCATCATCAGTTTACCATTAGCTGAAGAAGTATGATTCTTCGGTTGAGGGGTATAAATTCGTTATTAAATAACATTATTATCATTAAAATAATATATTAAAACCGAATTATAACGAGAAAACTTTCCCGGACTGGGTCCTTTCGAACTGGATGGAATATGTCCATCAGCAGTTTACCATTAGCTGAAGAAGTATGATTCTTCGGTTGGGGGGTACAAATTCATTATTAAATAACATTATTATCATCAAAAGAATATATTAAAAGCGAATTATAACGAGAAAACTTTCCTGGACTGGGTCCTCTCGAACTGGATGGAATGTGTCCATCAGCATTTTACCATTAGCTGAAGAAGTATGATTCTTAGGTTGGGGGGTACAAATTCATTATTAAATAACATTATTATCATCAAAAGAATATATTAAAAGCGAATTATAACGAGAAAACTTTCCTGGACTGGGTCCTCTCGAACTGGATGGAATGTGTCCATCAGCAATTTACCAATAGCTGAAGAAGTATGATTATACGGTTGAGGGGTATAAATTCGTTAATAAATAACATTATTATCATCAAAAGAATATATTAAAACCAAAGTATAATGAGAAAACTTTCCTGGACTGGGTCCTTTCGAACTGGATGGAATGTGTCCATCAGCAGTTTACCATTAGCTGAAGAAGTATGATTCTTCGGTTGAGGGGTACAAATTCATTATTAAATAACATTATTATCATCAAAAGAATATATTAAAAGCGAATTATAACGAGAAAACTTTCCTGGACTGGGTCCTTTCAAACTGGATGGAATGTGTCCATCAGCAGTTTACCAATAGCTGAAGAAGTATGATTATACGGCTGAGGTGTATAAATTCGTTAATAAATAACATTATTATCATCAAAAGAATATATTAAAACCAAAGTATAATGAGAAAACTTTCCTGGACTGGGTCCTTTCGAACTGGATGGAATGTGTGCATCAGCAGTTTACCATTAGCTGAAGAAGTATGATTCTTCGGTTGGGGGTACAAATTCGTTATTAAATAATATTATTATCATCAAAAGAATATAGTAAAAGCGAATTATAACGAGAAAACTTTCCTGGACTGGGTCCTTTCGAATTGGATAGAATGTGTCCATCAGCAGTTTACCAATAGCTGAAGAAGTATGATTATACGGTTGAGGTGTATAAATTCGTTAATAAATAACATTATTATCATCAAAAAGAATATATTAAAACCAAAGTATAATGAGAAAACTTTCCTGGACTGGGTCCTTTCGAACTGGATGGAATGTGTCCATCAGCAGTTTACCATTAGCTGAAGAAGTATAATTCTTCGGTTGAGGGGTACAAATTCATTATTAAATAACATTATTATCATCAAAAGAATATATTAAAAGCGAATTATAACGAGAAAACTTTCCTGGACTGGGTCCTTTCAAACTGGATGGAATGTGTCCATCAGCAGTTTACCAATAGCTGAAGAAGTATGATTATACGGCTGAGGTGTATAAATTCGTTAATAAATAACATTATTATCATCAAAAGAATATATTAAAACCAAAGTATAATGAGAAAACTTTCCTGGACTGGGTCCTTTCGAACTGGATGGAATGTGTGCATCAGCAGTTTACCATTAGCTGAAGAAGTATGATTCTTCGGTTGGGGGGTACAAATTCGTTATTAAATAATATTATTATCATCAAAAGAATATAGTAAAAGCGAATTATAACGAGAAAACTTTCCTGGACTGGGTCCTTTCGAATTGGATAGAATGTGTCCATCAGCATTTTACCAATAGCTGAAGAAGTATGATTATACGGTTGAGGGGTATAAATTCGTTAATAAATAACATTATTATCATCAAAAGAATATATTAAAACCAAAGTATAATGAGAAAACTTTCCTGGACTGGGTCCTTTCAAACTGGATGGAATGTGTCCATCAGCAGTTTACCAATAGCTGAAGAAGTATGATTATACGGTTGAGGGGTACAAATTCATTATTAAATAACATTATTATCATCAAAAAGAATATATTAAAAGCGAATTATAACGAGAAAACTTTCCTGGACGGGGTCCTCTCGAACTGGATGGAATGTGTCCATCAGCATTTTACCATTAGCTGAAGAAGTATGATTCTTCGGTTGGGGGGTATAAATTCGTTATTAAATAACATTATTATCATCAAAAGAATATATTAAAACCGAATTATAACGAGGAAACTTTCCTGGACTGGGTCCTCTCGAACTGGATGGAATGTGTCCATCAGCAATTTACCAATAGCTGAAGAAGTATGATTATACGGTTGAGGGGTATAAATTCGTTAATAAATAACATTATTATCATCAAAAGAATATATTAAAACCAAAGTATAATGAGAAAACTTTCCTGGACTGGGTCCTTTCAAACTGGATGGAATGTGTCCATCAGCAGTTTACCAATAGCTGAAGAAGTATGATTATACGGTTGAGGGGTATAAATTCGTTATTAAATAACATTATTATCATCAAAAGAACATATTAAAACCAAAGTATAATGAGAATACTTTCCTGGACTGGGTCCTTTCGAACTCGATGGAATGTGTCCATCAGCAGTTTACCATTAGCTGAAGAAGTATGATTCTTCGGTTGGGGGGTACAAATTCATTATTAAATAACATTATTATCATCAAAAGAATATATTAAAAGCGAATTATAACGAGAAAACTTTCCTGGACGGGGTCCTCTCGAACTGGATGGAATGTGTCCATCAGCATTTTACCATTAGCTGAAGAAGTATGATTCTTCGGTTGGGGGGTATAAATTCGTTATTAAATAACATTATTATCATCAAAAGAATATATTAAAACCGAATTATAACGAGGAAACTTTCCTGGACTGGGTCCTCTCGAACTGGATGGAATGTGTCCATCAGCATTTTACCATTAGCTGAAGAAGTATGATTCTTCGGTTGGGGGGTACAAATTCGTTATTAAATAACATTATTATCATCAAAAGAACATATTAAAACCAAAGTATAATGAGAATACTTTCCTGGACTGGGTCCTTTCGAACTGGATGGAATGTGTTGATCAGCAGTTTACCATTAGCTGAAGAAGTATGATTCTTCGGTTGGGGGGTACAAATTCGTTAATAAATAACATTATTATCATCAAAAGAATATATTAAAACCAAAGTATAATGAGAATACTTTCCTGGACTGGGTCCTTTCGAACTGGATGGAATGTGTCCATCAGCAGTTTACCATTAGCTGAAGAAGTATGATATACACACCTGGTATACAAAATACACCTAGATTATGAATCTAAAATTAATTATGAATTTAAAAGTTAAAACAAATTTCAGTTTTATCAAAGTCAGAGTTTCAAAACAATCTTTCAAACAAAATTGTCTTAAAACTTGTGTTTTTTCGGTTACTTTTTCTGTTCTAGCAATCACTTAAGTGGATAGAAACCATAATCGCAAAAAATAAATCAACGCACAACAGAAATAAAGGAAGGAGAAACGACCCTAGGCCCCGGAGGTGGAGCCCAGGCCAAGTTTAAACTATTCTTATAAAAGCAAATAAAGAATATGGCAGAAAGAGAAAGAGCAGAGAGTAGTAAACAAAGCTGAATATATTTCTAAGAATGAGTGGAACTCTTTGCCTTGGGAGACATCGTTTCAAAAGAATAGAACTTAACGGGACGGTCGTTATTTTGCAGTTTAGTGCGACAAGTTTTGAAATTATTTACCGCAGTGTAATGATGAAATGCATCTCCTTGTTGTTCGCTATATTTGCGGGAGGAATCAGATTATGATTTTTTTTCATTTTATGTTAATACAACAAAAATTGGAAATGGACAAAAACTGAAAAATTAGGAGGAAAACAATTTATTATATCACTATTCATTTGCTAGAGAAATTTTACTCATCTGTAAAAGTCTAATTTATTAGAGACTTATTATTAACTAATTTAAAATCTAATATTTTTTTGTTAATAATATTAACAGACAGCAAATATTACCACAAATGCGAATCTCAAAATAGGTTTTATGAAAGTAATACTAATAACAATACAACACTGAAGTACTTCAAATCAAATTATTTGCTGACAACGATAATTTATAGCTTTTTTCGTTTTCCTGTTATTACCGATTCTGAACCGTCCTAGAATTGTGATGCGTATGCGCAGAAGGAAATATGAAGGCATTATTTCATTTGCGCATGCGCTGGAGAGTTCTAGGACGATTCAGAATCGATAATAACAGGAAAACGAACAGATCTTATATATTATCGTTGTAAGTTAGGTTATTGTAAGTTAGGATGGCAGATCAAAGGCAAATTTTTGAAAAGCACGTCATTAAGCTACAATACGGTGTTTTTTACAGATACATTTTTTTTAAAAACTACAAAATCTAGTAAAAAAATGCTATAGTCTAAAATCAATGTCCCCGAATTGTCTTTAAAAGAGGAAAAAAAATTATTATTGACATTTTGAGAAAAATGCATTCTTCATAAAAATTTTGCTTGTTCTAAAATGGTTAATCCCGTTTATACTTTTCCAAATTTCCATACCATTTTAAAGAAAATTAAAAAAAAAAACATGGAAATACAGTTGAATTAAAAATTCTAAAAATCAAAACGCGTTTCTATGGTAATATAATGTCGTTTTTTTTATATACCGGGTGCGTCTCAAAAGTGGCTCACCCTTATAACTTTTTTATTTTTTCAGATAATAAAACGAGATTTGGTATGTTAATATATGACATAAATTAGGATTGAGTGACGTATTCAGTTGTTTTTGGTCACTTCCTGTTTCACAGGAAATTTTTCGGAGCCACTTTTGAGACGCACCCAGTATAGTTAATGATGATTTTAATTACCGTCATATTTTTTGCTATTTTAAAAGATCAAAGAAGCACAACATTTATTTAATTCAATGCTACCGAAAAGAATATATACAACCGAACTGTATTCCGGAAACTTTGGCAGCATATTCTGCAGATAGAAATAAGTAAAAGAGTTCGTATAAACGTATGTCCTAAAATGCTTAGTTTCAGAGATACAGGGTGTAGAAGTTTCATTTTTATTTCGATTTTTTCCAAATAATTTCTGAAGTAACGTCAATATTAGGACCAAAATTGGTGTCTGGGAATTTTTGGACATAAGAAATTTAATTTTGATGTCAATATGACTCCTCTAGTAGAAGGCGCCACCTACATATTTTTTGACTGGTTTGAAGATTAATAACTTTTCGTCCGTACCTGTATAAAACTACTGAGTAAAAAAATATACATTTACGTTTTTTAGGTGAAAAAGGTCTCTTGGAAAAAATCGCTACGAGTAATGGTTTTTGAAATATTTGGAATCGAAATTATCAATACCTGTCATCATTGACATAAATTAAATATGTTGACTAAATAGTTACTAGACTGAAATCATAGATTTGAAATGTTTACGAGTCAAAAGTTCAACAGAAACTGTTTTATCATCATTTTTTGCAGAAAAATTTATGATCAACTCAACGTGTTTAATTTTCGTCAATATTGACATGTATTGACTATTTCCATTCTAAATATCTTAAGAACGGTTGCTCGTAGAGATTTTTATAAAGAGATATTTTTTACGTAAGAAGTCACAGAGATGCATATTTTTTCACTCGGTAGTTTTATACAGGTACGGACAAAAAGTTATTACGCTTCAAAACAGTTAAAACACATATAGGTGGCGCTCTCTACTAGTAGGAGTCATACTGACCTCAACATCAAATTTCTCATGTCAAAAAACTCTCAAATACTAATTTCCATCCAAGTATTGACGTTACTTCAAAAATTATTTAAAAAAATCGAAATAAAAATGAAACTTCTACATCCTGTATCTCTGAAACTAAGCATTTTAGACGAACTTTTTTACGTATTTTTATTTGCAGAATATGCTGCTGAAGTTTCCGGAATACAGTTCGGACCACCCTGTATATAGGAAATAGTTACAGGAAAATATGATACTTTACCAACATCAAAAAATATGAATCAAAATTAATAATAACCATCTACTATAGAATTAAATCGAAATTATATTTACATAAACTTGAAAACTATAACTTTTAAAATTCAACCATATTATTTTTCTCTAAAACGGCATGGGAATTTGAAAAAGTATAAACGTGATTAACTATTTCAGAACAAGCAAAAATCTTTAGAAAGAATGCATTTTCCTCAAAATGTCAATAATAAAAAATTTTCCGCTTGTAAAGACAATCCGTGGACATACTGTATAAAAGCAAGGTTACACGCAACCCTGTGTTAGTATAAAATTAGTACTTGCTATAAAAATGTAATTTCTGAACCAAACAAATTATTTAATATCTCAGTATTACCATTAAGTAGAGTATCTCAAAAGTGTATCAAATAACAAATGATTATCATATACGCAATAATTATGAATATCTATTAAAAATTAAACTTAATTTCAAAGAACTTTATCGAAAGTTAAAACTTAGTAAAAGTTTCAAAAAAAACTTGATATTTAAAAAAAAATTTTTTTAATTATTTTAGTTTTACTTCCAGAATATTACCAATCCAATATAAAACTAAAATGAAAAATCCAAGTCATTTTTTTTCTGTTACTATCATTTTTAAATATTTTTAGATTATAATATAGGCTAAATTAAAATTATATGTCGCCAACCCAAACAACCTACGTAGTTGAATCTTTGGTGTTCTTTTCAAGCCCGACGCAATTTATAAAGCAACATCTCGGCGGGAGCACTGCCTTACGGATTTTATTTTCAAATGTCACTCCGTTACTGTTTCTCGTTCTCTCCCTCACCCCTTCTAGTACGCCGCTGCAATTACCCTAATGAAATTATTTATCATTCGGTGCCGTCCGAATCAACAGAGGCGGCTCGTGAAATGTACGGCTAGTGTCACTATGCCAAGCAAGCAAGTAGACACTCCAACGTCAACAAAAAAAATATTCTACTAGAATCAGTTTCGTAGGAATTTGAAATTGTTTTTTTTTAGATTTTTAAGCTATTGTGGTCCTCGTCTTATCTATAGATTACATTATTAGATTTTTAGTCCGTTCATTTATTTTAAGATCACATCATTCAAAAATTGATGATTAACAAAATTTTAAAAATGTGTTTCTTATATTTTTTTAGTAATTGAAATAAGTGAATATTATGTGCTGTATTATGTAATATGTAATCACAACATATTGATACGATTTTTAGAAATACAGAGCTATAAATATATCTGTACAGGGTGGTCCGAACTGTATTCCGGAAACTTTGGCAGCATATTCTGCAGATAAAAATAAGTAAAAAAGTTCGTACAAATGTATGTCCTAAAATGCTTAGTTTCGGAAATACAGGGTGTAGAAGTTTAATTTTTATTTCGATTTTTTCCAAATAAGTAACGTCAATATTTGGATGAAATTTGGTGTCTGAGGGTTTTTTAACATGAAAAATTTGAATTTGTTGTCAATATGACTCTAATTTGTAGGGGGCGCCACCTACATACATATGTTTTAACTGTTTTGAAGAGTAATAACTTTTCTCTCGTCTGTACCTGTATAAAACCACTGAGTGAAAAAATATATATTTTCGTAACTTTTTACGCAAAAAATGTCTCTTTGTAAAAATCGGTACGAGCAACCGTTCTTAAAATATTTAAAATGGACATTACGTGTCATTATTGACAAAAAATAAATAAGTTCAGTATATTGAGTTATTTGACTGAAATAATAATTTTTTTTTAAATTAATCATAAATTTTTCTGCGAAAAAATAATGATAAAACAGTTTCTGTTAAACTTTTGACACAAAAACATTTCAAATTTATGATTTCAGTCTAATAATTATTTAGTTAAATATGTTTAATTTATGTCAATAATAATAGGTATTGATAAATTCAATTCCAAATATCTCGAAAACCATTACTCGTAGCGATTTTTACCAAAAGACCTTTTTTACATAAAAAACGTCGTTAATGTATATTTTTTACTCAGTAGTTTTATACAGGTACGGACGATAAGTTATTAGGTACTCTTCAAACCAGTTAAAAATATGTAGGTGGTGGCTACAAGTAGGAGTCATATTGACATCAAAATCAAATTTCTCATGTCAAAAAGCTACCAAACACCAATTTTCATCCAAATATTTACGTTACTTCAAAAACTTTTTGGATAAAATCGAAATAAAAATGAAACTTCTACACCCTGTATCTCCGAAACTAAGCATTTTAGGACATACATTTATACGAACTTTTTTACTTATTTTTATCTGCAGACTATACTGCCGAAGTTTCCGGAATATAATTCGGACCACCCTGTATATGTAAAAAAAGTATCTGTATTGCTTTGTTTCTCAACATCATTGAATTCTCTTTCTAAATTAACATAACCCGCCACTGATATCTGTACTTACAAATGGAACAGATTATCCGACAGAGCCCCATAATTATTTTCCGATAATTAAAATTTCCGATACCCCCTGTATCGATCTGTTTCCGGACAACATAAAACGAGATGAAAAATTTATAAATTACCTACCTTGCAAGAATTACAGTCTTCTTTCCCGTTGATATGTCCATTTCCATACTGATTGCTGAAAATGAATTCATTAGATATTAGTGAGCATTGAAGAAAATATAAAAATTATCAAAAATATATTATAAAAGACTTCTTTCTCTTTTGTTCTAAAGTTAATGTAGTAGGCCTCAGCATGACCAGTAAATACAGAGCGTCCCAATATTTCGTCAACATACAAAAAAAAATACGTAGATATTTTTGCAATCAAAATAAGTTAAGTGGACACAGTTTATGTACCTCTATACAAAAGTGCTTTGTAAAAGTTAGAAGTAATGAAATTTTAATAAACCCAAACGTTAATTAATTTAAAATGTATGAAGCTACTTCTTCTTCTTCTACTTATTTTCTTATTTTAGATCTAGTCGATCTGTTAGTTTTAAGGTTGCCTCTGTAGGAGTTCTTGGGAGATGGACTGTCAACTGTTTTTCCATCTTTTTGGAGGTCTTCCCGGCTCTCTCTTACCCATGGGCTTTTCTTCAAGAGCTATGTGTGGTAGCCTGTTTTCTTCCATGCATTTTACGTGTGCGAACCATTGTCTTTTTCTTTGCCTACCCCATCTTACTACGTTCTATATTCCACATTGTTATCTGATATTTGTGTTTCTTATTCTGTCTCTTCTAGTCTTCTCCATTATGGTTCTTAGGTTCTTCATTCCAGCGACTCTTAACATGCTTTTGGTTTTCTTTGTTTCCTCTCCGATTTCTATGCCATAATATGTCATTATTGGTCTGATGCAGTTCTTTTAAATCTTGATTTCGCTGTCTGTTCGCATGGAAGGGGTTTGTCCACACTATCAGGGGCGGATCGTGAATTTGTGGGGCCCTGGGCTGAAACTACTTAGGGGCCTACATAAGTACTCAACTAATAGCCATATCAAAAAACTGTTTCTATAATGATATATTATTATTCTTCTTCTTTACCTGCCGTCTCTTTCGTGGAGGTTGGCGATCACATTGGCAAAATCTTCACGATTCTCGGCTTTCCTTATAAGTTCTTCAAAAGTTAGGTGAGTCCAGTTTCTGATGTTTCTCAACCAAGATAGTTTCTTCCTGCCGAGACCTCTCTTTCCTTCAATCTTACCCTTAACTATCAATTGTAAGACGTGGTATTTTTCATTTCTCAATATATGCCCTAAGTATGATGTTTTTCTTATTTTTATTATATTGAGCAATTCTCTTTCTCTGCCTATTCTGCTGTAGACTTCGGTATTTGTGATATGTGGATTTAAGTAACATAAATGTTACTTAAATCTACGCAAGTATTAGTTGTACAAAAGGCGACCTTATTGCTGTGGTAACAATCTCTTCCAGGCAAACTTTGGGTGAGAGAGAAACCGAAATAGTGATTTTGTAAGAATATAAAAAAACAATAAAACAATTTTATTTATTTACTTATTATGAATTAGTAAAAGAAATTGATAGGTTGTAGTCACAAAAATTGACAGTTATTTGGTCATTACATTCCAAGTCTTTTGTTAGATCACAATTTATGGAAAGAAGTGATAAATTATTTAGTCGATGGTTCGACATTGTTGTCCTATATTTATTTTCTACATAGGACATCTTGGAGAAGGAGCGTTCTGCTTCACAGCTAGTGATTGGCAATGTTAAAAAAATCTTTAAAATGGCATAGCAGTTAGGGAACACGTTAATAAGTTTATTTTCATACATGAGCATAAAAATGTCACTGCAAGAGGTGTAAGACTCAGACATAGATTGGAGTAAGTACGATTTTAATTGATTGCACTCATTCACTAAATGCTCGTCTACGTCATCGGGATAGTAATCAATAATATGACTTGCAATTTCCAAATCTATGTTTTCGATATTTTTGTCTTGCAAATCCATTAAAAATTTGAATTTTTTGCTATATGTCTCATAGACTTGTCTCCTTTTATTTAAATCCATAATCAGCTTATCCAACGCAACTTTTAACGTGTCTCTTTAAATCTTTCTGCGCCGTATACTGAGAATTCACCTGTAGACTTATCTGAAAATTTTGGAATTTTGCGTCTCTTGTTTATGTAATTGTAGTCTATTATTACACTAGTACTTAATTTTTTAGCTTTTTCGTCGTATTCCTGTAACATTTGATCTGATTGATGTCGTATGTTGCTCACAAAGTCTTTTAAAGAACAATTTTTTTTTCTTTTTTTTTGAAACAATTAACTTGTTGCCTTCACAAATGTCGAAACCAGGGCTCTGTATTTTTTTATTAACTAAATAAAATCACTCCAAAACATCTTCCCAAAAGATAATCAAAATTGCAGTCTCGAGTTTCGCCATTTTATTGAATAAATTTCGTGCCTCTTTCCGGAAATCAACTTTCTCAACCTCATTTTCGCTGAAACTTTTGAAAATTTTCATAATGTCATCATAATTATTTTTTTGAGGCTTTGACAGCATCATAGTGGCAAGGCCATCTTGTCTGGCTTAAACTTTTAACCTGAATTTTAATTTTATTTCACGATTCAACAGTTCCCACCTATGGGTCTATTGTTTTTCGCGGGGCCCTTGTAACCTCGGGACCCTGGGCTGCAGCCCAAACAGCCCGTAGGTAGATCCGGCCCTGCACACTATTTGCCTCAGGCATCCTGACATGGCCGGTGCCCTGCTTATTTAGCTTCTCAGATCTTTCTCTGGATCATGGTAGTACGACATATCTATTCCTAGATATCCAAGCTGTGATACTTGCTCAATAATTTTGTTTTCTACTACCAGTTTGCATCTTACCGGCTCTTTAGAGTATGAAGCTTAATGCGCTTAATAAAGTGACACTGAAGTAACATTCCAGATTTTTACCATCTAGAATATTATCGCCTACTTGATTTCAACCATTAATGGTAAAAATCGATATTTTTCTATTAAAAAATCGATGTTTCAGAAACATTAATGTATTGTTTGTATCCCTAATACACACACAAAATCAAACTTATTATTTATGTATTACATTGAAGATTAGAGACGATAAATAAATAAATTTCCAATTTGGGTTACACCATACATTCTCTACTTATAACCCTTAGCAATTAAACCAAAACCGTTTCTTATTCGATATCGATCTATCTAAGTCCGATAAAAAATTAATAAATTATCTTGTTGGACTCTTTCCCTTCCTCCCATCCATCCAGCTCCTTTTTATCTCAGTGGCGGCGCGTGGTTATATACTTTGGAGGTGCACAACGCTTATAAAAAGATTTTACATTTTTAAAAAACTAAACACTTTTTTACTAAAATGTTAAAAATATGTTTATTGTGAACTACTTCGGATGCGCCGAACAAAAGCAACATTTTGAGAAAATTGAGAATAGGTTATGTAAATCAAACGCTAAATCTGTAAATAGCCCTACTTATTTTACTAAATGAAATGAAAGGAGTGTCGTACTCTGCCTGGAATTTACAAGTAAAAGAGCACCTAATCTAACCAACTGAAAACAATATAACATACGAACATCTTTCAAAACACCAAATACACTGAGATCCATTTTAACAGACACTAAACTAATGAACACCTGAACAACAAACAAAAAATGTAATATATAAAATACCATGTGATTTTTTTGATTATTTTAAATAATTTTTTTCTTTGTTCTTTGTGTTTCTTTTTTGTTTCCGACGACGCGCGACGGAAAGAGATATACTTTGTAAAACGTTAAGCATTTTTTTGTCCGTTAGGCATTTGTAGACCACTGCTAACAATTAGTCTCCGTTGGATTAACGCAGCAATATTTACAAAAAATAACAATTTTATTTTGCACATTTTCTTGCAGTGGCGAAATACCCATATAACTTTTTGTAGAGATGAATCCACCACCATAGGTATAGACATTTTTTACACATCTTAATATTAATATTAAGAGCTCAAACATTACAAGATTTTTGTTTATCATCGCGAACGATATTTACACGGTAACAAAAAGAATATTTTTTTTTCCACTCTAGTAAATAGAGTTAACAATAGTTATTTTTTATACAAGACGATAAAATGGTATTTTGTAGAAAAAATATTGTGCTAGGTTGGCGTTGGTTTCTATGGAATTTGACAAATAAATAAAGCTGTCTCTTTAGTTGTCAGTTTTGAGTCAATATTTTTTAATTCTCTTTCGTGTCGATTGCTGATTGAATTGGAGTCAGAAATGGCTCAAAGCGAAATAAGTAAATTACCAACAGATATTCTGAAATGTATTGTATTATGTACGGTATTTATGAAAAGGAATACGAAAATTTTCAAAAATGGAAGCAATTAAAAAACGTGCGAGAAGAATGAAGTTTCTAACCTATCCTCGCTGTTAAAGTATCATTTAATCTACCCTTGCGGTTAAAGTACTAATTTATCTACTATTTTTGATAGATATAATGCAATTTTAACAGTTGCTATGGAAAAAACTATGAATTAATTAGATATTTTCCCAAGTAGTATAGAATTTGAAGGTTTACGGGCACAAGTGTTCTTATTAGGGAACCGACACTGGGTCCAACTCTCACCCAGTTCGACGTCGAGATGACAAAACAAAGACAGCAAAGGGAGGTTAAAGGGATGGAGGAGGAGGTCCCGCCCGTCCATCCATTTATCCGGATTGAGACCCGGGGAACGTCGCGCAGTTTTGTTAATCGGAAAGTTATCGGTGCAGGTGCGCTACGCGATGGCGCTTGTTTCGTTTTCTGGGACTTTTAATTAAATCGCCCAATTAGAATAAGACGCCCGATCGGTTTCCGTGGGGGGCTAGAGGGGGTAAAGGGGTAAGTAGACGAGGGTAAAGGATACAAGATGGACGTTTTGAAAAATCGCTCTGCTTGTTTCGGATTTAAATTTCGAAGACAGACTAATTTTCCTGAAGGAGTGTCTGTCGATGTACAGGGTGTCACATTTTCGTGTTTTTAATTGGATTTCTCGTTTATAAGCCGAGATGCAGAAATGCGGTTTTCACATCACTCCGCTGTTTTTTTTATGAAACTAAAGGTACCTACACACAATCAAACTTATATGGAATCATCTATTATTTTTCGTAATTTTTGAGACATGTGAACATTTTGTGTTTATGGATAAAATTAAGTCCTTACCAAAAACTTTTAATGAAAAATAATATATACAGCAATTTTTTTTTATTTACAATAAAAAAATCAGTTCCCAAAATAAACAAATGGTATTTTTTTGGTTTCTGAAACGAAATGAGATTTAAAATTTCAAAAACAAATAAAAAATTGATAATTTTAATAATCCGTGTTGCCACTTCTAGCGCTTATGCAAGCTTCTATCCGCGCTGACATGCTTATTATTGAATTATTTTCTATTATTGCTGTATAATCTGAATCAGCTGCTATTTCAAAGCAACAGGTAAAGATGAGATATTATCCTTTTAAATTCGATATTATTACTGCATATTTTTAGGGTAGAGTTTTGGATGTCCCAACTTAACTTGTATTTGTATTTTGCTGGCACGTTGGCGTCCCTTTTCTTTTGTCCTCCAGAATGTTACATGGAAGAAAGAACAGTTTCTTTGTTTTTTATTGAGCCCTCGGAAGTAATTCGAGGTAGGTTTATTGTGCTTATTAGACCTTGTTTGGTTTTAAACAAGAGTTTCATATTTTTAGGGTCCAAGGTACGGAATATTTACAAGGTACGGGCATTATCCAAGGTCCTAGTAGTATCCAGGGTACGGGTAGTGTTCCCCTGTACCGTTGTCTTATGGGCGGACTGTGTCCAAGGTTATGGTCCAAGTTACGGACATTATCCAAGGTCCTAGTAGTGTTCCAAGGTACGGGTAGTGTCCCCATATTGCCACAGTATAGATGTAGCGTAAGCCCCATGCTGCTTCGCTCCCATTTCTAAGCCTAGTCAGTAGCTATGGCTGTATTGATTCATGGTGTCCTCATTCTGGCCCCTTTTGTTGTTTTGGCCAACAGGATCGCCGACAGACAGTACAGATATATGAGCCTACCTCACGCTGCTACTCTTCGAAACAGGATTGCCTCAGGAACAGCTAAGTGTAGATCTAGGTTCTGGTTTTCAGTCGATTTTCAGTCTTAAACAATAACGTACATCTTAAGTAATATCGTACAGACTATGTTTAGTGGTTAGATTGTTAAGAACATTCATGTCGATTTAATTTTTAAAATATAATTTAGATCTTAGGTTTCATTGCATTATGTCTTGTAATAGTATTACTTTTTTATAGATGTTATTATTGCACTAACATCATATAAAATATATCAAATTAATTAAAGTAATGCTACATTTCATATATTCTCTTAAACTTTACATGTCTTGTATTTTATCATAGTTGTTCTCATAGATATTTAGTACAACTCTTACCACCATTTTCTTTGACATATAACCACTATATATATTTACTAGAACTCTACAATGTCATGTACCAGCAAAGAACATCATGAATGAATATAGTCATTAGTTTTAGGTAATATACAACTGTGTTTTCTTTCTCTGTACATGCCTGGCGCCCAATATCTATTTTTTTTTTGTTTATTGTTATTAATTAGTTTTCTCTCTAGTGAAATACCTTACCCACGACTGCTCTCCGATGAAAAGCTGCCGTTCGCAGTGGTAGTTGTTTAAAAAACGCTACAGTACATCTGTTAATCCAGCATCAGGCATTTTTAATTTTTTTGGATTGAATGAAAATTACCGACAATCGTGATTTTACTAATGAACACAAAATTCACAAGAAAATAAATCGCAACAGTCGTTTATTCTTTATTATCATGTTTATTTACAACAAAAAGGTTTATCTTAAAGTTGTATGCCATATTTTTTTCCTTGCAAAAAGTTTAGTCAGAAATAAAGAGTGATTCCATATAAGTTTAGTTGTGTGTATATTAAACTTTACACTTTTCCAATCTTTAAAATATACAGTGTTGGTCCGAACTGTATTCCAGAAACTTCGGCAGCATATTCTGCAGATAAAAACAGGTAAATAAGTTCGTATAAATGTATGTCCTAAAATGCTTAGTTTGGGAAATACAGGGTGTAGAAATTTCATTTTTATTTCGAATTTTTCCGAATTATTCCTCAAGTAACGTCAATATTTGGATGAAAATTGGTGTATTAAATAATTGAAATTGAATTTATTTTTTTTAATAAATTTACTAACAATTTTAACTTATTATAGGATATTTCAGTGGCTTTTTTAAATAAAAACGTATTGAAGGGATGCGACATGCGACGCATCACCCGCAACAATGGAATCTTCGCCGCTGAACGAAATCTCTGGATTATCTACAGATAAAATTTCACCAGTAAATCACTGGCAACTGGCAACACTGTTCTAATGCATTAATTAGGACGGCTGATTAGTATCTATTTAATTCGATAGTCCAGATCGTTAAGATAAATTGTTAGATAAATACCTGCGTTGCACATACTAATTCAAACAATAGAATTTCGATAATTTCGCGTATTTCCCATCGAGCCAATACCTTTAATTAAGCTATATTTACTTTGAAATATATATGCCGCTCTATACGTTCGCGTTTTAATACTCTGGAATACGACTGGAACGTAATTTTGTTACAGATTAGCCTGTAGAAGTTGTCATGGCTATAATCTGCACAGATATAATTTAGTTTTGAACGAATATTGGATATACATATAATCCCCATATTTCGAAGGGAAAAAGATAAAACCTTTCTCTTTATAAAATAGATGTTTTTTTCGTTAAACTATACAGGGTGGCGCACCTCATTCGCCTCGGTTGATTACACGAAAACGGAAAGAAGTAGAAACAACATTTTTTATGGGTGTATGTAGAGAGACAATGTGCATAATTTAAAATTATTTTCAAATGTACAGGGTGTGTCAGAACTAAGATCCATACCAAAGTTATATTTTTTCTTATGGAACACCCGGTATATTATTTTATTTTTTGATTCTTGGGCATAAAATAAGGCATTTATTATAGGGGTTTAATATGTTAAACTGCTTTGGTTTTTGAGATATTTAAAGATATTTAAATATGCATGCAATAATAAAAAAAATTGTCAACACCCTGTACATTACTTTTCAAAGTTAATTCTTGTGCTGACTATGAAGCCGAAGAAATAAACTTTACGAAAAAAAAGGTACCGCTTCATTAAATGTATACAGGGGTATCAAAAATTGTTGGTCTATTTTAGATATTTATTATACATAAAAACTTCGTAATATCAAATACAACACTATGTATTTTTTTAAATAAGTCGAACAGATTTAAATGCTCTTTCAAACTATATTAGGTTTTCCTATATCTACCTGGCTCAGATTTTGAATAAAAAGCGATTTTTGAATAAAATGACAATCAAGATGGCTGGTGTCGCCGTGGCAATTTGCTAGTGACAGTTAGTAGCTATTTTCAATATCGACATTAGTTTATTGACTGATTTAAATTTATAACAGTTTACTTTTATTGAATTTGCCTACCATAGTTTAATAAGTAAGTATTTATTATTTTATCAAGAAAAATAAAGGAGTAGTTCTTATTTATATATATATCCGTTACTTTATATAACTCCGTTATTTTGGACTTATTTGAAAAACGATGAAGAGAAAATATGTTTGTTTTATCGAGATCTATCACCTCTTAAAATATTTGCACTTATTTCTGGAACACCCTGTATTTCAAAATTTATATGATCACTTTCAATTGAGCAATAATTCCATACAATAACCAATAAAAAAACGACATTATTTCCGAGTTTATTTAGATTTTTATTTCCTGAATATAAAAAAGTCCCTGTGTATAATGGTTTCTCGTTTAGTTTACTAGGTCACAATAAAGAAAATGATTGATGATTGACATTTTTAAGGTCATTTGCATATCAGATACACTTCGACGTAATGCGTTGTTTCGGTTCGGTTAAAAACATGTCAATTTGCCCGAATTGAAGCCGCTTTTAAGGTATATTGGAAAATGGTAATCCATAATCATGTTCAGTGGGTATGTTTAAATATTATATGAAGTAGGATAATGTCGAATGAAAAATGAAAAACACTTTTTTTAATAAATTTCATAACCTTATATTTATTTTATAAAAGCGTACGCTATGATAGTCCAATCGAGATATTAAAACCCGTGAGTTTTTTTATGATTGTAAATATTTTTTAAGGGTTGACTTTGAATTTAAGAGTCTATTATGCTATACTGTTCGGGTCGCTCTCAGGCAGGGCCGTTCCTGGCGAGCGTGCAGTGCGTGCACGCACGTAGGTGCAACATTTTGGAGGCGCAAAATCAAACGGTCAATCAGTACTTTGTACTCAGTAACAAAAAACCAATACGCTTTCTTGCCAATAAACAAATACTTAAACCATCATAGGATAAAGTTTGCTTAGCATCTTTTTTGCGTTGGCCGCACCGAATAAACACATCTAGGGTAATCTGTCGGCAACACATTGATCTCTTCTATTTATTTTTCATTTTATTCATTTTATGGAAAGCACTATTCATTAAAATGTTGTATCCTATGTTATAGGGCTTGTTTCTCTACAATTTCCTGTCTCACAATGTACCGTTTGTGTCGGGGAAGGGATCATAGTTTCATAGTTGTCGATTTTCGAAAGAAATCAGTACATCTATATTATTTCGTATATTTTTCATTTTATGGAAAGCACTGTTCATGAAAATGTTGATCCTATGTTATCTCTGTTGATGATCAGTTGATCCTATGTTCTCTCTACAATTTCCTGTCTCACAATGTACTGTTTGTGTTGGGGAAGGGATCATAGTTTCATAGTTGTCGATTTTCGATAGAAATCAGTACATGAATATTATTTCGTATATTTTGTATTTTATTGATTTTATGGAAAGCACTGTTTATTAAAATGTTGTATCCTATGTTATAGGGCTTGTTTCTCTCTACAATTTCCTATCTCACAATGTACTGTTTGTGTCCGGGAAGGGTTCATAGTTTCATAGTTGTCGATTTTCGAAAGAAATCAGTACATGTATATTATTTCGTATATTTTTCATTTTATTGATTTTATGGAAAGCACTGTTCATGAAAATGTTGATCCTATGTTATAGGGCTTGTTCCTCTCTACAATTTTCTATCTCACAATGTACTTTTTGTGTCAGGGAAGGGATCATAGTTTCAAAGTTGTCGATTTTCGAAATAAATCAGTACATGTATATTATTTCGTATATTTTTCATTTTATTGATACTATGGAAAGCACTGTTTATTAAAATGTTGTATCCTATATTATAGGGCTTGTTTCTTTCTACAATTTCCTGTCTCACAATGTACTGTTTGTGTCGGGGAAGGGATCATAGTTTCATAGTTGTCGATTTTCGAAAGAAATCAGTACATGTATATTATTTCGTATTTTTTTCATTTTATTGATTTTATGGAAAGCACTGTTCATTAAAATGTTGTATCCTATGTTATAGGGCTTGTTTCTCTACAATTTCCTGTCTCATAATGTACCGTTTTTGTCCGGGAAGAGTTCATAGTTTCATAGTTGTCGATTTTCGAAAGAAATCAGTACATGTGTATTATTTCCGAATTTTAGTTTTTTGTCTTTATGTATTTCATATAAAATGAGTCAGTTTTTTTCTTTAGGGTACTATTTTTGTTACTAAATATTTGTGGTTTTGTTTGTTTTATTTATTTAATAAATATTTTTATACTTTAATTAGAATAGTTTTTTTTTACATTTCCAATTACATATTGCTCGTTTGTCGCAGAATATAAATTCTTTAAATTTTTGAGATTAAGACTAAAATATATAATTGATTTAAATATAAAAAGGGCGCACCAAAGAATGGGGAATGAAGATACCCCAGGAACGGGCCTGCTCTCAGGGGTCGGGTAAAGCGGGTGTGTGGCCGAAGGAAATACATATTATATTTCAGAAATCTGTCTAAGCTTAGCCCGATCCTGTTATGTTAAGCTACATCCAAAATTCCAAACACACGTGCTTTGATTAAGGCTTGTTTAAAGTTTGCAGAGCTTCAGCTATTGCCATAAAATAGCTAGCAATTTGTTTCAAAACCATATAAATTATATATCACTGTAATCACAAAACTTCAATCTACTTCCGTATTGTAAGGGAATTTTAAATTATGTCTTTATTTTCGAGAAAATTTAGTCCAAACATAAGGAATATTTTGTTGATGTTTAACCTTCAAAATCTTAAAAATAAAGAAGTTGCCTAGTAATGTGCTACAAATACGGATATAGTATAATCCGTTATATCTTTAATTTCCTTCTTCAGTTGTGTAAAAATACCTAGCCAGTTTGACATAAAACGTTAAATGCCGAACGCTTATTTTGCTACTTTTTCGGACTAGTAAAATGGGCTCTTAAACGCCGTTTTTCCCAGATCATACGGTGTAAATACCATGAAACTTACTGTTCAATAAAATATAGATATTATATTTCCATACATATATTTTATTTTATTCTCGCTGCTTAATTTTTATAGATATACATAAAACGTTCGGATACTCCCATATTTGAAATATTCCAATTTTATTTCAAAAACATTAGAAATATTCGAGGCATATATGATACGAACGCTCAAATGGCCTCTTTTCTGGCCATTTGCCTAACAGCTAGTTTTATATTACAAAGCAGGATCGACATTTTTCGTTCGAAACTTGGCCGGGAAGAATGATGGCGACCGTCGAACGTTACGTCGAAACGTCCTGTCTTTTTCGACGACGCTGTTCACTGAATTGTTGATAAAATGTGTCTATCGACGACAGAAGTACTAGAATATTGACTATTCTAAATCGTTTCTTTTTCTTTTTTCGGCATTAATAAACCAAAAGAATTTTTCAAGCAGGAAATTTCAGCCAGTTTGTTCCTTTAATTCGATTTCTTTTTAGAACTATTTATTTGGTAGATATTTAGCAAGTGGGACGCACAAGTTACTACATTTATTTGGTAGATATTTAGCAAGTGGGACGCACAAGTTACTACATAACTGGCAGATACAATATGATCGAAAAAAAACGGCGTCAGCGATGGCTATGAAATGAAGATCGCTGTAATTTTTGTATGTAAAATTATCATCAATATCATCGATCGTCATTTCCAAACCGGAAGCTCGGAGTTTCCCCAGTATACCAGTGTTATATCGGGTGCGTCTCAAAAGTGGCTCACCCCTATAACTTTTTTATTTTTTCAGATAGATAAACGAGATTTGGTATATTCGTATATAACATAAACTAGGATTGATTGACGTATTCAGCTCTTTTTGACCACTGCCTGTTTCACCGGAAATTACTACATCTTTTGATTTTTAAACGGCACCCTCGGTATTTCTTTACTTTATTCGATAGAAAATGGCACTCTGAATATAAAGACAAAATTGTATTTTAAATTTCAATTGAGAGTGCCATGGCTGTGTTAAAAACACTAATTTTTAATGAAGGAGCCTTGGAAAAATAGATTTGATCGTCTAATGTTTTTAGTGTCTTGTCCTGGCCGGTTAAAAGATGTCCAAATCGTATTATTAATCATATCTCAATTTTTTCAAATGGGACGAAGGTGGCTCATTAGCATATTTAGAAAAAGCATTTTTTTACGAATAATTTGGTACCACACACTTGGTATATCGAGTCAAATTGTCGTTTTGAATCGCATGTTACAATTTCAAATAAACCATATTCGAAAATGTCAAAAGTTGACATATGAAATGTCACTCTATTCAGAGTCTTATTTTCTATCGAATAAAGTAGAAATATACCGAGGGTACCGTTTAAAAATTAAAAGTTATAGTCATTTCCGGTGAAACAGGAAGTGACTAAAAACAATTGAATGCGTCAATCAATCCTAATTTATGTCATATACTAACATACTAAATCTTGTTTTTTTATTTGAAAATATAAAAAAAAAAATATGGGGATGAGCCACTTTGGGACGCACCCGGTATAATAAAGACAGTACCGAGTTAAATAAATGTAGTTTTCATTTTATCCACTTCCTATCACCTTCCTTGCTTTAATGGAACAGATTTATGTTTTCTCTAATTTACATAAGACATCACTTAACCAGAAAAAATATTACAACAATCATATTTTGCTTTCTCTCCCTGTCGCCGATTCTATTATATCTGTGGAATAGATCCTGTTTTGATTAATATTAGGGGTTGTAAATGTTTGACTAAAATTAATAATTTATTATTAATTTCAAAAATTACGTAATTTCGATTATAGAATTTCTTCTATAACGTGTATTTTATTATTTTTATCCTTTTTGGATTCTAAGACGTTTTTTCTAAACTTTTATTTAAAAAACCTGCCCTAAATCTTAATAAAATATAAAAAAGTTTAAATACGATATATTTTTAATTTAATTATAGCTTCTTTAAAATAAAAAAATTACCCGGCTATGACACGGAGAGTTCAGGTGTACTTGAAAAGCGAAAGACAGTGTTGTGTTTCTCGGCAGAGTCGTCAGGAACAACCGTTACGACAGAGACAACCTATCTATCGCTCGTGTCGCACTCGTTATAACCTACAACAATAACACAACAATAACATGACATTGCCTGACCGCATGTTCCAGCTATTTATGAATGAGATGCTCAGTCTATATTTTATTTTAAGTCTATGTTGTAGACAGTAAGCGGAAATGGGGTGGACAACTCAAAAGGTACAAAGATACTTTCAACGAAAACTTAAAGACGATAAGCCTGCAGAATCAGTGGGAAGAATCACCGCACAATAGAATGCAATGGAGAAGAATTGTAAAGTCAGTGATCGCAACAACCAAAAAGTAAAGAGGCAACAAAGCAATGAGATTTTTGAATGTCCAAAGTGCGAAAGATTTGTGCATACTGCAATGGGAAATACTGTGACAACGTCACTGAAGTGTCACTTGACGAATCCGATGAAGAGGAGTTGGACTTGCCTGTAGATATCCCTCTGGCGGCTGAGGATGAAGAGTTGGACGTATTGAGAGACCACCCTGACCAGCCCAGCACAGAAGACACGATCAACTTTAACATCAATGAGCCAGATCCGTCGGGCTTGTGCAGATAAGTTAAAGTTTTTAATTTATCTAGTGGAGTAGGCCTCCGAGGAGACCACGTTAAAATAAACGCGCCATATACTTTACCACCCAAGAGGTGTGGAAACAAGTACACATTTTCAATAATTAAAATTAATTATTCATAAATTAATGAGCGAATTAATGATACGCCACTGTTTTATGACAAAATTGCAGAAACTAAACTAAAACTAGTTTTAGTGAAGCCTAATCGACATTTGATTTCGGAAAATCGACTATACATAATATACCATATTTTACGCAAAATTGTAAAATTTCCAGGGATTTTGTGCTTAAACAGTTGACTTTAGCGAAAAATTTCATAAAACCTTTTTAATAGGAAATTTTATTCTCTTTAATTTTGTCCTCCCCAAATTTTCGCGAAAAACGCATAGTTTTCGAGATATTCACAAAATACCGATTTTGGGTGCAATCTTGGCGGCGGCGCCGGCGGCAAGTCTGGAAATGTGCATTTTATGTATTTTAGTTAGGGACCCCAAAACCTATAAACCTGCAAAGTTGCAAAACTTCCGGACTTTTTTCCAAGCAAAAATCCCCAATGACTGAACTAATTAGAGGGACAAAGGTTGTCGTCTCGGCGCACTCAGTAATGAGATGTTCTGGTATTTCCTCATTTTCCCCACAGAATCTGCTTTCGCCGTTGTTTCTTAGCTTGAATCTACTGAGCTGTTCATTGAGGAGACCAAACCAAACCAAGAAAGGATGACTTTATTTTATTTGCCTCATTTGTTCAGCTGCTCTAGAAAGTGACCTAAGTCGCTGAATGTGAACTGGGTCTAATTTTTAATACGTAGGCCCGAATTTCACGTGTGAGAGATCCGAATTAGCACGGTTTTCCCACACACATACATATCTCCGCCCTCGCCACTATCAATTAGCCCTGTGGAAGGATATCGATCGCCGCCGCCGCTGCCGAAAAATTGCAAAGTTAGAGAAACCGAAATAATTAATGAGAAAATCCGGCTGGGCTCGCGTACATATTCGCGTTTTGATTAATGGCCCTGAAATATTAATCGAAATATGTTTCCCCAGATTACTTTTCCCGAATTTAGGTGGAAACGGGCCCCGATGAATTATGGCCTTTGGCTGTCGTCGATTCTAAATATTTTAACGCACATATGAAGAGGCGGGAAAAAATGAGCCAGCGAGAGGCCTGATGAGAATAAGAAATAAGTCCAAAAGCATCGATACGGTATAATCAATGCCTCCTAAAAAACTAAAACCACAGTCTTATGAAGTAAAAAAAGTAAAAAAAAGTTTAAAAAGTAAAAAAGTAAAATACCAGGATTGTCTTTTATAGGCTCACCGGCAAAAAAACCGGCCACTAAAAACTAGTCCGAATTTCAAAGTTGGATTTCTCGCGAACCACTCATTAGATTTTGATGATTTTTTTTTAAATTGTAAATTAATTCCTTCTTAACGTCAGATATTTTTATTCCGAATTTATTTTGAGCATATACAGGACATAACAATAAGACGAAGTTTTTTGCCCAAACTTTGTAACACCCTGTAGGGCGCAGCAGCTGTAGTAGCTATTGCTAAATCAAATCACATTGTAGCCTCATCTTTTGTGAGCATTTTGTTTTTTAATCACGGCATTATCTCTCTTCTTATTGGAGATACGCTGCTTTAAAACGAACGTCTCGGAAAAATGCTTCGCAGGCAGAAAGTTTTATGTGTAAATAATCAAGGCGACATGACAGGCTAAAACGGATTTATGAGTATTTGCAATATGACAACAACGGTTGTCAAATTAAAAAATGCTATTATCTGTGACGGATGTTGCTCGTATTGTGGCTTTAATTGAGGACGGCCGAAGTCAACGTTATGTGTCGGATACCCTGGGCATACCTCGAACAACAGTCCACGATGCCTGGAATCGGTATATGGAAACGAAGAATTTCACCAGGCGAGTGGGTTCTGGAAGAAACCGGAAGACAAATGCAATTGACGACCGCTTTGTTGTCCTGAATACTTTACGAAATTGTAGAATTACAGCGTTTCAGAATCAACATCTGCTACAAGCCATGCGTAGAACTCAAGTTAGTGAGAGAACAATCCAACAAAGACTAAAAGAAAACAGCTTGTCTGCAAGGAGGCCTGCCACAGGACCCCAGCTACTTCCAAGACATCGTCGAGCACGTCTTCAGTTTGCGCTTTTACATGTGAATTGATTTGGTCGCTGTTTTGCCTGTAAAGTATTTTTCCGAGACGTTCGTTTTAAAGCAGCGTATCTCCAATACAAACAGAGATAATGTCATGATTAAAAAAAACAAAATGCTCACAAAAGATGGGGCTACAATTTTATTTAATTTAGCAATAGCTACTACAGCTGCTGCACCTTACAGGGTGTCACAAAGTTCGAGCAAAAAACTTCGTCTTATTGTTGTGCCCTGTATATGCCCAAAATAAATTCGGAATAAAAATTTCTGAAGTAGCGAGGAAACCGCGAGTGAATTAATTTCGGGAGACGATAATGCAATTTTATCGTCGTGTATAAAACAATATTTTTTCCATAGCGAGTTACGTTTTAAAAAATATTCAGAAATTATTATTTCAAGGAATTTATTACGAATAGAAAAAATATTGTGCTGGGTTGGCGTTGGTTTCTATGTAATTTGACAAATAAATACAGCTGTATCTTTAGTTGTTAGTTTTGAGTCAATATTTTTTAATTCTCTTTCGTGTCGATTTCTGATTGAATTGGAGCCAGAAATGGCTCAAAACGAAATAAGTAAATTACCAACAGATATTCAGGCTGAGGCGACAAACGCCATATCAAAACTACTTCCATTTAAATCCCGAATAACTTATGAAAAGGAATCCAAAAATTTTCAAAAATGGAACGTACGAGAAGAAATAAAATTTTTAACCTATCCTCGCTGTTAAAGTATCATTTAATCTACCCTTGCGGTTAAAGTACTATATTATCTACTATTTTTGATAGATATAAGAAAATTTTAACAGTGGCTATGGAAAAAAGTATTAAAAAGTATTATATATTATTAGGTTTAGTTCATATCTCTAAACATATTTTTTTCATAAAACAACAGACTACGTCACTGTATTCTACGTAAAAAGTTCGAGAGAAAACAGTTTTCACCTTTTTGATACCTTTTACAAAAACAAAGATATGGAAGGTGTCCCAAATTGCAAAATTTAGCGACCCTGTAGTTCCGAAACGAACAGGACTATAAAAATTTGGTTTACAGTAAGATCCAGTTGACGAAAAAGTAGTATATATAGATTTGTGCAAACCACATTTTCTTATCCTCATTAGTAACGGAGATATGCCGTATGATTTTAACTAAAATGGGACACCCTGTAGTAATGTCAACAGGAAGAGCTGTGGCTTGAAATTTAAGGAGGTATTGATACTGTCGAACGGTGCTTTTAAATAAATTTTATCGAGTCGTAAAATATGACGATATTATCGGTATAGGAATAATTTAAGACGTTTCAACGTGTCCGGTGATTTAGTCACGATCTGTATCGAGAATTGGGTTAAATTTGCTCTGTTCTCTGCGATGATATCTACTAAAATTAGGGCAAAAGAGAAATGGAAGTATCTTCTAAAGGAATATGAATCTTTATTTGAAATGTTATGTAAGTAATAAAGTCCAAAATTTTTTAGTTTCATTATTTTATATTATTAGTAAACATTACCAACTTGGAAGGAATTATCCTAGTTAGTAGAGCTATCACGGTATTAAATGGGATACTGTGGGACAGAAGCATAAACAATAGGAACAAAACATTAATATATAATACCATCATCAAGAGTATAACCATATACAGGGTGGCCCATCGAAAACGTTCCGCAAGGCATAACGGCCAGGGTAATTTTTTTTCAGAAAATTCAAAAACACCTCAATTTTGTTTGGGAGGGGGACAACTTGTGCCCCAAAAATGATTGCAAAATCTTCAACCCTCTAAGCGGGGGTGTCATTCCCCAATTGTTTTCAAATGGGAAGGGGGCTCAAGTGGTACACTGTAAAAAAAAATGAGTCAAATTTCACTCAGATTTCACTCAATACTTTCTCAATTTCTGTCCACACCCGATTGAGTGAAATTTCCACTCTACATAACTGAGTGAATCTTCAATTCTCAGAGTGAAAAGCACTGAGTGTTTTCACTCAATCGAGATTAGACGAAAGACTCCTTTTTTACTCATTATGGTTTACCTTGAGTAGGATTTTGATAATTTATTCACTTTAAAATGAGTGAACTCACTAAGTGTTGAGTTCAAGTACACCTTTTATTGAGTGACTTTTACTCAAATTTGTGTTACACTTAACTCGATTAGTACTCATATCTGAGTATTAATTTCACTCAGTATTGAGAAATATATTCTAAATGATTTTTTTAAAAGCTATATGTAAGTTAACTTGTTATTTTATAAGGTGGGCAGGTGCCTTTCAAAGGTAAGTTTCAGTTTAGGACATGGTCTCGAACATGTCCATTTCATAAAATTCACTTTTGAGAGGCATCTGTTCACTTGTAATAAAATAACAAGTTAGCTTACATATATATAGTTTTTAAAAAAATCATTTAGAATATTTCGTTTTTTATAACAAAGCAAATGGAAAACTGTAGAACCTTCAAAAATATTTTTATTTGTCATTTTTATTTGACAAAAACAAATATAACACTGTTAGTATAATATCAAAAACATTTTAACAATTTTTCAACTCTTTTTGGAAAACATACAGTAACTTTTTAAGCTAGATGTCTAGAAAAGTTGCATCACATCGCAAAAATCCGTTTTATTAAGAGCATTCGTTAGCTCGGCTACCAACATTCTCGAATATTTCTAATTTCTAAACTAACTTTAAATAACGAAAATCCCTCGGAAAATCCAGATACCTACTTTTCCCCTGAAAATTAAAAAAAAATGTTTGGTTTGGTTTGGTTCCGAGGAAACATCCGAGCATTGCGGCAATCAGTGGACGCAGTCGAATTTGAATATATGCCATGTTGGGCGGATTTCTGCGATATGAAAAAAAATGTTCTTAACATAAAACTGTACTATATTTAGGAGTTATTAGTTCGTATTCTCTTCACCACGCCACGCGGTCACACACACACTTTACATCACACTTTACACACACACTATGGCCTTGTAACCTTGGCACCCCTTCGAAGGGACAAGACAACTTACGTCTCGAACAGATAATTAAAAACTGAGGAACAGGGGAATAGCTTATTCGGTATCGAAGAAGCGCGTATGACCTATGATTGTAATGAGCGAAAATACTCTAAACTGGGTGATTTCACTCAAATTTTTATTGTGTTAAACTATAACATGAGTTTTTAAGTGAATTTTTCTATTCCATTACTTATATATAGTGGTAATAACTCAAACATGAGCTTATTCAATCGCTATTGATTAAATAGAGATCATATTTGAGTAAAATGATGAATTTACTCTATTTTAAATAAAAATGTACTCAATTATTTCACTCAAAAAAATCACTCCCTGAGAAATATGTGTTCACTCAGGCTGATTTTTTACAGTGTACCGCAATGAAAAGGGCTTTCTATTTTCTATACTTTCCCGCTTCGTTTTTGAAAATCGGCCGAGTCATTGACAAAATATGAAGGATAGAAATTTGAAAAGTTTATTTAAACATTTATCAGAGTAAATGATAAGGATAAATTCCTTCGACCTGTTTTTGTTATTGTTTTCTTATTATTTCTAGATGTTTACGCAATTTTTCACTTGCCATAAGGTTTAATGATCAAGTGCGGTAGTTGCTAGATAGCTGTTCTGTGACTTGTGTAGTAGGAGTCATATTGACATCAAAATCAAACTTCTCATGCCAAAAAAAAACCCAGACACCAATTTTCATCCAAATATTGATGTTACTTCACAAAATATTTGAAAAAAATCGAAATAAAAATGAAACATCTACACCCTGTATTTCCGAAACTAAGCATTTTAAGATATACAAATATACGAACTTTTTTACTTATTTTTATTTGCAGAATATGCTGCCGAAGATTCCGGAATACAGTTCGGATCACCCTGTATACAGGGTGTCCCAGAAATAAGTGCAACTGGTAGTAAAGTTCAACCCCAGAAACACGCATATGGGGTTTTTTTCGCGAAAAAAAAATTTTGAATTTTTTTTTAGTTTTTAGTTAAAAAAACATAATTTCTTGATAATATGTCAACATAGGTATTAGATTAAATTTACAAGAAAGAAAATCCAGAAGAAGAGATCCAGTGGTTCTCAAAATTTGAGGAAAAAATCATTTTTTTGAAATTTTCAAAGTAAAATAACTCCGTCATTTTGGTCTTATTTGAAAAACGACAAAGAGAAAATATGTTTCTTTTATCGAGATCTACAACCCCTTGAAATACTTGCAATTATTTCTGGGATACCCTGTATAGTAGACAATACGTTATTAATTTTCACCAGTACCTGTTTAAAAAAACATTCGACAATTCTGAAACTGCTCCAAGCAAAAATAAAGCTTCTTCGGCGAACAAAGAAAATAACACAAAGAAAAAAGCGGAAAATCCGGAAGTTTTATTTTATCTTGACGGCAACTTGCCGTCTCTCGAGTTTTCCATCTGCGGAACGCGCGCTAAATCACTCCCGAAATAAATATCGACAATAGGGAAGGAGACGTGTCAGTGGAGTTAAAGGGACTGGAGTGGATTCCTCACAGTTCCTTACAGAGTGAGGGATATGCCTTATATTGTTCAGTTTGTCGGAAAAATATGCATTTTTACCCTTATTGTAGGTAGTAATTTTAATGAGTAATTATTAGTTTTATTTAGACTACTATATATATAAAAAATGTCTATACCTATGTGGCGGATTCATCTATCCAAAAAAATCCTTTATGGGTATTTCGCCACTGCACTGCAAGAAAAATCTACAAAACAAAATAGTTCTTTTTTGTAAACACTTCTGCGTTAAACCTAAACGGACGCTGCTTGTCAGAAGTTCTGTTTACAGTAATAAAAATTTGCCTAACAAAGAAAAAATTGCTTAACGTTTCAGAAAGTTTTTTCTTTCCGTCGTCGGAAGCAAAAAAAATATAAAGAATGAAGAAAAAAACAATTTAAAATATTTAAATTGAACTATTCGAGAACACTTTACTTTTTAAAACAGATACGTCTACAAGAAATCGTTGACGTTGTGTTAAAAATGAAACATAGTTCATTTTTGCCGAACTGCAAAGAGAGTATCTAAATATGTAAGGGATGGTACACCATAATTGAAAATGATTGTGATGATGATGTATAACCAGAGGTGTTTTTCAAAAGTTGCTAAGCCCTATAACTTTTTTACTTTTTCAGATAAAAAAGCGAGATTTGGTATGTCGGTATATAACACAAATCAAGATTATCACTGTTTCACCAGAAATTACCACAACTTTTGATTTCTCGTTGAACATAGATTAGAACTAATTTTTTACGTAAATTATTGTCCTTTGGATTATCTACTATATTAGACAAAGCTATTAGGCATTATCATACCAGCTCCAGCTAGGCCTGTTCTACACCGTGTTGACACCAGTACACTGACTGAAAATCCGGTTCACGTCAACACTTAAAACCAGTGTTTAAATTTCTACACCGAACAGGTCTAACAAACAAACAATTCTTGAGCACTAGGCAAAAGTGAGGTCTCAAGAATATGTTGATATTTTTGGGCGTTAACAGTGCCATCTATAAAATATAATTTGCCCAAACCTCTTGCTGACATGCAACCCCAAACCATAATCTCCTTAGGAAATTTAACAATCCTCTTTAAGCAATCTTTATGAAAGGCTTCTGCTTTATTTCATATTATTCGTTTTCGATTATCTCCAACGCAAACATCAAATTTAGACTCATCGCTAAATATGACCTTATTCCAATCATTTTGTGTCCACGATAATTTAGATTTTGCCCAAGTGTAGCGATTTTTCTTTTGAATTTCTGTCAGTAGCGGTTTTTCTTTGGCCTAAATATGAATTTGTATCAATAATCTTCAGGTAATTGATTATCCACACAAAATAAAGTTTACCTTGTAAAACCTCAGACCGCATTTGTGGATATATTTTCGGCAACATTCTCTTGATATATTTAAACCAGTTACAGTATTCCATTTAACTGTTACTTCGCCAAGAGTACTTCTTCTCGCAGACTTGCAAATTTTTACTAAATTTCGTGAATCTCTCTGAGATACAACTTTTGGCCTTCCCGAACTTTTACCTCTAACGTCTACGTTGGCAGATTCATCGTATTTTTTTTTATTATATTAAAGACCGTGGTTTTTGGAATACTTCAGAAATCATCAGAAATTTTTCGAATTGTTTTTCCCGTACTGTATTGACGAATGATAATTTCGCATAGTTTTTGATTTGTAGCTTTTCCACGGACCATTACTTTGGATTAAATTAACAAAATTGAAAATTAAAAAAATTAAAATTTCTTACAGTAAATCTCACTACTCAAAGTATCGAGTCACTTACAAGCTGTCCATGCTGAAGTAAACAGTTTGCGACATTTGTGACGTTTATAGCAAAGCCGCCTATGATGATATTAATTATTTAAAAATACTTGTCCCAAGATTTAGTTGTCAGCAAATTTGTCCTTTTATGAACAAAATCCGCTACTTTAAATATGGATTGATTTACAAATTCATAAAAATATTGTCAAGTTGTTTAGGATAGCTATGTTTATATTTAAAAAATTAAACATATATTTTTCAGTAATTTTGGAAAACCAGGGCAATAAATCCATAATATGACCTTGTCCCAACATATAGTTGTTAGGGCTCGTAAAGACATAGTTCAAGGAACTATTCCTCTGAAGGAACTGGAACTAAGGAACTAGTTCCTCCCAAAGAACTAAAATTCCCACCTCTAACACGAATCTATCGGCTCACCGGGAATGTCCCGGTATGCCGGTTAGTTCATCCAAACCTGACTTCAAAAGTACTGTTTCTCTGGTACGGACAGTACTCTCTCCTATGAAACAAAACAAAACAGTTATTGGAAAAATATAAATTACGCGAAACTTTTACAAAATTCCCGAACGTAAAAAAGAGCATTATGCCAAACTAAAAATGCAAAACGGTTTTAACGAGAGTAACTTTGGCCTTATTTTAAAGCGGGAATTGGCGGTTGCGGCGGGAAGGGTGAGCGGGGCGCTGTCGGCAGCAACGTTCGATAATAAAAATTTTCAATAAAAAGCGACCAGCGGGCAACAATTCGGTCGTTATTTAAAAAGTTAAAACCCGCGGATTAGCGTCCTCCGATGAATTTTCAGTTAAAATAGATTTTGGGCGGTTTTTTATTCGGTGCGTCGATTGACTGACTTTTGGCTTTCGTTTATTTATTGGTCATAAATTGAGGAAAATAATAAAAATATTTTCCAGCTTTTTTAAAGAGCTTTTATTCACTTTATCTGAATGTAGGTATCTTCTTTCTTCTTCTTCTTTCTCAGCCTGGTTCCATCCAGTGTTGGATATAGGCCTCTTCTAGGTTTTTCCATGCTTCGCGATCTCTAGCCAATCTTATCCATTGTCTTCCCGCCACTGCCCTGACGTCATCGACCCATCTCTTTTTTGGTCGGCCCACACTTCTTGTTGTTCCCCTAGGTCTCCATAGGATTACTTTTTGGGGCCATCGGTCTGGATCCTGTCTTGTCACATGTCCAATCCATTGCCACTTCAGACTTGCCACTCTTTTAACGACATCTAATAATTTTGTTTTTTGACGTATGTGGGTATTCCGTATTTTTTCTCTAATGGTGACTCCCATCATGATTCTTTCCATGGCTCTTTGTGCTACTCCTAGTTGTTCTGCTGTTTTTCGGGTAATTGCCATAGTCTCTAAGCCATACGTAAGCACAGGTAGAATGCAGCTGTCGTAAGCCTTTTTCTTTAGGTTCATGGGCACCTTTTTATCCTTGAAAATATTGCTCATATTTCCAAATGCTACCCATGCCAAATGGATCTCCGTATTTTGGTTTTCCTTGCCCAGCTTGATTTTATGACCTAAATATATATAATGGTCTACGTTTTCAATAATAACGTTGTCAACGGTAATGTTATGGATATTGTTGCTCATTATCTTGGTCTTCTTCAAGTTCATTTTAAGGCCAATTTTTGGGATTGGTCATTTAGCTCATTTAGCATGGTGTTTAGTTCTTGAATGTCGGTGCTCAGCAAGACAATATCGTCTGCGAACCTCAGATGGCTAAGGTGTACCCCATCGATGTTTAGACCTCTATTTTCCCATTCTAATTTCTTGAAGACATTTTCCAGTGCCAGTGTAAATAACTTGGGAGAGATGGTATCTCCTTGTCTCACGCCCTGACATACCTCTGTAGGTATCTATGTAACGGAATCTTTAAAAAATATTTTCACCTACTTTAACAAGTCTTAGCAAGGAATGTTGGCTTTAACTTAACTTTTCGTTTCTCTACGTGGGGTGTTTTAATACCCTAAATAATTTTTAATGAAAAAATTTGTCAAAAAATATGTCTTTTCAGTAACAGTATATATTTCAAAAGCAGTAGCCACATTGTGTATTGATAAGGACCAACAGCAAAGGCATGATGCTAATGCTATAAGTACTGTAAATCGTTACTTTTTTCTTCGAAAACGAATACTTCCAATAAAAATACTACTACTACTACTGCCATTACTCGCCGACGAGTATTTGACCCGCGTGATGATTATATCTGTCTACCGCACTCCGGACATTCAAAAAACTTATTGCTTTGTTGCCACCTTACTTTTTGGTTGTCGCTGTTAACTAGATTAGATTAGAGATTAGATTCTTAGAGGTCGCTTTTGGGCCTGATCCACTGCGACCTTCTCAGATCTATTGTGGTCCTCTACTGATCCTTAGATTACATTCTCCAGTCCTATCCTTTTCACAAAGTTTAGCAACTTGGAGACTGAACCCTCCATGTAGCTCCTTGGCAATGGCCTATCATTGCCTATTACCGGGAACCGCACATTTGCCAGGCTGTCACACCGACATAAAATGTGTTCTGACGTTTCTTCTTCAAATTGACAGAACCTACACATAGCTTCGTCTGCGAATCACATCAGCTTTAGATGCCTATTTAGCTTACAATGCCCTGTTAGTAGACCTACTACAGCTTTGACTGCCTTTCTCTCCTTGCTTATCAAGTCTACCGTGAATTTTGGCGAATGTTCTACAATGAACCTTTTCGCCTGTCTCTGCCCTGGGGAGTTTCTCCACCATTCTAGAAATTTGTTGGCCACCCATCGTTCCGTGGCCATTCTCGTGACCGCCTTTGCAACGCCGCAGAAGGGTTCTGGGCCTATAAATGGCATTGATTAGCCTTGCTTGGCCCTTTCATCTGCCTTTTCGTTACCCTTGTGACCCTCGTGCCCTGGCACCCAGGCCAACGTAATAGTGCTACGTTCGCCCAAAGTATTCAGAGCACGCACACAGTCCCACACTAGTCTAGAATTGACCTCCGCGGAGCTGAGTGCCTTTAGCGCCGCTTGGTTGTCTGTGAAGATGGCCACAGAACGATTTGTTCTTTGTTGCCTTATTATTTCTTCTACACAATAGTGGATTGCCGTTATTTCTGCCTGGAAAATTGTGACATCCTTGGATAGGCTTACGTGGAAGGATCTCCCTTGTTTCGGCCCTACTATCCCAGCTCCTACGCCTTCTGACGTTTTTGAGCCGTCTGTATACCAGGTTGCCTCAGCTTGAATGGGTACACCTTTACTCCAGTCTTCCCTTCCTGGGGCGCTATTCTGTAAAATCGTCGGTATCGGTAAGTTACGACAGCTCTCGATACGTGTTTGTATATAGTAAAAATGTGTTAATTGTTGTTGTCATAGTTACCGATCGGTCCTATGGCAGATATCGCAAATTTGTACCGACGAAAATCGGTATCTCTACCGTGCCCTTGTCAACCTCACGGTAGAGATACCGAGAGTCGTCGGTACAAATTTGCGATATCTGCCATAGGGCCGATCGGTAACTATGACAACAACAATCAACACGACGCTCATTGGCCGTACGTACCGATAGCTGTCGGTAACATATCGATACCGGCGATTGTACAGAATAGCGCCCCTGGTATGGTTATATTAAATTTGTTGTTGTATTGTGTTATATTTTATTTGTTGTTTGTACCTAGTAGCTGTTGCATCAATTGGTAATCCCAATACTTTGTCTGCTTTGAGCTCTTCGATTAGCTTCTGGTTAGCAGCACTATGCGTTTGGCTTATGTGCTGCTGACCGTGAATTAACCTGTGCATGACAGATCTGGCTTCACCTTGTATGAAAATATGTAGTGGTGGTAAGTCAACAAGACTTCCATCGCATTTGAAGGAGTGGTTTTTATGGCCCCAGTTACACACAGGCACGCAAGCCTTTGTGTGGAACTTAACAGCCTTACCGCACCCAATTGCGATGTCTTTGTCCACCACCGCTGTTAACTAAGTTTACAATTCTTCTACATTTCGTTCTATAGTGAGCTGCTTCCCCCCACTAATTCTGCATGTTAATCCCCTTTAAGTTTTCGTGGAAAATATCCTTGTACCTTTTGAGCTGTCTCTTACCGTCTACAAGCTCACCGTAAAGCAGAGATTTTGGCATACCAAAATCTCCCTTGTTTCGGCCCTACTATCATGCCCTACGCATGCAGAATGCAAGAAAACCGCATACGGTTTGGTTGTGATGACATGCGTGACCAGCCCATCTTAAGCAAGGTTTTGTAATCATGACTTAAATACTCTCGCAGTTTGGGTTTTCGAGGACCGATACGTTTGAGCCACGGTTCTTAAGAGTCTAACGAGTCTCTGTTGCAACTTGGTGAGGATTATTATTGCTCGGTATACTGCCAGTTTCGTTTTTGTGCTCAAGTCATGATTGTAGAAAACTCAAATAAAAATAAAGCTACGGACATGAATCAAAAAACAAACTACCGAGAAAAGAAGCACCTTGATGATTAAAGTGGCTTTTAAAATGTTTGTTTGTTAAACCATTCTACATGGCGGATCAGACTTGTTTTTCAATAAACATTTTGTTTATCCTCATATAATAAACAAATGAGGATATTAATTTTTAATTTAATAATAGGTTAAAAAGTCAAATAAATTCGCTACACATTGCTTAAAAAATAGTCTCAATAATGACCAAATATATTAAAATCTAAAATCCAAGGTGTAACAAATAGTCATTTTTTATAAAAACGATAAAATGGTATTTTATCGTCGCGTCGTGTATAAAATAATATGTTTTTCCATAGCGAGTTACGTTTTAAAAAATATTCAGAAATTATTATCTCAAAGAATTTATTACGAGTAGAAATTATTATCTCAAAGAATTTATTACGAGTAGAAAAAATATTGTGCTGGATTGGCGTTGGTTTCTAGGTAATTTGACAAATAAATAAAGCTGTCTCTTTAGTTGTCAGTTTTGAGTCAATATTTTTTAATTCTCTTTCGTCTCGATTGCTGATTGAGTTGGAGCCAGAGATGGCTCAAAATGAAATAAGTAAATTACCAACAGATATTCAGGCTGAGGCGACAAACGCCATATCCAAACTACTTCCATTTAAATCCCGAATAACTTATGAAAAGGAATACAAAAATTTTCAAAAATGGAAGCAATTAAAAAACGTGCGAGAAGAAATAAAGATTTTTACCTATCCTCGCTGTTAAAGTATCATTTAATCTACCCTTGCGGGTAAAGTACTATTTTATCTACTATTTTTGATAGATATAAGGCAATTTTAACAGTTGCTATGGAAAAAAGATACTAAATCACACATTTAGCTCGTATTTTCTCTATTTGCAGTATTCTAATAAATTAAAAATCCAAGACCAATATATATATTCGCCTAGAACGTTGAAAAAACTGCCCTGTTTTGCCGAGCTTATTGCCGTGCTTGTTTTACGGAGCAAAGCTCTCGCTCGACTCTACGTGCCCTATTTGTTAAACCCGCTCTCGTGCAAAAATAATTAGGCTTATAAAGCTTCCTTTTTTTCCCGTAATGCACTATTAATTAAGCTGATGGATGGTTTTTAACCTTTATTTATGATTTTTTTAATTTATGATTTTTTAACGCCTGGCCTTTCCCATTTAGGCTTAGGGCGTTTTTAAAGTCTCTACAGCAAACGTGAGCTATTTATGAATATTTTAGTTCCGAAAAACTGTATTATTTTTGAAATTATATATTATGAATAATTTACTAACTAAAATAGTGCCAAAAATATAAATATGTTGGCATGCACATTACCAACGATGGTAGCCTTGATGAAGAAATTAAGTACAGAAACAACCAGGAAAGACAAGCAATTAGACAACAGTATTCTATAAGTCAGGATAAGTCAGTATCAAAACAAAACAAACACAAAATTTATAACAGCACTAGCGTGTACCAGCGACTTCGTTCGCGTCGAATTAATCATTTGTAATGGTGATGATAAAGCAAAGCAAGAATTTCCATTAACATACAAACTGGATAAAATTTTCTCACATTTATGTCAGCATAAGAAAAAACAATATATATTATATAACCTGGTAATATTTGAGGGGTAGTTTCATCTCGTTGGAATTTGACTTTCGAAAAATCCGTTTGCCAAAAATAAGCTTTTTCCGTCAAGCAGTTTAAGCAGAATCGTGGTTAAGAAATTACCCAACTTTTTGGAACACCCTGTATGATTTTTAAAAAATTTTAAAATATGTAAAAAAAAATAAATTATGCTTGTCCAAGCATTTTCTCGAAAGATTGTAATATTTGAGGGGCGTTTTCACCCTCTTGGAATTTGAGATTCGAGAAACCCCTCCTTGTCGAACCTCTACACCCCATAGTCAATCCGTTTGCCAAAAATCAGCTTTAAACATCAAGCAGTTTAAGCAGAATCGTGATTACTCAATGGTCATATTTTATGAAACACCCTGTATAAATTTATAAAAATCCTAAAATATGTAAAACAACAAAATAAAATATACGTGTTTAAGAGTTTTTCCGAAAAACTCACCGGTTTAAATAAATAATATTTTAATATTTGAGGGATAGTTTCACCCCCTTAGAATTTGAGTTTCGAAAAATCCCTTCTTATCGAACCTCTACACCCTAAAGTCAATCTGTTTTCCAAAAATCAGCTTTTTACGTCAAGCGCTTTAAGCAGGATCGTGATTAATCAATAACCAGATTTTTCGAAACACCCTGTATACATTTTTAAAAAATCGTAAAATATGTAAAAAAACAAAATAAAATATATGTGTTTAAGCATTTTTTCGGAAACTTAACCGTTTTTTAAATAAAAAATATTGTAATATTTGAGGGGTGGTTTCACTCTCTTGGAACTGGAATTTCGAAAAATCCCTTCTTATCGAACCTCTACACCCTAGAATCAACCTGTATTCCAAAATCAATTTTGGAATAATTTGGCTCAAGCTTTTTATGTTGAGTGGTTTGAGCAGGATCGTGATTAATCAGTATGTCAGTCACTTAAGGATTTCAAATATTATTATAGATAGTTAAAAGCATCTTTAGTTATGGTAGTGAAGCCATTGCCTTTGAACCTTAAAATCGAAACTGGATAGAATAAGAAATGAGAGAATTCCGAACATCATGGGTGTTAAACACAGAATAACAGAAGACGGACACGTGCAAAGAATGGAAGAGAACAGAATCCCAAAGAAATTACTCAATTGGACACCACAAGGTAAAAAAAGAGAGGGAGATCTAGACGGAGTTGGAGAGAAGGAATAGACGGGGACATCCAAAGGGGACATCAGAACAAGAGGAATAGACGAAAATCTCTGGAATGGGAATCCTCCAACAACGGTCTAAGGCAGTCGAAAAAGCTTCTCAGGACTTACTAGATAAATCAAGGAGGATGCCAGCATTGGTATGTTCTATAAATGTTTTTTTTAATTCTAGAAATTTTCATATTTGGATTGCCAAAGATGTTAATATTGCTTAATATAAAAACGGATTCTTTAAAACTACGCTTTTCCCAATGAGAGTTATTTTTTTTTGTAGTGCATGGGCCAAAGCTGGTCTGCAATCATTATCATAATTTTCAGCTTATTCCAGTCATTTCCAAGTATGGTGTAGCCTCTCCCATATTTAGATACTCTCTTTGTAGTTGGGCCCATTGTTGTCTATTGTTGGCCATGCGGGCCCAAGTTTTTCCTGCTAATTTCCTAATATCATGGTCCTACCTAAGGTTTGGCCTCTCTCTAGGTCTCTTCATTCCTCGTGGGTACCATGCTGTAATTTTTGTGGTCCATCTGTTGTCCGTTCTTTTTGCCAGGTGTCCTGCCCATTGCCACTTGAGAGATTTGATTCTATGGATGACATCTATTACCTGGGTCTTTTTTGATATGCACTCTATTCTCTTACAGTCTCTCTTGGATATTCCCAGCATATTTCGCTGCATTGAGCGTTGTGCGACCTGCAATTTCCTTATAATGTCCTGTCTTAAGTGTCCAGGTTTCGCATGCATAGGTCATGATTGGTAGCACACATTGGTCCAATGTTTTCTTCTTTAGATAGAGTGGCATTCAAGGTTTGAATATGATTGAGTTTCCTCCATATCGTCGGCTTTATGACGAGAAGGCGTGTCTCGATTTTTGGCGATTTTGAGATATCAACGTCATGACATGCCCAATGGGTCATATTTAACATAGCGAATTTGCGCATCTCAATATTGTACCTTTTTCATTTTATATTCGTTTAAAAATTTGCCCCATCTCAAATACTACAATTCTTCGTTATGACAAAGAGACGTATGTTGAGATAGGGCTCTTTGTTATATCAATTGTTATACTACAAGAAAGATGGAATTTGAGATAGGTCCTTTTGTTTTAAGCTATGAAAATGCATGCTAGAGAAAATCACACCATTCTACCTAATTATTTTCTGATGGTTGCTTGGGACAAAATAAAACTTCTGTCATGGCACCAGCTCTCTTTTACAGTGTGATTTTGAGTCTGTTTTCTTTGCCAAAAACCATTGTTAGAATGAGCTAGAATCTGCACATAGCTGTATCGGGTATGCAAAAGATTGTCCGAGAATAAATGGCCGAAGGAAAATTGATCGAAAGCAAAACAACGAAACGAAAATTGCCCTAATGGAAATATTCCCGAAATTATAATTTCCCTAAGAACATTTTAGCGAACCAAAAACTTGCCCGAAAAATACAATAATTTTTATCTCATTATCATTGTCAGGCCATTGGCATTGTCATTCCTGTCAATTTTTGGAAAATTTTATATATTGTGCCTATCATCATCCTGCATTAACACGTAGATTGGAAGTCAAATTTATTATCATTGAACAAGGAAAACAGAAACTATTAGTCCACAGTTATTTGTATCAAAAAGGCACGAATGAAGAAACATGTTTTGTTTTTGTTTAGTTTGGTTTTTATTAAATGGACCGTGAGTTTAAATGCCTTGTATTAATGCCCTCAATTAACTGAATAATTACTAAAAATATATTAGTTAAAAAAATGTATTTTTGTATAAAAAACAATATTATTAAAATAAGCTAGATAAGTGTATTTTAATTCATTATTGTCTTTGCTTCTGGAATGAAAATTGTCTTTGCTTTCAGTTGATCGAATCCAACGCGAATAAAAGTATTTAAAAATATTTGTTTCTGATTTTTTGGTGATTTTCAGATTTTTCTGTAAGTATGTATTGTATTTTCTTGTATGTATTCCATAATGTGAATATTGTATTTTTTTTCCTTATTAAGAACACTTTGCCATCATTTTAAAATTTATTTTACATGGGCGTATGTATACTATTCGTTCGGAAATAAATTTATTATTATTATAACAAAAAGGCCTATCTCTATTAAACAACTAAAAAGAAATTATTTATTAGAATTTACGCACAATTTATCTTCAGAACGTTTCCTCAATGTCTCCGTTTAAGTGTTAATACAACAACACTATTAAAAAATTAAAAACTTTACATTTATTGGCCAATTAAAGTAAGCGATTTTCTTTAAATTGCTCTCTTGAAAAGTAGCAAAAATCGAGATACGCCTTTTCGTCATAAAGCCGACGATGTACTCCATGATAACTTAATTCTTCAACATTGTATAAATATTAAACATTAAAGACATAATAGTTTAAAAAGTCTTCTACCAACTTTACTAAATAATTGTTTCAAATATAATACCAAGCAACTGCCCGGATCTTAGCTTGTTCGACGCCATGTCTTGACACATCAACTAGAAAAATTTAAAAACGACTTCGAAAATTCAGATTGAAAGTAACAAACTTACCTAATATTAGAAAACGGTACTCCGATAGATCGATATACAGGGTTGTTCACCACATACGACACGGAGTATTGTAGCTAAACGATGAGATTTTTACAAATTGTAAGTTTGGGGTTCGTTGAAGGACTATTAGAGCTACAATTTAAAAATATTTTTACAAGATACAGAGTGTCCCACCCAAATAAATAAAAAATATCAAAGTTGTATTTTTTTAAATGGAACACCCTGTATATTATTACATTTTTAGTTTTCTACGATTAAAATAAAGATAAAATTTGATTAAGGTTTATTATAACTTAAACCTTACCGTTTTTGAAATATTTTCAATTTTGTGAAATTGCAGTAAAAATTTTAAAAGCTTCATTTCTCCAAAAGGGTATCAATGTTTTTAATACTAAATATTTAATGAAGTTTATTTATTGATCAGTTATTGTGTTGCAATAATAAAAAATAATACCACCTTATACAGAGTGTCTTGATACTATTTAAGTGTCTAATATAAATACACTATATAAAAATATTAAAGACTTTACATTTATTGGCCAAATAAAGTATATGATATTCTATAAATTATACTATTGAAAAGTAGCAAAAATCGAGATACGCCTTTTCGTCATAAAGCCGACGATGTACTCCATGATAACTTAATTCTTCAATATTGTGTAAATGTTAAAAATTAAAGACATAATAGTTTAAAAAGTCTTCTACCTTGAAACAATAATTTAGTAAAACAATTTAAACGTTGGTTTCTTTCTGCAGTGTTGAAGAAATAGATGTATTACGTATGCACATACAAGCCAAGAGTGCTTTCAACACAACCGCATTCATGTATATATCGAAGACGACCTTTTGCCTCTGCCATTGACAGCGACAAAGTAGAACGGCGTTCGCGTGAAAAATCGCGACACGCCGCAGTTCGGTCGCTGATTTTCAATTTTCACACCGCCGAAAATATGGCAAAACCTCGTATTATCATATTTTCGCTCTTTTTCATTCGCATAAAAAATCGAGGTACGTAGGTTACTCCTAGTGCACTATTTATCAATAAAAATACTTATTATTTTTTATACACTGGGTTACACGTGCATTGTTCATGTACAGGGTGTCCCACTAAGAATAGCTCTCTGCTGTATCTCGGAAAGTATTAGCCGTAGGGCTTGCGGAAAAAAAAATATTTATAACTAAAGAGGCTATGAGAAATTGCTGGAAATTATTTTCAAGTTTGTAGAACGGCCGCTAGAGGGCGCAACTACTATAAAAAAATAAGTAAATGGAGTTTTTACACAATTTTGCCTAGATAACTAGTACTATAAATAATAGCTCCATAATCTTCAGAAAATTTTAAATTTTTTTGTTAGAACCATTTTCCCCTATCTGCCAAAATAAACGGGTGGGGGAAGGTTCGATCTGTTTTTATTTAAATATTAATATATTCGGACTGGAAACGCTCTTTTAAACGAGGGCTCGTTTAAAAGAGCATTTCTTACTCTATATTATACCTTAAAAAGAGTAATAATAAGCTTTTGAATGTAGACGTTAGGGGGCGCGGTCTTACAATTTAATAAACATTTCGCGTTTTTTCAAAATAGTTAAATACGATAGTATATGTATTTTTAGCTGATGGTAAAGAGTAATAAAAGCTTAAAAAGTCAGCGAAAACCGCATCTTGATATCCTCTTTCAAACCAAAGATATTAGCAAGATTATAATAAATACGAAAAAATATGCCCATAATTAACTTATTTTTAGAACGCGGTAACAGTAACCCTCTTGATTATGACCATTCTAATAAAAAATAAGATAAAAAATACTATTTTATTCAAAAAATCGACAATGTACCAGAAAAAATTGCTTTTAAAGAAATAGTTTAAACATCAAAATATTATTATATCAACATTTTGATAGTCTCAGCAGCGTTTTTTTATCTTTTGATTGCTTTTCTAAAAAATACCTTTCTTCAAAAGAGAAAAAACGCTGCTAAAACTATCAAAATGTTCATCTAATAACATTTTGACGTTTATACTATTACGTCAAAAGCAACTTTTTTCCAAAGCCTACCATGACTTCACTGTACACTGGGTAACAGGTGCATTGTTCATATACAGGGTGGATCAAATTCGACGCTTTTAAAGGGAAACACCCTTTTCTATAGGAGATCGACGAAAACTAATATCAGTGTCTGGAACTCAATTTTTATTAAAAACATGATGGTGAAAATAGCACATCGATATCTGTTACCGATTATGAGTTACAGGGTGTTTTCAAAAATATGCATTTTTAATAAATCGCTATAACTTTTTTGCTATGGAAAATTTTGTATTTTTGTGAAAACATTTCCAAAGCACCTTTTTACGTAAAATTTAATGGTTTAAGTATAATTTTTTTAAAATTAATAATTTAAAAATGATCAACAGAAAAATTGATTTTTTATTCGAGACACCCTATATATTTTAAATTAACTGAAACATACTTAAAATTACCTTTCCAAAAATATAAAACACTTGTTATTTTGTTATAATCCCCTTCGAAATACAAAATCTTTAAAAGTTCGCTACTTTTAACTAGGTATGAAACAATAACATTATAAAAATATTCCTCAGTAATCCGGATACTTCGTTAATTCGGCGGTGGCTGTTCCGATATGTGTCCGAACTAGAGGTGGGAATTCTAGTTCCTTGGGAGGAACTAGTTCTTTAGTTCTAGTTCCTCCAGAGGAATAGTTCCTTGAACTAGGTCTTTAGTTCACAATAGTCCCCGACTAACATTGACATCCCTGTTGCTTGCTAATGGGTTTCGTTGTCAGTCAGAACTATTCACAGTATGATCTGTATAATTTTTATAATGTACGAAATATAACGAGACGTGTAATTGCGTATGTTAAAAACATATAGGTAAGATTTATTGTAGATAAAAAAAAGAAACTCAAATTAGAGTTTAAAAAACTATATCACAAATCAATTGGAGTAAATATTACGAAAACTTTACGAAAAATTGCATTTTTCCTCACTTCAAACTTTTTGTTTTTGTCTATAAATTCAAAATATCTACTTCGTTTTATAAGATATATCTTAATTTTAGGGACATAAAGTGGAACATTCCCATAAAATATTTAAAGAAGAAACTAAAAATCAAAAACAGTATCCACGACAATTTTCTGTAGGTATATCCATCGTCGTCGCCTTGTATTATGTCTCGGATCTGCCGAGATTCCCGCGAACTAGTCTTTTAATTAGTTCCTCTAGGTCCGGATCGGATAACATACGGTTGGCACTCCCCACGCCTGCCTAGCATTAATCGCGCTTGTTGATCGGTACGTAAACTAGTCTTTTATTTTGTTCCTCTGGGTTCGGATTCGATAACATACGGCTGGCACTCCCCACTCCTGTCTAGCATCGATCGCGCTTGTTGATCCGTCCGTAACTAGTATTTTATTCAGTTCCTCTAGGTCCGGATCCAATAACATACGGCTGGCACTACCCGCGCCTGCCTAGCGGCCTAGCATAGGGCTAGGGGCGCTGGCCGATCCGGCGTCGTCGCATATTATTATAATATAATATCGGTCACACTCTCGATCCCGGAATAGGTCCTGATGAACTAGTTCCTTTCATTCCGGGGCCGGAATAGTTCATTGGAACTAGTTCGTTCACGAACTACACACCTCTAGTCCGAAGTTCTACTGTAAATATATATTTTTAATTTTTCTATTTCATTGACGATAAATCCAGCTTTTTCTATAAAACTTATAACTTTATCATTTCACAAAGGACCAACAAAAACTAAGCGTTTTCCAAAAGGAAATTAATCACGAATTACAGGTGTTCGGATTCTAAATAGGGCGCTAGGCCTCTGACAAGAAAACAGGCTATAAATCATCATTAAATTATATAAAGAATATCAGTTTAAGAATTTGTTTGTAAATAGGGACGCTAACAAATGAAGATGGATGCTCCGGTAAACGATTCCACGAAGAATTTCGGTTTCTTTCTTCTCTTGGGGAAGCTTGGAAACCTCTCCTTACTTAAGCAAGTCCTTGTGTACTGAATAATAATTATTTAAATTGTTGTTAAGGTTTTTCGGTTTTAAAAGCTGCTTAAACCATTAGTTGGTCATTTTAAACTCTAACAACTAGCACCTCAATGAACGTTTTTAAAATATGCGATCAAAAACATTAAAAAGAGCGATACTTTTGCTAACATGCAAAACGATTGGAGTGTAGGTAATTCTCAAATAGGAGATCGGATATGGACCTTTTTTGAAATACTGGATCACCCTGTGGATTAGCCATTAATACTAGAATAAGGAATAAGTACAAGAACAAGTAAATTATTTATTTATACCATATAAACATAATAAACTTAGATAAATATAAATGTTTAAATGATAAATCAATATTAATTTATCTAATTATTTGAGTTTTAAACAAATATCTTGCAGGTACAACTAAAATATGAAATAAAAATAATTTATATTTGTTTATACATACATGCATACAGGATGGTCCGAACTGTATTCCGGAAACTTCGGCAGAATATTCTGCAGATAAAAATAAGTAAACAAGTCCGTATAACTGTATGTATGTCCTAAAATGCTTAGTTTCGGAGATACAGGGTGTAGAAGTTTTATTTTTATTTCGGTTTTTTTCCAAATAATTTATGAAATAAAGTCAATATTTGGACGAAATTTGGTGTCTGTGAGTTTTTTGATATTCGAAATTTGATGTTGATATCAACATGACTCCTATTTGTAGAGGGCACCACCGACATGTGTTTTAACTGTTTTGAAGAGTAATAACTTTTTTTGTCCGTACCTGTACTGAGTGAAAAATATACATTTACCTGATTTTTTACGTAAAAAATGTATCTTTGTCGAAATCTCTAGGAGCAACCGTTCTCATGATATTTAGAATGGTAATAGTCATTACATGTTATTATTGACAAAAAATAAGCATATGATGAGTAGATATATAGTTATTTGACTGAAATTGTAAAATTGGGAAATTTTTCTTCGAAAAAATGATAAAACAGTTTTTCTGTTGGACATTTAGCACAAAAACATTTTGAAATTTATGATTTCAGTCTAATAACTATTTAGTCAATATGTTTAATTTATATGTCAATGATGACAGGTATTGATAATTTCAATTCAAAATAACTCGGGAACCATTACTCGTAGCGATTTTTACCAAGAAACCTTTTTTACATAAAAAACGTCGCAAATGTATATTTTTTTACTCGGTAATTTTATACAGGCATGGACAAAAAGTTATTACTCTTCAAACCAGTTAAAAAATATGTAGGCAGCACCCTCTACAAGTAGGAGTCATACTGACAACAAAATCAAATGTCAAAAAACTCCCACACACCAATTTTCATCCAAACATTGACGTTGGTTCAGAAATTATTTGGAAAAAATTAAACTTCTACACCCTGTATCTCCGAAACTAAGCATTTTAGGACATACATTTATACGAACTTTTTTACTTATTTTTATCTGCAAAATAAGCTGCCGAAGTTTCCGGAATACAGTTCGGACCACCCTGTATAATTTCGAAACATTCTAAGCGAATATAGACTTTCTCTGATTGGCCAAAGATCTCGGGGGAGTTTGTGTGCTTCCTTCAACATCATCTTCTACGTAGCGGTACATCAACAAAATAGCTACACAGCTTAAGAGCTCTACTCCCGCACCGCATATACCTAATATCTAAAAAACAAAAACTGTAAAAATTAAAAACTGAATTTGTTATTAACAATTATTATTTACCTCTGCCAATCTATATATTAGGCTCTTATTATTAACACACATTTTAAGTGTTAAAATAGCGTCTATAATCGTTAACAACGATACGAAGAAATTGAAACCAACATCCTAAAAATATAATGAAAATTAATAAAAATTAGTAATTTTACAAAAGTACAAACCGCAGATATCCAGCGTCCAGGGTTTTTAATTGTCAATCCCAAAGAAAATAGTAAAAATAGTATTAATTGACCAAGAAATCCTATACTGTCGCTGACCAAGAATACGTAAGCTATTGTCCAGTTGTTACACTGCGGTGTAATCACAATCCAAGAAGCTAGGCTACTGAACTCGAGAGACTAAAATATAAGTTTTATACCAAAGAAAAGTAAAATTTAGAAGAAATATTATGTGGTTTTATTACTGGCGTTTAATACAAAACATAAAAAGTCTAGTTAGGGTGCTTATTAATCAGTTAGTTAATAATTAGTAAAAAGACAGTGTATTTTTTGTAAGTATGTAAACGCATAGGTACAATTCATAGAAAAAAACTGAGAATATTTTTGACAGATCTCTGTAAAAAAAACATCATAATAGATTTGTCATATTGTGACATACAGGATGTCCCATGCTGAGCGTGCATTAGAAATTTCTAGAGAACTACAATATCTAGATTGGAGATTTTTAGCACATCATTGTTTCACAGCGAGATCTATCGATTAAAAATATTTTCTATATGGCGGTACTTCTGAAAATACCGGAAGTTGACAGCAACTTTCTTATACATACTGCTTTCTGAATAAACTGTCACAATATGACATGGCCAGATCTATTGTTTTACGTCATTTGACGTTTAAAGTCGTAGGCTACTGGGTAAAATCAAGAAAAATGTATGCTTTAAAACTAAATCTTTAATAACTTAAAAACGATTTATTTTAGGTATAGGAACATGTATAGTCGAAAAGTAACGAATTGAAAAACCTTTTCACTATTGAAATAAAAAAGTGGGTTGCCATCTGAAAAAAAAAATTATGATAATTTTTTATTCGCTCAATTCCATGACAGCTATCGCCATTATTATATGACATTCAAACAATTCAATTTTTGAATTAGATAGTCACATGTCTTTTCTTTATGTCACAGTGACTATGATAATCATTATATTTGATTTATAGGCTATACATTTTTTTTTGCCAGGTACTTTTTTTCATCCAAAAATTTTAAATATTATTTTTTTCAAAAACGGTTAATGTTAGGTATAGAGTGTTTAATATCAGTATTCATAAAATTTTACAGAGAATTTAAGTACTATGTAATAAAAAATGGGGGTACCCATTTAAAATAAGAAAGTTTCTGTCAACTTCCAGTCTTTCCGGAAGAGCCGCCATATTGAAAATAAGCATTTTTAATTGATAGATTTTGTTGTAAAACAATGATGTGAAAAAAATCTCCAATCTAGATATTATTGTAGTTCTCTAGAAACTTCTAATGCACGCTCAGCCTGGGACACCCTGTATACTTGTGATTGTTATGTTTGTTTGATCAAGATCGCATTATTTTAAGTTTCCGCCTATTTTAGTATTATTGTATATCTCACAATTCAAGAACGAATTCGTAAAAACCATTCAAGAGTTCTCTAAAAAGTTTCAAATAGATTTTTCTGTAAAATAAAATGGGGAAATGTACATGGGATTTCCTATGTCCAACATACAGAGTGGTCCGAATTGTACTCCGCAAACTTCGGCAGCATATTCTTCAGATAAAAATAAGTGAAAAAGTTCGTATAAATATTATGTGTCCTGAAATGCTTAGTTTCGGAGATACAGGGTGTAGAAGTTTCACTTTTATTTCGATTTATTCTAAATAATTCCTGAAGTATCGTCAATATTTGGATGAAACTTGGTGTCTGCGAGTTTTTTGATATGAAAAATATGATTTTGATACCAATATGATTCCTACTTGTAGAGGGCGCTACCTACATATTTTTAACTGGATTGAAGAGTAATAACTTTTTGTCCGTACCTGTATAAAACTACTGAGTAAAAAATATACATTTACGATGCTTTTTACGTAAAAAGGTCTCTTGATAAAAATCGCTACTAGTAATGGTTCTCGAGATATTTAGAATCGAAATTATCAATAACTGTCATCATTGACATAAATTATACATGTTGACTAAATACCGCATGATCGAATAAACTGGCGTCAGCGATGGCTATGAAATGACGATCGATGACACATTTCCCATATAATTTTAGATATAAAATGACAGCGATCTTCATTTTATAGCCATCGTTGACACCATTTTTATTCGATCATACGGTAGTTATTAGACTGAAATCATAAATTTAAAATCTTTTTGTGCTAAAAGTTCAACAGAAACTGTTTTATCGTCATTTTTTCGAAGAAAAATTTATGATTAATTTAAAAAAAGTTCCCAAATTTATTATTTCAGTCAAATAACTTTCTACTCAACATGTTTATTTTTTGTCAATAATGACATTCCTAAAAAATGTCTATACCTATGTGGCCGATTCATCTATCCAAAAAAAAATCGGAAAGAGAAAACTTTCCGAAACGTTAAGCATTTTTTTCTTTGTTAGGCAAATTTTTATTACTGTAAACACAACTTCTGACAAGCAGCGTCCGTTTAGGTTTAACGCAGAAGTGTTTGCAAAAAATAACTATTTTATTTTGTAGATTTTTCTTGCAGTGCAGTGGCGAAATACCCATAAAGGATTTTTTTGGATATAACATTCCTATATTGACTATTTCCATTCTAAATATCTTGAGGGTTGCCCGTAGCGATTTTTACAAAGATATATTTTTTAAGTAAAAAATCATGGAAAGGTATATTTTTTCACTCAGTGGCTTTATACAGGTACGGATGAAAAGTTATTACTCTTCAAACCAATTAAAAACATGTAGGAGGCGCCCTCTACAAGTAGGAGTCATATTGACATCAAAATCAAATTTCTGATGTCATAAAACTCCCAGACATCAATTGTCATCCAAATAGTGACGTTACTTCAGAAATTTTTTGGAAATAGCCGAAATAAAAATGAAACTTCTCCACCCTGTATCTCCGAAACTAAGCATTTTAGGGCATACATTTTAAGAACTTTTTTACTTATTTTATCTGCAGAATATGCTTCCGAAGTTTCCGGAATACAGTTCGGACCACCCTGTATAAATATGGCAATGCAACACACGATAAAGGGAAATTAAAACAACTTTGGGTGGACGTCATCAATGACACCATGCGTCGTCTTATGGAGTTTGCTGATGGTCGTATTACGATGTGCAACCAAAGTTATTTTAATTTCCCTATATATAGGCCAGTCATTTAAGACATCCCGCATTGCAAACGGGACTGTATGTATGATTTTTTTATATATTGTTAGGACCCATGAGACTAAGTTATGCCCAATTTTGCAACCCTCAAAACCCTGTGCTACTCCCGTGATACTCAAAAAACCTCAAAATTTTGGTACTTATTTCAGTTTTTTTGAAAAAACTGTCTTAAGAAAGCATTTTTCAAATTTAATTGTTCTATACTTTTATAAAGTCAACTAAATTTCCTACAAATTAAGCCTAACCCGAGCCCTCTAGGCTAATTCGTTGTTCAAATACAGCCAATCAAAGATCGGCAATTTTTTTGAAAAACTAAAAATTTGTGAGTACGGTCACATTCCAAAGCAGGTATCGGCTAAACTAATGGCTCTGGGGAAAACTCCCCAGATATATAAAAGCCCTACTTTACTTGGTCCTCTTAGAAGGACTGGGTCCCATCCATTCCGGATCAGTCGGAGAGGGGGGAAGAGGAGGAGGAAGGACATTCTCTGACTATGGAGATGGGTCATCATATGTTAAATCGTTCAATTCCTCGTCCTCGTCATCCAAGATGATGGGAGCAACGTTGTTGCAGCTTCACCGTTGGTAAAAGGAACAGAGGATGGAGCACTTCAGTTGTGCTTTTCTGCAAGTGCAGGAAGGATCCTGCACTTGCACTGCTGTTGGCTGCATTGGAGCAGCCTTTCTTGCATCTGCTTGCAACCATCTTAAGCAGGTTTTGAGGGGCGGGCTCTGTACGGATAGTTATTGGCATAAGACCCTGTTGACTGGTGGTCCATCCCCAGTCGGATGGATTTTTCTCGACCCCCTCGCTGTTCAGCGTGCCCTGATCCCCTCCATAGAAGTTCAACAAAATCTCCTCGCCAGCATTTCCTACTTCTTCCTGCGTCGAGTTTGGATCAAAGAAAATGGTGGCGAGGTCTATCCAATGGGGATTTTTTTTGTAGACATTCGCACCACTTCATTTTGCCTTGCCAGAAAAAAGCAGAAGTGGTGTCACACCCACTGATTGCATGCAGAAACAAAACCATCTCTCCTGGAAGCTGCATTTTTCCGCTTAAAAAGAATTTGCTTCATATTGAGCGCACTCAGATCCACTTCTACCGCCTTTCTGGAAGTGGAGGTTTGTTTGTCCACAGCTCAAGCCATTTAGGAAGACCAGTAAATCAATATCCTCCCCCATGATAAAAACTTGTTCGTACGATGAGCTCTTGGAGAGGGCAGTTCTCACTATCTCAGCATCGGCGTATTCTGATGGTTGATGTACCTCGATACCCTGTCTCTCAAATTCGGTACACATCATGGTGATCAGTCGGCGTTTGTTTGCATAGGAGAGCACTTTTGCTTGAGGCACTTTGATGAGTGTCGCTTCATCAAACAAAATGTCACCACAGGAAAGAGAAGAAGATCGCCGCAGACGTTCAGCTGATTTAGTGTTTTTCATAGCCGCATCTTCTGGGTATCCATCAAAAACAACTACAACATTTTTACCAAAGTTGTTTAAAACGTAGCTGACGTATCCAGCCACAATATCTCTGATGAATAATTTCGATGCCAGACTACCAAAACGCCTTGTTTCCTGGGATAATGTTTTTAGCGAGCGGTGTAAATGCTGAATAGAAGAAAGATTTAGTACCCTTGCGCATTCCTTCTTCAGTGAACAAGGACAACGGATATGGTGCTAGCTCATAAGCAAAATGCTGCTTCAATTGCTCATCGGATTGTTTGGTGATGCCCCTGTGGAATATGGTGAGAGGATCAACATTAACTTTTTTATTCAACACTTTCACAGAGGTGGTGACTGATGCCAAGGTCTTCACTTTTTGTTTTTGAGGAAAATACGACACCTAGCGGCCCTGTTCTTACATCAGATTAAAGCTGAATAAATTCTCTACAACCATTCCTCACTCCTTTTCTCTAGAGCCATTAGTTTAGGCGATACATGCTTTGGAACGTGACTGTACTCAAACATTTTTAGTTTTTCAAAAAATAGCCCATATTTGTTTGGCTGTATTTCGACAACGAATTAGCCTAGAGTATTCGGGTTGGGCTTAAATTGTAGGAAATTTAGTTGGCTTTATAAAAGTATAGAACAATTAAATTTGAAAAATGCTTCCTTAACATAGTTTTTTCAAAAAAACTGAAATAAGTACCAAAATTTTGAGGTTTTTTGAGTATCAAGGGAGTAGCACAGGGTTTTGAGGGTTGCAAAATTGGGCATAACTTATTCTCATGGGTCCTAACAATATATTAAAAAATGGTAGATACAATCCCGTTTGCAATGTTTGCCATTTTAAATGTCTTAGATGACTGGCCTAATAATATATTTTAACATACTTACCATGCCAACCATTTTTATAATCCCTGTTTTCGTCTGTGGAAACTTCCCCCTCTTCAATTTCTTTTTCACTAACTCATCATAAGTGTTATAAACGGGAGAAATAGTTTGAAGTAACAATTGCGTTTTTCTTCGAATGCCCGCTTCGGCCATATTTGTTTAAAATAATTTTACGTTATGCGTATTATAAAAATTTAAATAAATAATATTTGTCGTCTATATTCGTTTAGGTACCGTTATGGATTAATCGCCACCAAAAGCCTTAAGATAAGCAATAGTGTATTAGAGATTTTTTTAATATCAGTAGCCTATGGAAGGGCACTTTTAAAAACAAACGAATTATTTATAGTAGATGAGTATCTCGGTTGATTAATATTTATCAACGGATTTGTCGAGATTTATTTTCTTGAGTAGCTGGGATTAGTGTAAAATTGATTTAGTACAATAGATATCAGAAGAAAAGTATTTTTCACTAAACTAAATATACAGGGTGGTCCGAACTGTATTCCGAAAACTTCGGCAGCATTATGTAGATAAAAATAAGTAAAAAAGTACATATGAATGTATGTCCTAAAATGCTTAGTTTCGGAGATACAGGGTGTAGAAGTTTCATTTTTATTTCCATTCTCCGAAACTAAGCATTTTAGGCCATACATTTATACGAACTTTTTTACTTATTTTAATGTGCAGAATATGTTTGCAAAGTTTCCGAAATACAATTTGGACCACCCTGTATACAGGGACCGGCAATAGAGCGTCGGGCATATGTAGCTCCTAGAATAAAAACCTGGGAATTTTGTTTCAGTGCAAACCTATGTACTAGGATTTATTTCAGGAAAATATTTTAACTTCTATAGGGTGGCTCAAAAAAGTATGAGCGGATCGAGAGATTTTTTTTAAATAGAACACCCTGTATATTATTGCATTTTTGGCTTCCCTTCTGATCGCTTTATATAATCCTAAAATATTATTAAATATGTTTTGACACTTTCAGATATATTAAAAAATAAATAAAAAATATATATTTTTAAGCCTTTCTTAAAAAAAATATTAAAAATACAAGAACTGTCCTGAAATCAAAACTATATTAGGTATTTACTTTAGATGGTCTGTACTTTAAGTTTACTTTAAATATCGTAATTGTAAATAATGCAGAATGTTCAAAACTCTACGCCAAACTTTATAAAATATAAAATAATTTTTCTTCGTTTTTTATATACACACACCGGAAAAGTCTAGGGATATTACAATTTTATCCAGCCATCGTCAGTAATTCTATTATTTGCATTTCTGATATAATAAAATTAAAATAAACAAATAGTTTACATTATAGATTTTTATTGAACTCAAAAAATACACACATTTTTGTTTATTCTAAACTGTGAATTAAAAAAAAAAGATAAAATCATTTTTACTTAATAAAGGGTATGGCCTCCTCTACTGTTCATTACAGCCCTACATCGTCTCTCCAGGCTCCTGATCAGGTTGTCGATCTCTTCTTGAGGTACAGCTTGCCACGCTGCATTCATGGCCCGAACCAGATCCCTACGAGTTTCACGAGGCATACCCATTTTCAAAATTCTTCTATGGACCGCGTCCCATACGTGCTCGATGGGGTTGAGGTCAGGAGATTGTGCCGGCCAAGGTAAGATGTTTAATTGATGAGCATTGGTAAACTCACTTACCACTCTGGCTGTATGAGGCCGTGCATTGTCATGCATGAGAATGAAGTTTCTTCCAAAATCATTGGCATATGGTAACACGACAGGCTCAAGAATTAAATCACGATATGTGATTCCTATTAGAAACCTTTCAAGAAAAACGAGATCGGTTTTTCGGCCTAACTGGACTCCTCCCCAGACCAAAACTGTTCCACCTTGATAAGGGTGCACTTCCTGAACATGATCCAACCGAATAAGATTTCCCGGTTCTCTCCATACCCTAAGCCTTCTCGAATCCGGATTAATTCCAAAGCATGACTCATCCGTGAAGAGAACATTGGCCCATTGTTCATTCGACCACTGAACATGATATTGAGCCCACAAATATCGTACCTCTCGATTTCCTTTCGTTAAGGGTTGAGCTCTCCAGGGGCGTCTGCTTCTTAAGTTGACCTCTCTTAATATATTGCGAACAGTGTCAGTACTAACGGTTACATTATGTGTTTCCTGGAGAATTAAACTAAGCTCTGGTGCTGTAAGAGTCGGTCGGCGTCGAGCATTTAATTGTCAAAAATGATCTTGCTGAGGGGTAGTAATGCGATGTCGCCCTGTGTGCCTTTCAGCAACATCACCACTTTCACGGTAGCGTGCACTTAATCGCGATATTACACTTTGCGTTGTATTTAATGCTCTAGCTACGTCGATTTGGCGCATTCCAGCTTCGAGCATACCCATGGCCCTTAGCATTTCGTCTCTGTTAAGATGTCTACGCTCCATAATGTCGTTTAATACTAAACAGAGTTATTTGAATGAATTCTGACCAGTTATCATTAAAAGATAGCCAGTACAGGTTAAATTCGAACAATTGATGCTAGGTGCTTTTTATACATTTGACAAAAAATGCACAAACACTTCTGCAAATATCCCAAATTTAGAAATAACTAGTGTGACTACTTCGTTTAGTAATATGTGGTTGTTTATTCAAAACATTTATTTTTAACTTTAATAAAATGATATCCCTAGATTTTTCCGGTGTGTGTAGAACGCACCGTATATATTATTTTTTCAATAAGTGAAGAATTAAAAATAAACATATTACCAAAAATGTTTACGCTGTAAAATGTCACAGTTATTGGTATAAACTATTTTTTAATGGGACGCCCTGTATATTATAAGTGTATTAGATAGCACATTTTTTTCCAATTTAAAAAACTTATCGACATTCGATAAAATATAGATACCTACCAAACTTAATTTATTCCTGATTTCAAATTAACCATGTATTTAGACTTAACTGTTTCACATCCACTATCTTTATATATTTTTTCAAATTTACATAAAACTGTTATAAATAAAAAGCATATGTGATATACAGGGTGTCCCAATATTCCGCGGACATAAAACTACTGCGTATTTTTGATAAGCTTCATATAAAAAGCTTTAAAAAAATAAAATATTTCAAATTAATTAACGTTCGGGTTTATTTCTGATTTTTGCCCTCTAACGGACAAATTAAGCACTTTTGTATAAAGGTGAATTATGTGCAATTAACTTATTTTAATTCGAAAAAATACGTAGTTCTATGTCATAGATAAAAGAAAATAATCTACTATTAAGATAGATATGAAACTTAATAGTAAAATTTTGGGTCAAAGCGCCCCTCCGTGTTTTTAGTAGAGACTACGTTTAACCCAGCGCCTTCGCCTTTTCTGCTGTAAATGTTTTTTATGTTTATATTTGAATTCAAAGGATTTATTTTTAAAGTTACACTGATATATTAGTATATCAGAGTAACTTTAATAAAACATAAGAATATATATATTTTACAATTTATTTTTTTATTTATTTTACAGAGTTTCATGTAAATGATCGTAAGTCGACTGGCTGTCTAATGAATAGATTGGGATTTATAGATTTTAAAGCGAACGAAAAAAATCAAACAACGAATACATACCATATATTTTCTTTTATCTAAGATACATACCTTATCGTCTTTTGGAAACACGTACATTTTTGCAGTTTTGTTAGTTTCTTTGCAAGATGCAACACAACAAGAAAACGCCATTTTTACAGTTAATAAATAATAAAACTATTTCTGACTATGATATTTAAAATTTAGATAGATAGAAAATTAAAAAACAAACAAGTATTTGCAAACGCAGGCCCAAATTCAATAAAAATCAAAATTTTTCCTGCGAAAATCAGGCTTTTTTCACTGAAAAGGTATTTGTTGATTTATCAGCAGTCATTGTCAAGTTGACAATATACAGGGTGTTTTCGAATTAGTCTAAAAAAATTATGGTGTGATTCCTCATGTGTTCTTAAAACAATTTTTATATAACCATTAGGTCTAAAGTACTTCCTTTCTGATCTACAGGGTGTTAAAAATTTAAAAAAATCGATTTTTTTGCTTAACATAAACGGTACACTACTGCTTGTTTAAAGAAAATATATTTTTTTCTTGACTGGCCATCCTTTTTCAACAAAATTGATCTTTTGAGTTTTTCTTGTTCATCAAACGGTTGCCGAAAAAAAATATACTTATTAAGAGCCCGCCTTAAGCCGTTTTCTAACGATTTTTTATTTTTTAGATTAATTAGGAAACACCCTGTATATACATATCACAGGCAACCAAATAAACTAGTAACCTCTAAAAATTATTTTTGCTACCACTAGCGACATATCGTGTTTTTAGTGAGTACTAAATTAATTATTTTATCAAAATTTCACCATATAAGTTTCCAGGCAATTATAATCAAAATTAATAATAATCATCTCTCAGAAAATAAAAAATAAACGGCATTACCAGACGAGTTTTGATTTTTACTCAGATAAAATTCAGCCCCCCATATTTTCATATTTTTTATTTTCCTCTAAAACGGTATATGGAAATTTAGAGAAAATTAGTATAAACCGAATTAGCCATTTTAAAACAAGGAATTATTGTTCTCAAAGCGTTCATAATTACAATACGTTTTGCCTCTTGTAAAGACTATCTTGGGACATACTTTATAATTTTACATATTTTGAAATGGCAGCCATATTGACGCCATTTTTTTTTTCGATGGGTATTCCTCAAAGAGGAAACCCAGTGTTACTTTTTTTGTAACACCCAGTAAACAGAAAAATAGCCGTGCTATGTGCTATTTTAAATTTTAATATTCGATTTATTTGCAATATTTTGCAAATTATAATATTATTTTTGATTAATTTCAACCCAACATGCCTGTGAACTACCAGAAAACCCAAAAATCTATATAAAGGTCTCGATAAAGCTTTTGTTCGAATCCAATGATTGGGGTTAAATATTGTTTAATGTTATGTTATAGGTATAATATATTATATAAAATGATTGCATTGCATTTGTAATAAAAACATTATAAAATAATTAACTACCCACATCGTCAAAAATTCAATTTTACAAACATAAATGAATGCCTTGAATATCGCGTTGACTTCAGCTAAACTTATTTACTGAAAAGGTTTTAGAAAAAAGCAGTGATATGAATTTGCCAAGAAAATCGAAATTTACGGAAAAAATATAAAATTAAATGATCAAATAAACCCTAATATAGGAAAATATCTGGTACTTACCTACCTATTTTTACTGTATTTCTGGCCAATTTTATCACCATTTTGCACAAACACAACACATCAAGTCAGTAACAAACAATTAATGATGGCGTTATTTATAAAAAAGTTGTATTATTTGAAGCCAGAGCCGCCTTAATTTATTTTTTTAATCCTTCAGTTGTGTAAACGCCGCGCTGAAGACCGCGCCAGCCGCGCTCTATGGTTTTTATGAAAAAAAAATCGTATTTTTACAATCTACTCAAATCTTAAAAAAGTAAATACAGTTTTTTTAGTAATAAATAAAAAAAGTGTATTCTGTTAATGAGTTTTATTATAATTCGCTTTTGTATTACTGCTTTAACCACTTTTTCTTAAAAATGTAGTAATACAGTATGCGACCATAGGCAACCAGAAAAACTGTCATGGAATAAAATTAAAAACAAATAAAAATAATATACGACAGTGATATTATTTGATTCTATTTATATTTATTTCACACCTAGATTTCACATTGAGGTAACTACCCACATTAATATACAAGATGTACAAAAAAAGCAAAAGATAATTAAATACCTTTCAATATCGTTGCATTTTTTTCAAAAATTTATGTTGCCTGTCTTTTAGGAAAGGTTTTACTCTATTTAAATTTTTACAATAATTTATCAGATATTATACAGGTGTTCACAAATATTACGTAAACAAAGCTATAAAAAGTCGATTTTTTAAATGGAAAAATCTTTTTTTCTTATTTTTAGTTTATTTGCCGTCAAAAATAAAATTGTCAGGAAGTGGAATTATTTGAAAGGTATAATATACTTGCAAGACCCCCATACTTGAAACCATTAACCCTTAAATTATATCCAGTTGTGTGAGAAAACCTGTATAACTTTGTTATCTTCTCAAAATAAAACCAAGAACAATTCAAAACATATATTTCACATTTTTACAATAAAAAAAAGTCAGGGTAACAATACAAAGATAATATAAATATACAAAATACTTAAGATTTTGTAGTTTCTTACAATTTTAAACTTATTTACATTACAATACATATACACAATAACATTATTAAGAAATTCAAACAAATACTATTTGGAATGTACACTTGGACATAATAAATATTATATTTATACCAAACAATATACAGGGTGGTCCGAACTGTATTCCGGACATTTTATCAGGATATTCTGCAGATAAAAATAAGTTAAAAAGTTCGTATAAATGTATGTGCTAAAATGCTTAGTTTCGGAAATACAGAGGGTGTCTCAGATACAGGTATCTCCGAAACTAAGCATTTTAGCACATACATTTATAGGAACTTTTTTATTTATTTTTATCGGCAGAGTATGCTGCCGAAGTTTCCGGAATACAGTTCGGACCACCCTGTATAATACACATAGATAAAGGAAACAAGTTTAGATTGGAATGCTCGGCTTACCGCCAAAACTTTAATTGTTTTGAGGTGCATACGTTGTAGGGCGCTGCTATAGCGGTTGATAAGGCGCGTTTAAAAGGCTTGTGAACTGTGAACTGTGAACTGCAAAAACCATCGTGGATCGTGGCAAAACGTCGGTTTCCAATCTTACATAGGTATTTCATACATGTCTTTTTGAGTAAATAATATTTGGCGACATAATTCCGGAAAAAGCCGAACCGCTCCGAAATTATCAAAAGCTTTGGAGAGCGACCGTTGTAAGAATAGCGCCAGATAGTATTTACATTATCCTTATGGGCACTTTCCAATCTGAACGTTTTCTTTATCTATGATAATACATTAAATAATCTAAGTATCTTCGTTGACAGTATCTCTGTCAAATGTCTTTAAGTCTTTCAGGTGAGATAGTCTTTTGTACTCTTTGTGTTTGTCTTGTACTGCACAAAAATGGATGAGCATATTTGGAAAGTCTATTGGCAATTTCGATTTTTTTTTCTCTGGTGTGCTAAAATATAAAAAAAAAGATAGTTATAAGAAAATTTGGAAGATTTTTCACAAAAATAATTTTGACATCAATCCTAGATCATTTCAATAACAAAACTGCACTGCAAGAAATGGAAAATAATTTGTTACATAATAATACCCTGTAAAGTAGAAAGACTAGATTCTTAATGAAATAATTGTACTCACGATTCGGTGTGCTGCAGATGCAAACTGGGTATACAACTCAATCGTGTTTTCAGTGTAACAAAGGCTTCAGTTTGCGGTAACAGCATTAATAGTCCGTATAATGCCCTGACTAAATGCCTGTCACAGGGTACCTCTAACAATTCCAGTCTCAAATCTAGAAAGAGACAAAGAATAACAGAATCAGAATTTTTCCAAAAAAAAAGAAAAAATATGAGATATTAATGACCGGTGTTCTTAAATCCATGAAATAATTGTTATATTCTTATTTTTGATGGAAACTAAGATTATTTATTTTATTAATTAGATTTTTTTTAAATTCGCTATTATTCAAGCATATAATAATATTTCAATTCACATATTATTTAACATTTTCTAAAAAAAAATAAAATCGTTTTTATTTGAGAAAAATGAATTATGAGATTTTTCTATGGTATCTTGAAGATAACTAAATTCAGGGGGAGAGCTACAAGATTTCTAATCAGATAAGACAGATGGCTGTCAGATCAAAAAAAGATCAGAAAATCAAAAGCGGTATACAGTGCCGCCGGATTTTACGTTTGTAGAAAAAAAAATATATATACTGGGTGTTTCAAAACAAATGCGAAAAACTTCAGGGGGTGATTCCTTGTTCAAAATAAAGGGTAGTTTGCTTCATAAACGTTGGGTCACAAGTCAACCATTAGGGAGATATTGTGGTCCAAATATGGCGGAAAAATAATGTTTTTATTTTTTATATTGAAAACGAAAAGAGATAGACTAATAAAATTTTATGGAAGCATTACTGTTATGAAAACACACTTTCTGGTAATTTTTTCACTTTTTTAAAATGAGTGGAAGGGGTTGAAATAAATTACCCCTATCAATCTTGTTAACGAAATTTAAAGAAAAATCTTATGAAACACATACAAAAAAATTAATTTGGATAGTTTAGTTTGTTTAGAAACTTTTTTATCTCTTGTATTTTTTTGATAAAACTCACCGATTTGAAATTAAAAAATAAAATGTAAAGCATTACATGTCAGGACAAAAAACATTTTCTGATAAAGAATCTAGTGGGCTGCTGTTACTTTTTAGGATATTCCTAATATTATTTTATTTGACATTACTCTACTGCAATACGTTATTATCTAGATGATTATTATTATCGTTATTATCACTAGATTCTTAATCTAAAAATGTTTTTTGTCCTGACATGTAATGCTTTACATTTTATTTTTTAATTTCCAATCGGTGAGTTTTATCAAAAAAACACAAGAGATAAAAAAGTTTCTAAACAAACTAAACTATCCAAATTAAAGCATTTGCATGTGTTTGATAAGATTTTTCTTTAAATTTCGTTAACAAGAATGATAGGGGTAGTTTATTTCAACCCCTTCTACTCATTTTAAAAAAGTAAAAAATTACCTGAAAGTGTGTTTTCATAACAGCAATGCTTCCATAAAATTTCATTAGTCTATCTCTTTTTGTTTTCAAGATAAAAAATAAAAACATTATTTTTCCGCAATCTTTGTACCGCGATATCTCCCTAATGGTTGACTTTTGACCCAACGTTTATAAAGCAAACTACCCTTTATTTTGAACAAGGAATCACCCCCTAAAATTTTTCGCATTTGTTTTGAAACACCCTGTATATATAATCAAAAACCTTTCTACCCGAAGGTGTAAGGTATACTAAATAAAATAAATTCACTTAATTGCTACACTATACTCAAATTGTTTCCATTTATTTTTGTCTCTTGCTAAACTTTTGGCTTCTATTAATGTTAGTCCTCTATCCACTATTGCATATATCCACTATCCACTATATAGCACTATCTTCTCTATAGTGTCATTCCATGTTTTAGTTGGTCTTCCCCTTGGTCTCTTTCCCTGCATTTTAGCTTCCCATACGCCTTTTACTGGTATGTCGTTGTTCATTCTGATCAAATGTCCATACCACCTAAGCTGACATTACCCAATTTTATTCAGGATCGAGTCTACTTTTAGTTCCTCTCTTATAAAGCTGTTTCTTAGTCTATCTTTCCTTGCTTCCCCAAGTACTCTTCGTAGATATAACATCTCCATTCTTTGGATCTTACTCTTCAATCTTTTAGTTAATACCCAACACAGCCAAAAATCAAGGTCGGTATGAATACTGTCTTGTATACACTCATCTTCACTGCTCTCGGGATTTCTTTTTTGTTTAAGAAACTGTTCTTAATGGTCAATTGCGTTCGACTTTGCTGCCATAAGGTCCTCTATAGTGCACTTGGCGGGGCACAGTGGGCAAGTATACATATGTTGGGTGGTTTGTAGTGCTCCACATTCGCAGAGGTTGGAGTCCACATGGTAGCCCCACTTGGCAAGAATGTCTCTCGATCTCGCTGTGCCCGTACGCAGTCTGTTAAGAGCTCTCCAAGTTTCCCAGTTTTCGTCGCTTCCTGGTGCCAATTGTTCCTTCGGCTCCATCCAATGTTGATTTGAGGTCTTCTCCCAAAGGTCCACATTGGTTCTAGGTTCCTCGTAGTCTTCTGTCGATCGCAGGAAGCTGATGAGCGGATTGGATGCCGTAGAGTAGGTGGCGTTCAGTTGCTGCTGCTTTGGATCGTTCTTTGAGTGCAGCTGCCTCTCTACGGATGGCAGGAGGGGCGATGCCAGCTAGATGGTGGATCTTGTCCAGGGGTGTTGGCTTTAAGCATCCGGTGATGATTCTGCTTGTCTCATTGAGGGCGACATCAACTTGTTTTGCTTTTTTTTTGTTTTTTTTTGTTTTATGAAGATAATATATCTAAGCTAAATATTATAATCTATTACAGCTGTAGTAAAAGGAGTAAAGGAAACAAAATAAGGTTCCAACCCTAGATGCAATATTTTTCATAAACGCCTACTTGTGCGGTTTAAAATTTTGATGCAAAATATAAACTATCTGTCGTGAAATGTCAAATAGCTTACAAACGTTTAACAAAAATGTTAAACGGTACTTACACGCAAATATTGGAGATTCAATTAATTGGACCAGTTTGTCTATTTCCATCAAAAAATCAACTGTTACCTCTACAGTTCCACTGTAAAAATTAGTTAAGGAATATACTTTAGCTTTATAAATGTTGTTAGTTTTCGTTCTTTTTTAATATCCAGGAGCTGTGAATCAAAGAAATCAATTAAAATTATTTTATTACATAATCAAAAGGTTTCAAAATAAAATTAAACCATTAAAATTTTGAATATTTTCTATCTTGAAAAACTAGTAAAGGATACAATAATTTAATCAGGTCACACACATGGCTGTAGCTCTGAGTGAGTAAACATAACGCCACAGTTGCAACAGGATTATGGCACCATGTTTTATACAAACACAAAAACAGTGTTCTATTTTCCTGTTGGAATAAAAATAAATATATTCACTAATATATTCACAGTTTGTTCACTACCCCGTTAGATATCTTGTGGTAGCTTACTATAAAAAGCCCATTTCACTTTTTATATGCTTGCTTGTTTAATCACTACTATGATATACAGATGCACCATAATCCAGCCAAAGGTTGGATTTTAACAGTGACAATTATTTATCATTTTAATTGAAAGAGAATTGTTTATTCTGTCAAATTTTGGATGTTTTCTATCGAAATCGTCTCTTTTCTCATCGGAGACAAAAGAACAAACTAAAAAAAAATATGTCAAGATATCTAGCTGGGTATTAAATATCCTATGACAAAACTTCGTAGAAAAAATACTAAGATTAGTAATAATTTACCTCAACAGAGAGGTCCTTTAACCTATTTCTAAGGTCCAATAGTTCGGACGATGTCAGTAATATCATATTTAAGTGGTCAACCATCAGACTTGAAAATTTTAAATTCGGTTCGTGTAGAAGTATTTCAGCCAGGGTTTTGTAAATATCTTCTGCATTAAGTAACACACATAATTGCCTTAAACAAAATAATAATGTTAATATATATTACTTTTAAAAAATGTAAATTTTTAATAAATAGTAATTAGTGTTGGGGCTGGTCCATTGAGTGGTCAATTGACCACTTCTTATTTGACCAGTCAAATTCGGTCAAAATGTCTTAAATAACATCTTACAATTGTAGAATGTTATCTATCATTATTTAATAATAATATGGTATTATATAATTATTATGCGTTTGTAATGTCCAATTTACTTATAACCGTCTTCAAGGAATACGATACTTAGCGATTCGGAGAATATCAATAAAAATATCGGAAAAAGACTCGATCCTAGATAAAAAGGAGAGAATCTATTCCCAGAAGAACTCTAACGCGCGACTACGTTGATCGTTCAACTTGTTATCAATGAATCTGAAATTGAAATACTTAGAGAGATATCAAATTTTAGAACAGCATCAAATGCATTCAATAATCGAATAACATTGACAGACGTAAAAAGTATCAAATCAGTATGTAAAACATCGTTAGATATTACACCATCAACTTGGTGGGACAATTGGCAGAATAAATCGGTACTTCACAATGTTGCAACAAAATTACTAAGAATGCCGGCCTCCTCAGCTTCTTGTGAACGAAACTTGTCAACTTGGGGAATTGTTCATAATAAATTATTAAGAAACAGGTTGACCACTACAAGATCTGGTAAACTTATGTTAAACAAAAATGGAAGGGTTACTGACCTCAATGTAAGTTCATCTTCTGAAGCTGACATGTCTTCGTCTTCAGACATCGACATCCATGACATCGACTATGAAGATGAAAATGAGAACTTACCACTGTCTACTTATGTCAATTAATTGTTTGTTTTGAATTAGAATAAAAGTATTTTTAAAATAACTTTTAATGTTCTCTGTTTATTTTAAATTAAAATAGAAACATATTTTTGTTAATTTTTTAATTTTATGTTTTTTATATTAAAAGGAAAATATTCTTTATTTATAAATTATTTCAAAATGATTATGTGAAATAAAATATTAATTTGTTTTTATTTGTTTCATTGTACTTTTAAAATTATTTTGGTCAATTGACCGGTCAATTGACGGAAAAAAAAACAAGGAAAAAACCAACACACAAGGTCAGACAGGTCAAATCCACAACCCTAATAGTAATACAGGGTGGTCCGAACTGTATTCCGGAAACTTTGGCAGCATATTCTGCAGATAAAAATAAGTAAAAGAGTTCGTATAAATGGATGTCAAAAAAGCTTAGTTTCGGAGATACAGGATGTAGAAGTTTTATTTTTATTTCGATTTTTTCCAAATAATCTCTGAACTAACGTCAATATTTAGATGAAAATTAGTGTCTGGGAGTTTTTTGACATGAGAAATTTTATTTTGATGTCAATATGACTCCTACATGTAGAGGGCGCCACCTACATATTTTTTAACTTGTTTGAAGAGTAATAACTTTTTGTCCGTACCTGTATAAAACCACTGAGTAAAAAAATATACATTCACAATGTTTTTTTACGTAAAAATCTGTTTTCCTTAATTTTTTTGAAGAAAAATTTATGATTAATTTAAAAAATTCAAAATTCCCAAATTAATTAATTTAAATTAATTAATTTTATAGTCAAATAACTATCTACTCAACATATTTATTTTTTGTCAATAATGACATGTATTGACTATTTCCATTGTAAATATCTTGAGAACGGTTGCTCATAGAGAGTTTTACCAAGAAACATTTTTTACGTAAAAAATCACGGATATGTATATTTTTCACTTAGTAGTTTTATACAGGTACGGACGAAAAGTTATTACCCTTCAAAACAGTTAAAACACATGTAGGTGGCGCGCCCTTCAAACAGGAGTCATATTGACATCAAAATTAAATTTCTCATGTCAAAAAACTCCCACACACCAATTTTCATCCAAATATTAACGTTACTTCATAAATTATTTGAAAAGAATCGAAATAAATATGAATCTTCTACACCCTGTATCTCGGAAACTAAGCATTTTAGGACATACATTTATATGAAGTTTTTTATTTATTTTTATCTGCAGAATATGCTGCCAAAGTTTCCGGAATACAGTTCGGACCATCCTGTATACTGGATAAAGGCCTACACAGACGCTCAGAGTTATCGCTCAACCCATAATTTTAATTAACTTCATAATTTTGAGATTGCTTTAAATGTCTAGAACTAGAAAATGATATCAAATAAATAAAATAATTTTATTGAGAATCCACTAGGCCTAAAATTATACTAGAGCATTGCATTTATAAAAACACAATTTTCATGTAAAAATGTACTTAAATCCCTCTGTATTTCTACGAAAATATTTTTAAACAGGGCGTTATTACAGATAAAAAAATTGTCATCAAAAAACTAAACAGAAAACCTGATCATCGAACTTTTTCTCAGAACACTGACTCACCCTGTAGAAAGAAATATTTTTATATACACTTACCGAATTATAAAAGCTCCCCGCTCATCTAACAAGCGTTTATCTGTACTAAATGAAGATAGTAAACTAACAATAAATTTATTATAGTAAGTATTGTTCTCTAAAAATAAATTTACTTGTTAGCATATCCAAAAAAGAATCAACCTTAAAAAATATTACTTTTGGCACTTAAGTTTGTCGACTTTGGTGAAGAGATCACTTCAGCTATCACTACCAAACACTGCTGAACGACTTGGTCCGCTTCATCAGATAGTGTTCTTTGTAAAGCTGGGAACAGTACGTCTATATAATCTACCATCTGTATAAATATAAATAGTTTTATGTAAATATGTTTTTTACAAACACCGATGGTTAGTAAACCGTTACCTTGCTTGGTAATTTCGTATATAAATCATATATCCATTTTAATACGGCTACTTTGGTTTGAATTGAGTTGTGTGCAAGGTATTGTGTTAAAACGTCCACAACGGAGTGAAGATCTATATCATGACCCATACTTTGATCGAAGTCTAAAAATATACAATTTATAAATCAAGTGTTATACTACATTTAAACTTATTTACTGATTTATATTGTTAACGTTCAATACAAAATAAAATCAATAAAATTATACAACAACATGCTATAAAAAATTAATATAAGGATTAATCAAACCACAAATTGAATAACAATGTGGAAATAGGTGAATTTGTTAGACATTTGTAGTAAACGAAACTATTTTTAGTCATACTTAATAAGAAAATCTTAAAACATCAAGTAGATTGTTGTGACTGACGTTAAATTAATATACAGGGTGGTCCGAACTGTAGTCCGGAAAAGTTAAGTAAAAAAGTTCGTATAAATTATGTCCTAAAACGCTTAATTTCGGAGATACAGGGTGTAGAAGTTTCGTTTTTATTTTCATTTTTTCCAAATAATTTCTACAGTAACGTCAATATTTGGATGAAAATTGGTGTCTAGGAGCCTTTTCACATGACAAATTTGATTTTGATGTCAATATGACTCCTACTAGTAGAGGGCGCCACCTACATATTTTTTAACTTGTTTGAAGAGTAATAACTTTTCGTCCGTACCTGTATAAAACTACTGGGTGAAAAAGTATACATTTACATGGTTTTTAAGGAAAAAAGATCTCTTGGTAAAAACCGCTAGGAGTAATGGTTCTCGAGATATTTGGAATCGAAATTATCAATACCTGTCATCATTGACATAAATTAAACATGTTGACTAAACAGGGCCTATTTTACCATAAGGCCGATAAGGCCCGGGCCTTGGGCCCGGTGGTCTGTGGGGCCCGTTAAAGGTTGTGAAATATTCATAATTTCAAATGTAAATTTGTTATTGTTAAAAAAAATTGTTTATTTTTTAAAATTAGAATTAATTGTTTTTTTTCATTATTTATTTTGTTGAATATAATAATGTTAATTATTTTTTTTTAAATTATTAAAAAAATAAAAATAATTGTTTTATTTTTTTAACCCAAACTAACAAGAGAATTTTTGAATTTTATTGAAAAAGAGGCCCCGAATTTTTGCTTGGGCCTTAGGGCCCGACTAGATGAAAAATAGGCCCTGTGACTAAATAGTTATTAAACTGAAATCATAAATTTGAAATGTTTTTGTGTAAAAAGTCCAACAGAAACTTTTTATCACTATTTTTTCAAAGAAAAATGTATGAATAATTTAAAAAAATAAAAAGTTTCCGAATTTACTATTTCAGTCAAATAACTATCTACTCAACATGTTTATTTTTTGTCAATAATGACGTATTGACTGTTTCCATCTAAATATCTCGAGAACCATTACTCGTAGCGATTTTTACTAAGAGATATTTTCTACGTAAAAAATCACGGAAATGTATATTTTTTCACCCAGTAGCTTTATACAGGTACGGTCGAAAAGTTATTACTCTTAAAAAAAGTTAAAACATATGTAGGTGGCTCCCCCTGCAAATACGAGTCATATTGACATCAAAATCAAATTTCTCATGTCAAAAAACTTCCCACCAATTTTCAACTAAATATTGACGTTACTTTAGAAATGATTTGGGAAAAATCGAAATAAAAATGAAACTTCTACACCCTGTATCACCGAAAAAAAGTATTTTAAAAGATACATTTATACAAACCTTTTTATTTATTTTTATCTGCAGAATATACTGCCGAAGTTTCCGGAATACAGTTCGGACCACCCTGTATATAAATTAAATTAATATAATTTTGTTTTAAACACAGTTTAAAGCCTTTTTACAGCCCTGCTGTGCTTGAAAATTTATTTTTATAACTCTGACCTCTATATATGAAACTTTACACATGAACTCTGCGTTTAAATACTTTTACTCTGTATATGAAATATACAAAATTGTTGGATAATTAATTTATAGTTTACTGGGATTCACAGACCTTCTTCAATGATATTTTCAGTTTCTGAGCAACTAAGTAGATTTTTTTTTACTCATACATGTTCACTTTTAATTTAAACTCTCAATTAAAAATTAACAATAAATAAGTAATTAAAGTTAACTTACCACTTTGCCTAACCTCCTCATTGGTACCTGATGGTTCGTTCTCATCTTGCAAAGCAATAAGCTTCATTAAGGTAAAATTCACCGCAGTGGCTGTCTCTTTAATATCTGTGGCTAAATTAAGGAGAAATACAATTAAGTATACAGTAAAACCAAAAAACAAAATAGAAGACCCCCAAGTTTAAATATCTTACTTTTAGAAAATCTTGTATAATTCATATCAATCATACAATAAACTATGAAGAAGATTATTGATAAATTGTAATAGTAATAGTAAGTTCTGTGAGTTACCAAAAAAAGATATTCTTATCATATTTTCAATTTTTCAGAATTCTTATCTAAAGTAAATATATAACAGACAGAAACATATAAGTATTTTGTTATTATGATAGTAAACTTAAACCAAGAAAAATCTACATTAAATGTATAAGAATTTGTTATCATGCAATACCACCACAAACATACTTTTATATACTACCTATATACCATTTTATTAGAAAAAAATCACCAGAAAGTTAAAAAAATACATAACAAACATATAAAAAAGAAAACGAAGGATACTTCTCCGAGCTTCCGCTTCATAAGCCAAGCAAGGCAGGATTGCCGTGAATATTCCAGACATGTAAGGCAGCATGGCAGGTCCAGACAACTGTACAAATTCTTTTATCCATGTAATAGCCGTAAACTAAAAATTCAAACCATTAAAACGCTATACTATAATAACACGGTGATATTAGGATGGGCAAAAAAAATCGACTATTTTTTTTCACTTTTTACTCTGAAAAAAGGTTAGTAAACACCTCAAAAAAGTTCTCTCCAAGTATGAGCTCTTAATTTTAATAGGAAGATACTCCGCCTTTCAGTTTTTTATTTTTTCCTTCTTATTAGAAAGAAAAATTCATACCTCGCTATTTACTATTTGGAAAAAATATCTCATATATTTGTAAAGCCGCGTCCAAGCTAAGCGAACAAAACGTTCGCGAACTTTTATAATTATCGCTATATACATAGCAGCAGGTCGTAAACGACGGTACAGCCCATCGCATCGGTCCCGCGGACAGAGGTGCGGGGAAGAATGCGACAACCAGTTTGCTCTGTAGATCTAGGATGCGCTTAGCGCATTTTATTAAATAAATTAACCGGTAAACAGTTTAAGAACTTTTGTCGTTGAAGAATCAATATTTAGCAGGCGGGGGGTTACAGGGGTCTTTTGGTAGATTATTCGTTATAGTGTATTTTTAAGACCTGTATTCATTTTCAGCCGATTCTACCAGGTGTTTCTCAAAAGGGGCTCACCTTTTTTACTTTTTTATTTTTTCAGATAATACAACGAAATTTGGTTTGTTAGTATATGACATAAATCGGGATTGATTGACGTATTCAATTACCTTCGGTCGCTTCCTGTTTCACCGGAAATGACTACAACTTTGGATTTTTAGATTGTGTTCCTAAGTACTTTTTTACTTTATTTGATAGAAAATGACATTCTGAATAGAATGACAGGCCATACGTCAATTTTAGACATTTCCAATTAAATAAAAACAGCATTTTAAATTTCAATCTAGAGTGCCAAGAGTTAAAACTATTAATTTGTAATCAAAGAACTTTGGAAACATATATTTGAACATGTAATTTTTTTTCGTATCCTTTCATGGCCGCTTAAAAGATGCCCAAATCGTATTTTTAATGATAACTCCAATTTTTCAAATGGTACAAGGCTGGCTCAGCATATTTGGAAAAAGCATTTTTTACGAATAATTTGGTACCACATACTTGGTATTTGGAGTAAAATTGTCGTTACGTTTATTATTTATGGCCAATTTTTAATTGAAAATGTCAAAAGTTGACATATAATATATCATTCTATTTAGAATGTCATTTTCTATCATATACGGTAAAAAATACCGAGGGTACCATTTAAATCAAAAGTTGTTGTCATTTCCGGTGAAATAGGTAGTGACCGAAAATAAATGAAAACGTCGATCAATCCTGATTTATGTCCTATACTAACATACCAAATCTCGTTTTTTATCTAAAAAAAATAAAAAAGTTATAGAAGTGAACCACTTTTCAGAAACACCCGATATATTTATTTCTAAAAATGTAATGGTAAAATTTCATTTCCGGTGTCAAACTTCCTATTAAGTAGTAATTTTTAATTTCAGAATCCCATAATAATTCCGGTTTTTAATAAAAATAATCATAAAGGTCTTTATTAACAAAAATGAAATTATATGGACGAAGTCTAGCTATTCACACTCAACCCACAATAAAATTAAAATTATAAAATCTTTTCTTTGTGTAAACAAATTAATTGTAAATGTTTTTCACGATCCCTAGTCCTATTCAATAACTGCGTCTCCCATTGTCGAATACTCGGTAAAAAATAAAAATCACAGATGGACGCCCGCAATTAAATGAGACCCTTGCAAGTGTCCGCTACAATGTCCGCCGAAATGCACGCCGTTCGCTCCTTTTGATTTACCGACACCCGTCGGAAAAAGAACGCGCGCGCTCTAGCATAGGCAGACGCACGCTCTGGCGTACAAGCTAGCCGTTCGACGCTCCGCGCTCCTTAATAGGCCTAGGCTAGCTGTACTTGTTGGCTTTATTATTTATAAATCTACCTATCTCACAATTTTCATTTAGTATCTGTTTAATTTTATATGTTCGCGACCATTTTGTTCGAGTAGCTTGGACGCGGCTTAACTTAGAGTCAATGATTCATTAAATTTCGAGTAAATAACGTTTTTGTGACAAATTTTATATAAAAAGTATTGATCTAGAAGAAAAAAAAATATTTTTATTAAAAAAAATTATAAAAAAGTATTTTTTTATTTAACTATTATCAACTAAGGTATAATTGAATGGGAATTGTTCGAATTACTAATCAAAAACTATTAAAGTTATTGTGCACTTAAGTTTGACGATGAATATCTTTTAAACAGTTATATATAGTTAATTTTCTTAACCCACCCTAAATGATATACTCACTTGAACTAATTCATCGTTCTTTTCCTGTGCATGATGGATCAAAATATTGATCATAGCTCCAAAATTAACTCTGGAAGGATCACTTTTAATACTTCTTAGAAACTCTCCCAGGGTTGTTTCACACATTTTCTTAATTTCTATATTCGTGTCCTCCAATATTTTAAATAAACCATCTAATATTTCGGGTAAGTAACTAATTAGATCAAGACTAGGTTCACTATTTAATACTGATATCCAGGATATAACGAAATGGCGAGTGAACGGATTTCTGGTGTATATTCTTTCACGTAAAAGCGGAATGAACCCATCTAAGTCAAATAGATTACTTTCTGCTACAATGTCCTAAAACATAGGAGTACTTTGAAATGTGTAAAATCAAAAGAATAAAAATTATGTTACCTTTAACAGCCTGTCCAATAATTCAGAGGCATTTTTAATATTCTGGTCAGAGTCTGTGGAAATCTGACTTAAAGAACTAAATATCGATGTAAAATGGGGAAGGACATCGCCTCTTGATACCTTAACAACATTATACAATGATTCACAAGCATAATAACGGACACGCAAGTCTTGGTCAGCTAGACAACCCAAAATAGGCTTAATTAACCCATCAGTATATCCTCCGGTATCCTGATTAATTTAAAATACATAAATTGTATGAAAAATCATCAAATTGTTAAAGTCACCTTTCCCAAAGCTATAGCAATCGCAGCCAAACCTATAAGTCCACCTTTTTTCGAGTGAGGATTTGGGGACATTGCAAAATCTTGTCCCAGTACCTTTAAAAGACGTTTAATCTGCCCGGTATTATTTGAAGCAGCGAAATCTTTTACCATTCTAGAAATAATATGAATTTTAGGAGATGATCAAGCGATTAACTTAAACCTACTTTTCTATTTCTAAAGCTGCAGCTTTCCTCTTGTCGTATATTTTATCGTTCAAAGCTTTAACACAGGCCGCACTAAGAGGTGCATAATCTTTGTCCGACATTATAATAAAATAATTATTAAATAATCTATAAAATTCACAAACTATATTATTATTTTGATGTACTTAACCTATTTTGTCAGTGTCAATGTCAAAGTCATTGTCGTCATATGACGTTCAAAGCTAGTTCAAACAAAGGAACCAAACACCTCTTTCTAACGAAAAACAGCAGGATGCAGCAGGATATTTTTATAACTTAAAAATACTCGTCTGTAAAAGAACAGATTATGCCTAAATTATTAGATTCAGTAAACAATTGTTGTACACTACACAGCTGCAAGAAAACAAGAATAAAACTGCTCTATTTAATGAATGGTGCAAAAGTCAATGACGTCATATATTAAAGGAAACCCTCCATATGTACTCCAATTGAAATGTCTTTAGCAGTATTCCAATAAAAACATGGCAGTAAATTTGTGGCGTCCGCCTATTTTCAGCATAATTTTGAACAATTTCTCAAAAAGTTAAATTTCTAAGTGAATAGGGATAGTTTCTTTTCGAAACTAAAGCTAAATGTGTGTCGTGAAACGTGGATATATAATACATTTTTTCGGTAGTAATTAAAAATTGTATAAGTAGTTTTTTAGGTCAAGAAAATCTTGAAGGGTAGCTGCATAAAATATATTAGTAGAGTATATTGTGGCATGTTATTAATTTAGTAACTAGCGTAATTCCTCTTTAGTTTAAAAAATTACCATCTTTTTCAGGTATAAACTGAAGCTGGATTACAATTGGGATGTGTATTGTTTTGAAGGGTTTTCAGGTTAGTAAAAACTTATAGACTCCCCTAATATTCTTTTGTTGATAATAGCAGCTATTTTCTGAACATATTTTGTTTGTTAAGGAAGGAAGAAATGGACTGGAGAGGGGCAAAGCCTCAGGTTTAATGTTGGAGTGACATGCAGTCTGAGCCAGGCCGCTACATTAATTCGGTATCAGATCTTCTCTACAGTCCAGACGAAATCGAATTTCTGCTCGAAGACATCAGAGACCTGGAGCCGACAAATTTTAAACCTGAAGAAATTCAGGTAGACTAAAAAAGGACAAAGAAACTTATTTTGGCTTTCTATATTTTGCATGGATGTAGTTGATGTTTATTTTATTTATTTCAGTTAAATAAATCAGTTTTATTTGATATGATTTAGTTTTATTTTATTTTTAGTTTAGTGCTTAATGTTGTGTTTCTTATTTTATATTTTCTATACTTATATACAGTGTGTAAAGATTTATTTTCTATAAATACATTAATAATCTATAACAGATCACAAATTTTCAAAAAGTGATTTAGAAAAGGTATTTGATTTATTTTTAGTGATTTTTACTAGATAAAAAAATAATTTAACTGAGACAATCTAAACACAAGATCAATGTTACAATAAAATCAATGTTATTGCTTGCAATTGTATCTGTATAGTTGCAGTTGATAGGTTTTTTTTATATTTACAAAGATTTTTTGCAATACTAATGTGAGCAAACAATAAACCTAACTGATTTCATACAGTCTATTACAAAACAAAAAATATATTTCCAGCAATTAGGTAGCCAATGTACTTTAAGAAGATACCTATATAGGGATATCCCCATCACTAAGTTAATATGCATACATCTTTTATATTATTTGCGTAAGTTTTCTTGAACCATTCCTTAACTATAAAAATGTCATATTTTCTTGGGTTGAGGTTCGTTAATAAAAAAAAACTAAATTTATTATTTATTAACAAACCTCAACCCAAGAAAATATAACATTTTTATATTATGAATACTTGAATTATTCCTACTATTTGTTTAAATATTACCAATAACTATTTTTCGCTATAAGGTACGAAGGGTATGAATATTATATAGAAGAAGAACGCTGTGTGGAACATCTGGATAAAAATAATATATTTTTCTATAAGTATTATTTTTAAATGAATTCAGTATAGTAGTGTCCCTATAGTGGTTATAGTTATAAAAAACACAAATCTTATACCTTTCCAGTCAGATTTAGGACGCTTATTTATTTGGCATTTCAAGAAGTATTCTTCTGCAATGTTGTATAACTATTGCTACTATGACGTAAAGTAAAAATATATACCGTATGATCGAATAAAAACGTCAGCGATGACGAAATGACTGTCGATGACACATTTCCCATATAATTTTACATATAAAATGACCGCGATCTGCATTTCATAGCCATCGTTGACGCCATTTTTATTCGATCCTTTATTCAATCATACGGTATTTTATATTAAAAAGCTATCAATTAACATTACTTTCAAGTAAATCTAACTCAAACTGTCAAAGTTAAGGTGTGGAATTTGTAAAAAAAACTTTGAAAAAAAGAAAATACAAGTCTTTTTTTGAGTTGCCAGTTAAATTAATTTTTAATTCTACCCTTTCGTTATTTTCATTCTGTTTCGCATATAGAATGCATGTAATTATTGTTCCAAACAATTAGCTGCATGTTAAAATATATTCAAATCGATAGTCCCTGCAATAATAACCATTCTAAATAAGTAATGTTTGTATATGCAATTGTGGCACAGATATTCATAACTGTTATAAGTTACCTAGAAACATTACAATTATAATGAATCAAAATATGTATCGGTTTTTTTTATAAAGATTCACTTGATTTATAATCCACGCAGATAAATTTCTTGATGGATATTTTTTTTGTAATTGAACAGATTTAGCACTGTAGTGACTACTGTGAAACTAACTGCAGTGTTGTACAGAGATAATATATATAGTTGTACATGTATGAAAAAATAGGCACTAAGAAATATCTCTGTGAAGTCTGAATCTAATGGCTTAAAAAGGCAGATAAAACAGACATTTTCATCAGTGTTTTATTTTATTTGCGATAATATTTCCGGAATATTGCAATTATTTTAATTTCTTGTCTTGTATACAGCATGCAAAATCATTCATTAGCTAGCAACTACAGTTTTCTACTGGTTCAGTTTATTATATTTCTTTTTACCATTAAACACAATCCTCAGAGAAATAAGTAAACATAAATCAGCCCTAACATATATAAATAACCATAGGTTTGTAAACAATTGCACACACCTGTGTATTTTATTGAGATGAAAGATAGCATCAGACTATGAAGGAGAACCTAAAAACCTTACCTAGATTTGTAAAAATTTTGCATACACAATATGTATATTCAACATTTTCTAGTTTTATCCTTTGCTTTGTCTAGTAATAATATTTTATAAATAAAAAAGACTAATTAAAATGTGTGTAAAATACTGACCCAATACTCTCTGATGCCAATATAGGGTATTTATAAGTTTTTTGTAAGTATGGTCATAAACAATTACTACAAGTTAAATTTCTGCTATGTTTTTTTTTTAAATTGATGGAGCTATAATGTTCCTGTAAAATGTGAAAGTAACGTTACACGATGTAAACAAAAACGTGACCAACAAGGATATTAAAAATCCTCAAGGTTTATACTTATTTCTCTGAGACACCATTTGCATTATATGTACACTTAGGGATGGCAAAATTTAAGTACACAGGACCTACAGTTTATTTGAGCATAGTACGCAGATATACTCAAGCCTAGTATGGGTTGGTTTGTAAAAATATTCATACCGTAATACTGGGTAGTTTTTGTACGATTTTTAGTGTTTTTCGTTGATATAGTCCTTGTTATATGAAATATTTAAACCTAAGCAATCTAATTTAACCTCTTTATTATAACACAAAAATTAGCCAAAATATGAAATCAAAATTCTAAGCAGTACTTTAGTTATTGCACTTTAAAGCTGTCCTAAAGTAGTTGCCCGTCTGTCGGGGTAACTTTAGGGCAGATAAATTTTACACGTATAATGGTGCGTTTAGACTTGAGCACGCACGCACTGATCCTCCGCGAATGCTCAAGTGTAAACGGCTGTGCGCGCACGCTCACTCTGAATCTGTCTGTGCACGAGCAGCCGTGAACGTGAACCGTCTGGTGTGGGTTTTTGGTCCGTGCTCAAAGGGATTTTATGTGTACGCGAACGCTCAATTTGCACCGGCAATTTGTTTGGTCTGCGTTCGTGCGTGCGTGTGTGATTTTTTTTTCGTTTTCTTTATTAAAATTATGGAGTGGATCTATATGAATCTTCGTTATTATTAATTGAAAAATATGAAAAGTTGCCTATATTATGGGATGTTAAACATTCTTTGTATTATTAAAAGATCAAAAAAAATATAACGCATGGCAAAACCTTGTAAATAAAATTAATATCGAATATGTCGATATTAATGAAATTGCTATTCTAAAATTTGTATCTTTTGTTCGTAATTTTTGGTGTTATTAAATTTTGTAAATATTCAAAGTCGGGCCTGGTCATTCTTGTAAAGTTTTTGAACTGATCATAGCCCTCCTCAGACACTAAGTTGTTGCAGTAAATTATATCGATTTATAAAAATTTGGGTTTGCCACCAGCGACGATGTTTTCGATTTTTCTTCTTTTTAATAATTAAGCTGTGCATAGTGTGACTGCAGCCTCGACGACTATTTCTTGGTCGTCCATTATTTTCGCCAGCACAACTCTGCTGTGCGCGCACAAATGGATCACTTCATTCGTCGAAAAATAAGTTTTTAATTTGAACGGAGCCGAGAGCGCGAACGAATGCCGTGCGCGCACGCTCAGCTCGTGCGTGCTCAAGTCTAAACGCACCATAATAGCCGTAAAGAAGCATTTTGTACCAATGGACACACAGCTATATATAAATAAAGCTAAAAAATAGTTTGAGAAAATATATTTTCGTAATATTAGGGCAGTAGATGTATGTTTCTTTTAAAAAACTGAATAAGAAGATGACAATATTTTTTTATTAAAGAACTAACAAATATAGACAGCAAATAGATATAGTTTCACAGATTCTAACGATTAAATATCCATCATAAATATAAAACAATATTTTTCTTAGATAGGTACAAAAAAAAATGTATTATCCTTAAATAAAAAGGTCAATGTGTGTGCACCCTAATTTTGGGGTTCCAATAACTCCATAAAAATATCCCTTGTTTCCTCTTTTAATCGCTTGTAATTCCGTGATCTGGATAAACGCCGATATTTTAAAAAACATCCTGTTACTGACATTTGATGTACCTTTGCTTAGCACTAGCCCAAGGATATATAAATATAGCACTAGCCTTATAAGTAAAATTCACACATAAAATAGACTAAAGAACTGCTTTAAAAAGAATATTTCTATTACCGTATCCAACTTATTTAGTACAAATTGATATTCAGGCTAGGATACATACTATACAATTCGTAGGGCAAAATTGACCCGCAAAGATAAAATTTTGTCTAGAAGCAAACATATTTTTCTCCCAGTGTCATTTAAAAAAACGGTTTTTACGTCAAATAGGAGGGAAATAACAGTGTTTTATGAAATACTAACTAGTTTTTCATAGATCTTTAGTTTTGTTTGTAGCGTAGAAAGTATACAGAATTCGTAAAATACACTGCACCTAAGTATTTGTAGTTGACTTTTTGAAGTGTTAATAAACATGCAGTGTATAATACAGAATGGCCAGATTGGGTTATTTGGTTGTATTTTAGTTAGAGATAAGAAGAAGATTTTATGTGGAAATATGAGGAATGTACCTAAGTTATGCTGCAGTCACAAAGACCCCCCAGTTTACGGTATTTTAAAAATCCTAAGAATATATCGATATATCTTTGCCATCCCTATGCACACTCACACTATATCTTTCTCACTCATCGACACGCTTTGTACACGCACGCCTTCGCCCTCCATGTTTTTCAGGCTTCGTCCAGTAGGGCTGGCATGCTCTATGTGTTGCAGGACTTTGAGATAGCCGGCAGCCGCACGGGGGCGCTGAGCGCCGAGTGTACGGCGGGGGAGGGTTGCGAGGAGTGCCTCGACTCACCGCTGGGCACAGTGAACTCCTGGGATTCCCACTCGCACTACAGGCGGAGAGCCGCGTCGCCTGACCTGTCCCTGTACTCGGGGGTGATCGTGTACTGCGACTACGCGCACTTGAAGACGACGACGGGATTCCTGAGGCTGCTCTTGTTGGTAAGATGGTTTATTTTAAGAGTCCATTTCACTAGTCCGAAAAAGTAGCAAAATAAGCATTCGGCATAAAAAAATCTCTCTTAAAAATACTGAATTTCTGAACTTTCCTGTATCATTAGGCAAGGCACTGTACATATAGCCGTATATCTTGAAAATGACGTCAAAACGACTAATGGAGTTAAGTTAATTTAATCTGCGGTGCAGAATAGTGACATTTTTATGGTGACTTTATGACACGCAATATGATCAAAATGGTTGCTCTTCTTACTAGAATATATACATATAGTTCATATCAATTAAACCTTTAGTCATGTGATTAAGCTTGACCGGCACAGCGTTGCCCACTTTTACATATTTTCTTTTAATTAAAATATTTTAGGAAACAAAAATTATTTTTACTTTATACAGGGTGTTTAAAAAGAAATGCGAAAAACTTCAGGGGGTGATTCCTTGTTCAAAATAAAGGGTAGTTTGCTTCATAAACGTTGGGTCAAAAGTCAACCATTAGGGAGATATTGCGGTACAAAGATGGCGGAAAAATAATGTTTTTATTTTTTATCTTGAAAACGAAAAGAGATAGACTAATAAAATTTTATGGAAGCATTACTGTTATGAAAACACACTTTCTGGTAATTTTTTCACTTTTTAAAATGAGTGGAAGGGGTTGAAATAAACTACCCCTATCATTCTTGTTAACGAAATTTAAAGAAAAATTTTATCAAACACACAAAAAAATTAATTTGGATAGTTTAGTTTGTTTAGAAACTTTTTATCTCTTGTATTTTTTGATAAAACTCACCGATTTGAAATTAAAAAATAAAATGTAAAGCATTACATGTCAGGACAAAAATTTTTCTGATAAAGAATCTAGTGGGCTGCTGTAATTTTTTAGGAAAAATCTAGTCGGCCGCTGTTACTTTTTAGGATGTTCCTAATATTATTTTATTTGACATTACTCTACTGCAATACGTTATTATCTAGATGATTATTATTATCGTTATTATCACCAGATTCTGAATCTAAAAATGTTTTTTGTCCTGACATGTAATGCTTTACATTTTATTTTTTAATTTCCAATCGGTGAGTTTTATCAAAAAAACACAAGGGGTAAAAAAGTTTCTAAACAAACCAAACTATCCAAATTAAAGCATTTGCATGTGTTTGATAAGATTTTTCTTTAAATTTCGTTAACAAGAATGATAGGGGTAGTTTATTTCAACCCCTTCCACTTATTTTAAAAAAGTATAAAAATTACCTGAAAGTGTGTTTTCATAACAGTAATGCTTCCATAAAATTTCATTAGTCTATCTCTTTTCGTTTTCAAGATAAAAAATAAAAACATTATTTTTCCGCCATCTTTGTACCGCGATATCTCCGTAATGGTTGACTTTTGACCCAACGTTTATAAAACAAACTACCCTTTATTTTGAACAAGGAATCACCCCCTAAAGTTTTTCGCATTTGTTTTGAAACACCCTGTATAATAAGTTATTATTTATATCGACAAAACTGACCTCCTTAAGCGCTTAAGGAACATAAAGGGCTATTTTAAAGGTTGCAATGAGTTTTTTGCAGAACCTATTAAGCTAACTACATTAAGTACAATTTGCACAAAAAGAGGTTCCAAAAAGAACAATGTTCAACTGCAAGGTCTGCTAGTAGTAAAATTTATAAGTTTAAAGTATCACAAGGCAATTTATTTAAACCAAAAACTCGTAATACAAAACTAAAGTGTCAAAACGAAATGACAATGTCAGGTCAAATAAATAAATGTGGCAAGTAGGCATTTTTTACAGTAGAGCTACGACCTGAATCTCCAGCAGGAAATTTAAATTCCAGTTAGTCGACCCGGCGCCGAATATTTCCATGGTTGGCAACAATGAATTTAATAATCGCGCCCTCGATTATGTAACTAAAAGTTTAATTGATATCGCTTATATGTTGGCAGTTTTTTATGTTCAATTTTGTAAATTAAAATTCCTCTTATTTTAACATTGCTACAGATAAAAAAAAATTGCTGGTTCAACCAATATAAATTAATAAGATAGTAGCGCCCTAAAGGCAACAGAGTCGTGTATCCTCATTGTACAAGCCTTATCATAATACATAAATATATGATGACCACTTATTTATATAAAGTAAGGAATTCTCACAGAAAACAAAAATTATTGATATATTGGAATAGAGATTACTGCAACTAGTGATGGGCGGTGGGTAAATACTAGTGTTGGGAAAATTCGAATTAAATAATACGACTAATTCGATAGTAAATTAAAACTAACTAATTCGAATTATCTTTTTCGATATATCGAGATAAAAATTAGTAGTATTTTATATTATATCTGTGGTAACCGAATTACAAATGAACATAAAACATAAAGTCTTATGGACAAATACGAATATTAGTAATTAGTATAGTACTATTAGTAGTATTCTTTCGTTCTGAACGAACTGAAAATTTTCACTTAAACTGATTTATAAAGGGAATCGGCAAAGAAAGGAACGATCCGATATAGGAAAATCCAGAAATCATTGTTATTTCCTATACCACGTAGGAATAAATCAGTTTAAGTGAAAATTTTCATTTCGTTCAGAACGAAAGAATACTACTATTATTTGGTTCATTTCCATCTCACCCAAATTTCACCGAACACTAAAATTAATTTTCTTCTTTTATCTAAATAATTATTGATTGCAACTGATAAAATAAAAAGAAATACGAACCGCACGTAAACAAGGACATACTTATATCGTTTTAGAAGAAGCTTTTTATTTAAGATATGAGCTTTTCAATAGGAATTGAAACAATCATAAACTCGGCACTTTTAAATTTAAAACTTTAAATTATGGTTTAATTTATTAAACGGCTTCGGCACAGTTAATAGAATACATTGAATAAAGAATATTTTTTTTAATTTTTTATTCAGTGATAGAATATAGGTATGGCAATGGTTCAGATTTGTTTAAAATAGCCCCTAGACGAGCACTAGCTGGGACGAATTTATTTTTAGGTTAAATTTATAATACTACTAAATAATTCGAATTATTAATTCGATTGTGAAATATGAATTATTACTAATTATTCGATGGTGAAAATAATTCGATTATTCCCATCACTAGTAAATACCCAATTGGTATAACAAAGAAATTTGTAGAAGTAACAGTAGTTTGCAGAAGGTGTAGGGTATAGACCTGGTAGTCGGTAAAACCTTTAATTCTGAATTTTATCACTAAAATATACATTAGTAGCATATAATATAAAATCCAGCCCTCTAAATACAATCAAATCTTGTACACCTTGTACATTCAATATAACACATAAATATATGATAATCACTTATTTATGAGAGTAAAGAATTGCTACAAACGGAAAACAAAAATTGTTGCCATCTACTGTTGCATTAAAAAGACAGACAACAACTCCGGTTCTTTCTCCATATTATTTATTACAAAACATATTTTCCTATAATCAAAAATAAAATGGTTCTTCTTTGTATATAAAGTAAATATGAAAGATAATCTGTTATCGATCGCCATGTTGGCCTTAAAAAATCAGATAATCTATTTTCGTTCTGACCACTCACATAATGATATTTACCCTGCATTTGTCATAATGAACAGAACAAATATTTGAGAACAGCGAAGACAGGTAGAATATAGGTTAGAAGTACACACTTGTTGGATATAAAATTAGGACATATACAAAGTATCTATCTGTAGTAATTACATCAAATGTCATTGCAAAAGGTATATTGAAAAATAGATCTATAGTATAATAAACTTTATATTGTATTTTTGACAGCAAGTCAAAAATAAAATGAACAAAAATGTGTATCCTATGTACCTGCACACCTGTATATATATATGAACGTTATGTTGCTTTTATTATATTGTTCATATTAGAGTACCTACCGTGGGTTTAAATAGCTTAAAATTTTAATTAGACAAAATATGGTGATTAAAAATTCTAGATTGTTATCTCTTAATTTTCAGGCAACAACTATAGCATGTCTGGCATGCCTGTGTACGTCCGGAACTGTCAAAGTGGGACTGTTCATGCTCCCTCTGGTGGGACGAATCCGATTCATGATGTTCGTCACTCTGTTAAGCCTATTTGTCACGTGCCTATTGCTGTTTCTTGATATTTCGCACACTGTATACTTGTTTCCTTTTAACTGGGGAAAAGTGGTAAGTCATAGTTATACAGGGTTATTCACCAAATACGACACGGAGTATTGTAGCTAAACGATTAGATTTTTAGAAATTGTAAGTTTTGGATTCGTTGAAGGACTATTAGAGCTACAATTTAAAAATATTTTTACAAAATACAGAGTCCCAAGTAAATAAAAATATCAAAGTTGTATTTTTTTAAATGTAACACCCTGTATATTATTACATTTTTAGATTCTACGATTAAAATAAAGGTGAATTTGATTAAGGTTTATCATACTTAAACCTTACCATTTTTGAAATATTTTCAATTTTGTGAAATTGCAGTAAAAAATTTAAGGCTTCATTTCTCCAAGGGTATCAAAGTTTTTAATACTAAATATATACTGAAGTTTATTTATTGATCAGTTATTGTGTTGCAATAATAAAAATTATACTACCTTATACAGAGTATCTAATAATTTATTTTAAATAATTACTAGCTTTAAACGGCAATAACTTGTTTAATTTAAATGGAACCCTCTGTATATTTTATGAGCATCAGATGCACAATTTAATTGTCTATCAAATTGTATTATACCATTTTTTACTTATCTCTTCAAGTTTCCGTGGAAATTGCATTTTCTTGTAATTTACAACTCCTTTATCAATATATCCATGGAATACTGACATTTTAGATTATTTTTAATACTAATATACATAATATACCAAATTTTTAAAGAGTACAGATACTAATATTGTCCATACAGTTCGTTTATTTCATTAAAAAGGAAAAAAACTGTTTAAATATTTGTTAAAGAGGACCAATTAATATGATTCCAATATTCAAACTATATTAATTGACTCTTTGCGTTGATTAGTAATAATTGCTCCAAATACTAAAAAATTGAATTTTGTATGTGTATTAGACAGTGTGGTAAAAAGTAACACCTTAAAAATTATATTTCATAATTTGACAAAATGCTTATTTATAACAACAAAGACGTTCATTTTCATAACTTATTATTATATTGGTTTCTGATTCAAATCCACATTTATTTAGAATAACTTATTAACGAACACAATTAAGTATGTAATTCATTATTATTTGGGCGGAAATAATGGTGGTATATTTAATTAATGGTATTTTCTTTTATAAAGATTTAAATAGTTTTTTTGTATACAAATGGGATATTATCGTTTTTAGCACCTGTACATTTTTCACATTTGTTGCTTTAAAAACAATCTAAAATGTCAATATTCCATGGGTATACTGATAAATGAGGTCTAAATTATAAGAAAGTTCATTTTCTAAGAAAAATAGAAGGGATAGGTAACAAATGGTATAATACAATTTGATAGACAATTAAATTGTAATCTGATTTTATACAGGATGTTCCATTTAAATTAAACAAGTTATTGCCGTTTAAAGCTAGAAAAATAAATTTTTAGACACTGTATGAGGTAGTATTATTTTTATTATTGCAATACAATAACTGATCAATAAATAAATTACTAGCCTGTACATTTTGTACATTTGTTGCTTTAAAACAGTCTAAAATATCAATATTCTATGGGTATATTGATAAATGAGGTCTAAATTATAAGAAAATGCATTTTCTACGAAAACTTGAAGGGATAGGTAAAAAGAGGTATTACACAATTTGATAGACAATTAAATTGTGCATCTGATTCTCCTAAAATATACAGGACGTTCCATTTAAATTAAACAAGTTATTGCCGTTTAAAGCTAGAAATTATTTAAAATAAATTTTTAAACACTCTGTATCAGGTAGTATTATTTTTATTATTGCAACACAATAACTGATCAATAAATAGACTTTGATAAATATTTAGTATTAAAAACTTTAATACCCTTGGAGAAATGAAGCCTTAAATTTTTTACTGCAATTTCACAAAATTGAAAATATTTCAAAAATGGTAAGGTTTAAGTATGATAAACCTTAATCAAATTTACCTTTATTTTAATCGTAGAAACTAAAAATGTAATAATATACAGGGTGTTCCATTTAAAAAAATACAACTTTGATATTTTTTATTTATTTGTGACACTTTGTATCTTGTAAAAATATTTTTAAATTGTAGCAGTAATAGTCCTTCAACAAACCCAAAACTTACAATTTGTAAAAATCTAATCGTTTAGCTACAATTACAACGTGTCGTATGTGGTGAACAACCCTTGCATACTATAAAAGAGATAAAAATGTAACATTAAAAGAATAGGTAGAGCAGTTATTAGTCAACTATACTGTTTGTCTCTGTCTAATAATATACACTTTTTTTCAGAATGCATATTTGTACGTAAATCTTAGCGTGTTGTTCCTCGTAGCTTCATCATTGATATTCCACATGATATTCTCATCAGAGGCCTTTGCATGGGTCCCCAAATGGACACATCATCAACTATTAGTAACTGGGGTAAATATGACTTTTTCCTTTCATCTACTTCTTATATCAACGTTTATTTCGTTTAACGTGGATTAAACAAAAATTATTAACTGTGATTAATAAAATTGCATTTATTTCATCATGGAGACCGAAATCGACAAAATATCAAGAGAACTTTTAATCGTTATTAAACGGTCTACACAATTTTGCTAACAAGAGAAAAAAGCGAGTGGCGCACGTGTTTTTTTTTTTTTTTAGAAAAATATGCCGACACTTTTTGAGCATTGTTGCACGTATAGTACCTTTTACCCTCAAAATTTCATTCGAATCGTTAAGAGTACTTTTTGAAACACCCTGTATACCTGGTGCGTCTCGAAAATGGTTGGCTCAGCCTTATAACTTTTTTATTTTTTCAGATAAAAAAACGAGATTTCGTATGTCAGTATATGATATAAATTAGGATTCATTGACGTATTCAATTGTTTTCGGTCACTTCCTGTTTCACCGGAAATTACTACAAATTTTCATTTTTAAATGGTACCCTTGGTATTTTTTTACTTTATTTGAGAGAAAATTAAATTCTGAATAGAATGACATATCATTTGTCAACTTTTGAAATTTTTGCATATAGTTTATTTGAAATTGTAACATGCTGTTCATAGCGACAATGTGACTGGAAGTACCAAATTATTCGCAAAAAATGCTTTTTCCAAATATGCTAATGAGCCACCCTCGTTCCATTTGAAAAAATTAAGATGTGATTAAAAATACGATTTGTACATCTTTTAACCGGCCAGGACAAGACACTAAAATATTAGACGATCAAGTCTATTTTTTCAAGGCTCCTTGATTAAAAATTAGTTTTTTCTAACACAGCCATGACACTCTAGATTGAAATTTAAAATACATTTTTTTTTCAAGCGGGAATGTCAAAAGCTGACATATGATATGTTATTCTATTCAGAGTGTCATTTTCTATCGAATAAAGAAAAACAAATACCGATGGTGCCATTTAAAAATCGAAAGTTGTAATAATTTCCGGTGAAACAGGAAGTGACCGTAAATAAACAATTTAATACGTCAATCAATCCTAATTTATGTCATATACAAACATACCAAATTTCGTTTTTTTATCAGGAAAAATAAAAAAGTTATAGGGGCGAACCACTCTTGAGAAACACCTGGTATATTATGATCTTGGCTCTAGAAAATAATAACTTTTCTATAAATAAATAAAATCAGAGAAAAAATGGAATTGAAGCAATGTATAGTAAATGCTTCAATGGACCACAAAATTACATTCGCGACAAAATCGCAAATCGCAACTCCTTAAAATTCAAACTCGCAGATAGAAGGTTAGGTTAGGTATCACGGTCCTAGTTTACAAAATCACAATAGCAGCAACATCGCAAATCGCAACTCGCAACTATAGTAATATTGGTTGCCTAAATTGAAACTCGCAAATCGCAGCAAAATCGCAACTATAGTAATATTGGTTGCATAAATTGAAACTCGTAAATAGAAGAAATCGCTGTCGCAGTTTCCTATGAGAGTCAATGGCAGGTTGCGAATGCGATTTTAAAATCGCTGCGATTGAATCGCAGTTTGCGATTTCTCTATAGATAACAATGTTTACTGTTTTCAGAGTCTGGGTTACGTCTGCTGCGTAGAATCCGCCATCATCAGCCTAGTCCATTGGTGCGGCACTTCGTCCAGGATCTACGAGCCCGTAGGCGAGGACCCGAACCTCGACCTGCAGGAGCGACAGCCGTCGCCCAGTCCCGAGCACAAAGCGTCCAATCAAACGATGCACAACTACAAACCGGTGGCCGCGTCGGCGGCTGCGGTGGCGACCACCAACGCCAATCAGCTGCAACCCCAGTCCAAAAAACCGGCAGCTGTCAACGTGGACGACGCGCAGCCTTGCTCGTCCAAAAGTTCCGATCATCCCTACAGGGTAGGGGCATGATAGCGAAAACTCAAATGAACAGTGGTCTCGAGAGATAACTGTAGTGAATGTTTTCGTTGTGGTTTCGAAGACTTAATTATACGTTAGAAGGGGTTTCATTCGAGGTAAATATCTTAAGAACCATTATCAGAGCTTGTATTTTACCCAAATGATGTATGTGACTGGATTATAAGCACTGGAATTAGGCCAGTATTAAACACGCTACACACTATGCGGAGAACTCTTCGAAGCAGGTCAAGGTCGCCTTTCGTCGCCCAACTTTGTCGCATTTAGGTTTATTTTCAGTTGTCTTGATCCACTCAAAGTCTCGACCTACTTTCGATTCTTAAAAGCGGCTGAAAACTACTCGTGAGTTGTTGCCTCATTCAATTTTATTTCGTTTTGAGCTATTTCCAAAACGAAGCGGTATCTGTAACCGAGGCAAAGGACATTTTTTTCATAAAGCTCAGTGAAATAAGTAAAAGACGTTTCTAAAATAGCTGTTGTTACGATGATATTTCGTTTATAAATAACAGCAAAATCCCCATATTGCTAGCAGTTATTTTTTGAAAGTTATTGCAAACTGTTATTTCTAAGTAAAACGAGAGATCGTTAAATCCCTATATTGCGAGCAGTTGCTGTTGGAACACGGGTATTTTTATATCTGTAATTTCAAACAAACTGTTATTTCTATGTAACACTCGTTGTAAAATAACAGATCGTTAAATCCTACATAGCGAGCAGTCTCTGTTGGAACCCTCGTATTTTTTGAAAGTATTGCAAACTGTTATTCCGAAATAACAGTTGTAAAATAACAGCGAGTAATAACATCGACTCTCTATCATGAATGGGTAAAAAGACACAAATTAGTCCTGTTTAGTGAATATCAGCAGACTCTGTAGAAAGGAACCCAAAACAGTGCTCTGACAAAGCACATTGGCTCTGATGCAATATGCTTATAACAAAGTCACATAGGTCATTTGAATGAAATATTTAATCTATCAATATTTTTTTATTGTTTTTTTCTCCTGTTAACATATAAACCCAAAGTTCCTATTTTGTAACAGTTGCACAACGTCAAAAAAAACTGTAACGTTACTACTTAATACTGACAAGGTATTTTTTTTCTATAGCAGGCCACAACGACAAGTGGCCATATACAAAATTTATTTAAAAAATGTAAAGGATATTATTTAATTTCCTTATCCTTTCATGTATTTAATTTTTCAAAATACAGTATATCCCCGGATTGTCTTTACAAGAGGAAAACCTTTTTTATTATTGACATTTTGAGAAAAATGTATTCTTCATAAAAAAATTGCTTATTCTAAAATGGTTAATCCCATTTATAATTTTCCAAATTTCCATACCGTTTTAGAGGAAATTAAGAAAAACATGAAAATATGGTTGATTTTTTCCTAAAGTCCTAATTGAAGCCCTGGAAAAAAATGAAGCTCTAAAAATTAAAACGCGTTTCTGTGGTAATATAACTTCGTTTTCATTCTTTGGTAGATTGTTATTCATATAATTTTAATTGACGTAATGTTTTTTGTTGTTTTAAAATGTGCACAAAATGTGATGCACAAAATTTATTTAGTTCAATGCTACGGAAAGGGCGATGATAAGTTATCAGAAAATATAATACTTTAAAAACAGCAACGAATACCACAATAATCAAAATTAATAATAACCATCTATAGTCTGTCCAACGAGAAGATCCTTGACAGTGATAGATGTGTCTCTCTCTCTCGTCTGGTTTTGGCTCTGCTACTAGGCAATTGCCAGCTCAATTTCATGATGACCTCAATGTTGTCTGGCTGTACACCATATTGGGGCCATCTACCATTCCACAATAATCAAAACAAAAAAAAAAGGTCCTTATATGATCATTTCGAAAGCTTCTCCCACGCTGGTAGCATCCGGCTACATAGGGCCTGGTTACCCCGTGACAACGTGAAAAAAGAGTTGTCCTTTAATAAATTTTCTCATGGCACTTCAAAGTAGGCGAACTTGTATAAAAATGTTCATTGCACTTATAGTAGGCGAACTTTAAAAATGTTTCACAAAAATATGTATCTGAATGGGACACGAATCGACTTTAAAACTTTTATACCAAAAAATATTAAGCTTTTACAAAACGATTACAAGAATATTAACAGAAAACAAGAAACAAAAATTGACTCCCGAACAACCAACCATCAGACAGTATTCAATGTTGCCACGACGACTGACCGAACGGAAGTGGATAGATGTGTCTGTCATTTTAATTTCAAAGTAGTTTATTTTATTTTACAAAGAAATAAGTTGGTACAACTGGAACGCATAGCAGGAAATTAATATATTTAAAATTTGACTGACAAGTGATTACTTCAAAATATTGTGAAACAAACTGTATAAAACTGAAAAAATGTAATCGAGTTATTTTATTTAATAAAAAACGGTATGTGTTAATACAAAACAAAGAAAAACAAGACACCATATACATAAATATAAAAAGAAACTATTTCTTACTTTCAAGCTTTATGAAACTACCCGCATTTATGATTATATTTATCAATATAGGTAACTTATATACAAATACAAATTTGTAATATTTCGCAGGAATAAATAAAACAGCATAAATAAAACAAATTATTTTATTAATAATAACACTTACTAAATTTTATACCTTAAAGATTGATTAATTAACTTTAATCTTTTTAAATCAGTACCTTTTGACATTATTTTTCTGCAGTACTAAAATCCATTATTTACCTATCGTGTGATATCGATATTTTACAGCTACTCCAGTTTTTAGTATGTGTTTAGTATGGTCCTTCTACCATATTTGAGATGCACTTATCTACGACGAGATGGTATACGAACTTTATTGATGGTAACTTTATTGGTGTATAAGACTTTCTGGGCAGCAAGTATTAACCATAAACTGTGCTCTGGGTCTACAGTTAATTTTCACTCGATTTTTCCTTCACTTGACTTCAAAAGACACAAAACACACGTAATAACACGAATCAAAATGCATCATCTTCCAAAACGCAGGGTATTTGACAAAAGTTGACACAAAATTATAACCTATAATTTGACAAGCGTCAAAAATCTAAAGGCGAGTTCATACGCATCGGCGTCCGTTTGTCGTTCATCGTTCCGTCAAACCAATAAAATTGAAATACGATCTGTCATTTTTGAAATAAACCAATAAAACTGGTTAAAAACAACAAGAGACGACGCATGACGGATTTATATTTAAACCCATCCAGAGTTAACTTAAAAATTATTAGAAACTTTTTTTAGTAAAATAAATAGATTGGTATGGAACGTCATCTGCTTTTCTTCTGTCATCGTCTGTCGAAATCTTACCCGAGAAAAAAAACAGAGTATATCAAAGAATGAAATAGAATTGATATTACCATAGAAACGCCTTTTGATTTTTAGGAAAAAATTCAACCATATTTTCATGTTTTTCTTAATTTTCTCGAAAACGTTTTAAAAATTTGGAAAAGTATAAACGGGATTAATCATTTTAGAACAAGCAAATTTTTTTATGAAGAATGCAGTTTTCTCAAAATGTCAACAATAAAAGTCTTTTCTCTTGTAAAGACAATCCGGGGACATACTGTATATACATACTGTATAAGTTTATTTTTATATCAACTGGAATTTCTCTGGTAAGTGATTATGTTACGGTTAAGGTCCGATATTCGGTTAATATCGACATTACCAGGTTAATCTCGAGAAAATGACAAAACTCTCAAAAATGACAAAAAAAATTATTCCTTATGAATTGAAAATGACACACAACTGTCATTTCTATTATCAAATATATTCCAATCCGCGTTATTTTTGTTTTTTCACCACAGGAATGTAATAATTATTAGGTCGTAGAACTAGTCATATCACTAAAAACTAAATAAGAAGCAATGAAACCGTTACTTTTCCTATATTAAGATATTTACCTACATGTGTAGTTTTCGTTTGACAAAGGTTTAGTTAGAGATAAAATTTGACGAATATAGTACAATATTTTTTATAATTTTTAGATGACGAACGTAGAGTTAGGTTTTGCAAAAAGAGGGGGTAGTTGGTATTTTATAAAATATTTCCAACTTTTAATACTTGTAGCAGCAGACCGTTCAAACGTAATTCGTAGATTTATTTCGTACTTACGTCGTTTTTTCAATTTTCGATTAAATGGCAATAATTAAACGGTATTTTGGAACATTTAAAAAGAGCCCAAATGGCAAATATTCAAATTTTCTTCAAAAATAGTGTTAACGCACCTGTATAATCTGTGTAGCCAGAGAATATAAGATTATGATAGGCGACTTTTTACAAAAAACACCATCTGTCACTGTCCTATAGAGGGTGTTTCAAAAAACATGTGCCATCGCGCATGGCGAGATTTCTCAAGTCAAATAAGACTTATTTTTCATATCAACATAGGTCCGATTCTGCTTTGTTTCCTAGCTACAGGGTGTTAAAGTCTTAATAATCTTTCGATTTATTATAATTTTCTTCCAAGTACTTTTAGTGATTTGAATTCAATTCTGAGGGTAAAAGTTACTATACGTGTTACAAATTTTAATGCTAAAACTGTGTCAGAGAGAACACTAATAACTAAAGTGAGAGAGACCGATCAACGTTAATTTTTGAAGACTGTGTTAGTGGCGCGGCCTTTGGCGTCTAACCCGAACTATGAGCGTATTATCGATATAGTAGGTTGCATTCATACCTATATACAGGCGCCAGAAATTTAAAATTTGTATATTTGAACCGAATCTTAATCTTTCAAGTTTATAATAAGAAATCTTCGTAGTTTTTTTAGATTATCTTCTTGACAACGAAAATTTATTATTAGACTTTAAAGCATTAAAACCTATAAATAAAATACTGTGTAGGAACATAATAATTTATTTAACTCCAGACTCCTTGCCATACTCCAACTCAAGGTTGCAATCTTCAGTATCTTTTTTATCTAACTTGGTTGGGAGTGAACAGGGAAGCACGGTTGGGAGCTCGCACAGAGTATCAGTAGGTATCCCGTAGGTATTCAATGTTTCTGATTTTTTGTTTCTGCAACCAAGCAGTTGAAGAAAATAATTTGTATTACTGGAAATAATACCAGGTAGAATACCTAGTCGTTCCATAGGTATCAGAAAAGAATGTAATGTTTTAAATTAAAAAAAATAAATTAGCAATGTACGATTATTATGTGCACTCACTATTACTATTAGGTATGTTAAAATATAATTACCGAGATAAAACTTACCTTTAAAGGAAACGTTTTGTCTGGGTCTCAACCACAAAACAAAAATTACAAAATGCGGAATAATCGTGAAATCTGAAATAATCAATAATGACAATAATCTTCTCTTCTGACAAGCTAAAAGAACAGGCACATTCAGTCAAAAACAATTTATTACTCCGATTTGCTCCGATTATCAACAGATTTTAGTTATCTCCTTCTAGAACTAAGAAATAGAAAAAGCTACTGACAATCTAATTAATCCTGTCAAATGTTTAACTTGCAAAGTTGAAAACTTCCTTTTTTGACCGCCTAAACGCTATGCGCGTCTGGGATGCGCGGTGACAAAATAAACTTGTCTACGAAATGCCCTATTCTACAAGCCCTCTCACTTTAGTTATTAGTTTCTCTCTGAACTGTGTCAATAAATGCATCAGGGACGTGCATATGGGTTATTACTGGAATATTTTTCTAAAAAAAAGATAAAGAAAGCCACTGACTTTTTTCTTTTGACATCAAAAATGTGTAGGTCATTTAACAAAAACGAAAACAAAGCAGAATAGGACCTATGTTGATATGAAAAATAAATCTTATTTTTACATGAGGAATCTCTCCACGAGAGATGGCACAATTTTTTTGAAACACCCTGTATATTCTCTTGCTGGACAGACTATACCGGCGAATTCAACGGACAAACAAATTTTTAACAAAAAATATATTTATATATTATTATAATTTGTTATGTACACGTCTGTTCACTAAAAACACCTTTTCAAATTGGAAACTTAGAAATATTATAAATTTTGTAAATTGACACTGAAAAGGGCATCAGTTTTGTAGTTATTTATATACATAATCTCCACTAAAGTCTGTCCAACCAGTCATGGAAAAGACGACATCCAAAAAATGACAGAAAATACAATTTATCTGTGAACTAAAATGACACACAACAACTTTCACTGTCATCAACTGTCATGTGTCCTCTCCTTAGACAGACTATAGCATAACACAGTACAATGACTTAATTTTCAATAGTTTTTTTTTATTATTTACGACAATCAATAAATTACAGGGATAGTATGATAAAATATACTTTTGGACGTTAGATATGTATACTATGTATAGGTACTATTTATTTTTGCCTTTAATCATAACTTGCTATTGATCTCATGTCTTTCTAAATTTCTGTTATCTTCTCGTATAGTACAAGAGCTAGCAACGTCGGACAAACAAGTATTTTAAGACGTCTGGCTCTTTGATATATCTTTTACTATGCTCTCTAGAACAGCATGCGGCCCGTCTGGCTGCTGGTAAACGTTGCGTTCCCTACTGCGCATTGAAAGAAGATCCTATATTTTTATTAGTCCTTTAAATTCTAGTATTGAATATAAATCGAACATGTCTCCTTAGCGCAGTGCGTAGAGTCTCTGACCACGAACCGATGATTCAGAGTTCGAATCCGGGTCCGGGCAAAGACTTTTTTATTTTATTTTCGTTTAAGTTCTAATAGCAAAGTATTAAATATTGTTTTTTTTTAATTACCAGAATTATTTAATACTATTTTACTAATTTTACTATCAGAATATAAACGAAAATAAAATAAAAAAGTTTTTGACCTGACCCGGATTCGAACTCTGAATCGTCGGTTCGTGGTCGGAAACTCTACGCACTGCGCCTTTGGAGACATGTTCGATTTATATTCAATACTAGAATGTATAGGACTAAATTAATAAAAAATATAGGATCTTCTTCCGATGCGCAGTAGTGAACGCCATAAAATAATTAACTAGAAAGAAGTGTCAACTCTGTGTTAAATCGTGGAAACACGATACGCCACCGACAGCCTTCGTTGTCGTCTGGAGAACTAACTTTCCAATTGACAGGTTGACATGATAAGGACATGATGGCTTAATTTTCATTTCCGTTTCCGGTTATTCAATGGCGGGCCCTCTTTCAGTTCAAATGTATTTTGTATTTTTTCTTTTCATAAATAAAACCAAAAAATAATTTATTCACATATATTTATTTGAAATATGGAACAACGTGACTAAATAAATATAAAAATATAGAGGATTGTATTGTTTCAATACCAATTAGTTAATTATATGCACTTTTAACGTAAATTAGTTAAGTTGATGATGACTTACAGTAATTTGTAAATAAACACACGCATTCGCAAACTTCAAGGACAGAAAACGGACACAGGAATATGAAAACGGGAGCCTTATACAAAAACCTGAAAACAGCAAAACAATTTTTTATACTAAAATTAACAATGTAAAAATATCAATAGGTATAAAATATAAATATACTGTTTAAAAAAAGCGTCCATTATTCCCAAAGAACCTGGCTTATAAATCAAAAAGATGCAAAAAGAGACTTTTAGTCGGATAACATAATCAGATTATCAGTCCGATTTATTGCATTATTGACAATAAATCGCACATACTGGAGATAACTAATGTTGGCTATAGTTGATCTTACCTTGCTGTAAATTGTTACAATTTTCAAAAAAATCGCCGATCAAAGAGATTATAACACCATTTTCTTGCTAAAAAATGTAAAAAGTGCTTATTTACTACCTATTTTTCATATACATGGGACATACATACTGCATAAACGTCATTTTCTCCAGGATTCTTCATGTAATACATATTTTATATACTTTATTACCTTTGTATTTATAAATTTCAGCCGAAATATTAAACTGAACTTCCAAAACGAAACTAAACGGAATGAATTAAAATGGCGTCGAATATTTTCGAATTTGTTCTAGAACAAATCTGAAGTTGTCTCTGAAACTGAAATCTGTCAATTCTAAACTGTGAAGTTAGACAATAGTTAGACAAAAACAATGCTGTCCTTGTCTAGGCAGCCATACTTGTCGTGAGGAGAATGACAGGAATGACACTAATGACTGTTTCCAATTTTCCTATTTCACTGTCACCCCCCTGGTGAACGCAACGGGTATCGGCAGCCGTCTGGGCCGCATGCTGTTCCAGAGAGCATAGTAAAAGATATATCAAAGGGCCAGACGTCTTAAAATACTTTCTCGAAAACGTTGGTAGCTCTTAGACTAGTATAGGAATGTAAAAAGGTACTGTAAATTATATTTTTCAAATGCTTGTTTCCGTAAACTGAATAACTACAATACAACTAGCCCTATCATGAACATTATAAACTAGTAAAATATGTTTTCATAGCTTACTACTACACTTGTTTAATCCAGCAAAGACTTGTATATAGTGTAAATTTCATTATTTAAACGTTTTCACTATATAATTTAGTTGTTAATGTGTGACCTTCTTGTTTAGGACATTTTTATAAGAGGATAAAAAAATATATATATTATATATAATACCACAAAAAAGTAAAGATCTGATCGTTTCTACAGGGTTATTCACCTCATTCAACACGGACGAAGTATTGTAGCCAAATGATTATATTTTTAGAAATTTTGAATGATGGGATTCCATGGGTATATTGATAATTGAGGTCTAAATCATAAGAAAGTGCATGTGTGAAAATGCATATTTATTTAGAATAATTTATTAATTAAAACAATTTAGTATGTAATTAACTAATTTTTGGGCGGAAATAATGGTGGTATATTTAATTCATACACTCTTTTACAAACATTTAAATAGTTTTCTTTTTGTAAACAAATGAATTTGCAATATTATTATTTTTACCACCTGTACAGGGTGGGTCAAATTCGACGCTTTTAAATGGAAACACCCTTTTCTATAGGAGATAGACAAAAACTAATATCAGTGTCTGGAGCTCAATTTTTGTCAAAAACATGATGGTGAAAACCGCATATCGATATCTGTTACCGTTTCGGAGTTACGGGGTGTTTTCCAAAAATATGCAATTTTAACAAATCGCTTTAACTTTTTTGCTATGGAAAATTTTGTATTTTTATGAAAACATTTCCAAAGCACCTTTTTACGTAGAATTTAATGGTTTAGGTATAATTGTTTTAAAATTAATAATTTAAGAATTATCAACAGAAAATTTGATTTTTTATATGGGACACCCTGTATATTTTTAATTTATTGAAAAGAATTTAAAATTACCTTTCCAAAAATATAACACACTTGATATTTTGCTCGATTCCTCTTCGAGATATAGAGTATATAAAAATTCGCCCGCTTTAAATAAGTAGGCTTTGAACGGCACCGGCTGTAATGCAAAAAATCTAACTGTGAGCATCAATTAAAACGAAAATAATATTTGCGAGAGATGCAGCATTTTATAACAATTTAAAATATATTTAACCAACATCAACACATTTAAACTATATCTAATAACAATAAAAATAAATAGCAAACTAAGACATGAGATTTTGTTACAGGTGTACGACATTCTGTTATGGACAGACGGGGCAGTTTTTGAACATTTCTCGCGGAATTCATTAACTCAGTGGGGGTGAAAGATACCCTCTCATAACTGCTAAGTATTTCTAATTCTTGTCTAGATTATACGGAAGAATAAGGAACCTTTATTCTTCCGCAAATATATCCATAAGATTAGATCCATGGGCACTAAGTCAGGCGGCCTCGACGGCCAACGGCTGGGATCTTGGTTAGCTATTCAATTATTCTTGAAATTGGCTGCAAAAATTTGCTCATAACTTCAGCGTTCAGAGGCGGTGCGTCGTCTTGCTGGAAAAATATGTTTTCGAGTTCCATTAAGGGCATATCATCAATAAGGGGTCCAGAGCCTGTTAGTTAAAAGTGGCGAACTTTTAAAAATTCTGTATATCAAAGGGGATTATAACAAAATATCAAGTGTACTATATTTTTGGAAAGATAATTTTAAATTCTTTTCAGTAAATTAAAAATATACAGGGTGTCCCATATAAAAAATCCAATTTTCTGTTGATAATTCTTAAATTATTAATTTTAAAAAAATTATACTTAAACCATTAAATTCTACGTAAAAAGGTGCTTTGGAAATGTTTACATAAAAATACAAAATTTTCCATAGCAAAAAAGTTACAGCGATTTGTTAAAAATGCACATTTTTGAAAAACACCCCGTAACTCCGAAACGGTAACAGATATCGATATGCGGTTTTCACCATCATGTTTTTGACAAAAATTGAGCTCCAGACAGCGATATTAGTTTCTGTCTATCTCCTATAGAAAAGGGTGTTTCCATTTAAAAGCGTCGAATTTGACTCACCCTGTACATTTTGTACATATGTTGCTTTAGAAAATCTAAAATGTCAATATTCCATGGGTATAGTGATAAATGAGGTCTAAATTATAAGAAAATGCATTTTCTACGAAAACTTGAAGATATAGGTAAAATGGTATAATACAATTTGATAGACAATTAAACTGTGCATCTGATTCTCGTAAATTATACAGGGTGTTCCATTTAAATTAAACAAGTTATTATTGTGTAAAGCTAGTAATTATTTAACATAAAATTTTAGAGACTCTGTATAAGGTAGAATAATTATTATTATTATTGCAACACAAAATTTAATAAATAGAAAAGCTTTCAGTACAATATTTGGTTATAAAAAATTAAATACGTCTAGAGTAATGAAGCATTAAAATTTTGTTACTGCGTTTTCACAAAATCGTAAATATTTCAAAAAACGGTAAAAAATAAAGTGCGGTAAACCATAATTAAATTTACCTTTATTTTAATCGTAGAAACTAAAAATGTAATAATATACAGGGTGTTCCCTTTAGAAAAATACAACTTTGTTATTTTTTCTTTATTTGGGACACTCTGTACTTTTTGAAAATAATTTTAAATTATAGCTTTAGTAGTCCTCCAAAATGATCCCGTGACTAATTTCTAAAAATCTAATCGTGTGGCTACAATACTCCGTGTCGAATGAGATATGAATAACCCTGTATAATATTGTATAATTGAATATATCAAAATTTTCAATTTTTGTTTAGTTAAAAACAAAGTTAGTGTTTGTCAATTATTTTACAGTTTAGAGTATGGTTAATGAGACTTAGGGATACTAATGACGATTTTTTACTTCTTATACGTAATATGTGCTACATTTTCAAAACGTCATCAAAAATTCTTAAAGTCTCATAAACTAAAGTATAGTTTTTTTTGTATAATTCCCTACATTAACATATACTGCCAATTCAGACATATTAGAAAAACTTCTATAAGAAAATGTTGAGTGGATTTATTTGGCACAAAACTATTAAAAATTAAGTGTGTGTAATATAATTAACTTTTATTGTAATTTGGTGTGTCATCATAGTTTTTTTTGTATCTTAACCGCCAAATGATTTTGATAATTTTCAATTTTTGTTTTTTTTTTCTTTATTAGAAAGTATCTTCCAAATTCTACATCAAAAATAAATTATTCATTTTGCAGTATGAAAAATTGAACGAACTTTAGTACAACTTTATTTGGTAATTATTGGGAAAACTGGAAATCGTCCGATTTTCACCAAAATTCGTTTTGGTGAAACCAAACCCTATTTTGAGGTCGTAGATTACGAATCTGAACTTTTCTTTTTTTCCTGGCGTTTTTCAGAAAAACGAAAAAATTATTTCAACATCGAATTTTTCTTAATTTCTCATATTTTTAAGGTTTTCTAGCACATATCTTGTTAGGTATTCAATAAACATTGTGGTTTTTGCTATTTTCTGTTACTTTTTGAATTGGTTACTATGCGCAATAGAGGAAAATTTGCTAAAATAAATTTGTAAACAATCTGAAAATTATGGGTTGTGTTTCTGGCATTTAAAGCAACGTTGCCAATGCTAAACCTAAATTTAGCGCGTTTTTTTCGCTCATTCTGGGATTACGAAAGGCGGTCGCCAGAGGAACGGCTCCTTCCCATAACTGCTATTTTACTAACGAGATCTATTTACCTATAACCACGAAGTTGCACGAAAGAGTATTTATTGCATTGGTTACAACTTCTATGCGGAGGAGGTTCATCTTTTTTTTTTGTTATATTATATCAAAAAAAGACTAAACCCCTCCGCAAAGAAGTTGAAACCAATGCAATCAAAACTCTTTCGTGCAATTTCATGGTTATAAAAGTCTTTATATAAGTTCTTTGCGGAGGGGGTTAATCTTTTTTTAATATAATATAACAAAAAATAATTAACCTCCTCCGCATAGTTGAAACCAATCTAATCGAAACTCTTTCGCGCAACTTTGTGGATATAGGCAAGATATAGGTATATTTAATATTTAATTATTGTCAGGGTATATTATTTATTTAAAATCCCTAATCGCCCGAAAAAATACAAGATATGGCAACGTTGCAAGTTTTCAAATTTCAAGATTAGTTCTAGAATATATTTTTGTCTCTCTCATTACATAGGAGAGAGAAAGAAAGATATATGAAATGTCAAACTTCCATCTGGTCCATATCTGGTTTCAATTTTCTTCGTTATTTTGTTAAGAAAATTGTTTTTCGGTAAAATTTTGGACAATTTTCGATCCTCAATCAAGTGTGGCTCTTAGATAAACTATAATATAATGAAAATATAGTGAAATTATTACTTTATAGGGGGCTGAAATAAAGAAAAATTCAATGTTGAAATAATTTTCCGTCAGGAAAAAAGAAAAGTTCAGATTAGTAATTTACGGCCTCAAAATAGGATGTATACCAATTCTGGTGAAAATCTGACGATTTCCAGTTTTCCCAATAATTACCCCTTATTTTCTTTTAATTAAATCTTTTTCATTTTTCTGAGACTTTTGGGTCTTTTCGTGTCCTTATTTACTGCAGTATTACTGCCGTTGTGCAATTCCGAGCAACAATTCTCTCTTGACAATTTATTTTAGCTGACAATCAGGGATTTATAGTTGACACACACGATTTTTTGGTGTATTTGTGACCTCAAACAGGGTAAGCAAAAAATGAACTTGCTCAAAGAAAATGCAAATAAAACAAACCTCAATATATTTCGCTCGTATTTTTTTCTTACTCTGTACACGATTTCCTTTATCGTTGTAATTAGTTGTGTTTGAAAAGTGTGATTTTTTTCGAAATAAAAGTTCCAAATATACAGAATGAAAAAAAAACTATGTGTTTTATTTTTTACTTACACAGATTACAATTTGTAATTTACTGCACATAGGGATATATTTTTTATGGAAAAGATATATTATTCTGTGGTCATTTTTTCGTCCTTTTCTATCAGTTCTAGGCGCTTCGGGCCGTAGAGAAGAACGTATGCGCAATGCCAATCGCCTGAAAAAAATAAAATCACTAAATTTCAAATCACCATTCACAAATTCTTGATATCGTTATTGCTGACAGGCAAGTAAAATTGTCTTTGAAGAGTTTTAAACAAAAACAATGAAAGTACATATATATATACCGGGTGCGTCTCAAAAGTGGCTCACCCCTCTAAATTTTTTATTTTTTGAGTTACAAAAACGAGATTTGGTATGTTAGTATATGACATAAATTAGGATTGATTGACGTATTCAATTGTTTTCGGTCACTTACGGTTTCAGCGGAAATGACTACAACTTTTGATTTTTAAATGGCACCCCCGGTATTTTTTTACTTTATTCGATAAAAAATGTCACTCTGAATAGAATGACATACCATATGTCAACTTTTGACATTTTCGCATATGGTTTATTTGAAATTATAACTTGCGGTTCGTAACGAAAATTTGACTTGAAATACCAAGTGTGTGGTATCAAATTATTCGTAAAAAAATGCTTTTTCCAAATATGCTAATGAGTCACCCTCGTTCCATTTGAAAAAATTGAGATACGATTAAAAATACGATTTGAGCATTTTCTAACTGGCCAGGACAAGACACTAAAAACATTAGACGATCAAATCTATTTTTCTAAGGCTCCTTGATGAAGAATTAGTGTTTTTAACATACACATGGCACTCTGGATTAAATTTTAAAAAACAATTTTTTATTAAGCGAGAATGTCAAAAGTTGACATATGATATGTCATTCTATTCAGAATGTCATTTTCTATCGAATAAAGTAAAAAAATACCGAGGGTGCCATTTAAAAATCAAAAGTTGTAGTCATTTCCGGTGAAACAGGAAGTGACCAAAAACAATTGAATACACCAATCAATCCTAATTTATGTCATATACTAACAAACCAAATCTCGTTTTTTTAACTGAAAAAATAAAAAAGTTATAAGGGTGAGCCACTTTTGAGACGCACCCGGTATAAAAATATTAATAAAAATAACTAAGTAACCGAAACTTAATAACCAAGTAATAACTTTAAAATGTAAATAAATATATAAAAATAAGTTTGCAGAAAGCAAAATAGTAAAATAAACTTGCTCAGAACGATTTTATTAACAGAAGCTTAATCAAGACAATTTTCCTTAATTCAGTTACAATCAATAATTATTTTTATTTACCATGCATTATAGATGCGAAAAATACCCAGAAATCCGAATAAGCAAAAACAAAATCACTTTCAAACTATCGAAATAAATTCAAATGTCGATATCTTTTCTCTCTTCTCGTCCGTTAACTCTCGAAAGAGAATGGTGACATCATGTCTCAATTGCTCCGATCGTTGTTCTCCATCCATCTGTTCTTCTCGAAATGTGCCAAGAGTACCTAAGGCATGACTGGTTTATTTTGGTTGAAAGTTTTGTGTTAACTTTCAACTGCCTTAGAATTGAAACGTTGCACAGTGCTTCGAACATATGGCTCTAGAGGACAAAAATGCAAAACTTCTCTTTTATTGTAGGCAATTTATTCAAACTAGGTTTATTTGACACAAATGATGAGTACTCTCATTGTACTAAATGATGATGTTCTTAGTCCCACGTTTATGAAAAAAATCTTATAAATAATAAAAATGTTGGAGCTCTGTTCCATCTAAGGAAATAATAATTTATAGTATGAAAACGGTGTAAGTATTAAAAGAAATTCCTGTGATAAAAAAGAATTGGAATAACATTAGAACATGATTCCTACAATATAAACCTAATATAAGATAAAAATGTTTTTCTTTAATGAAAAAGAAACATTAATGCTATATTTAATTTAAAAAAAAACTTAAGATATTATAAATTTACTTTAGGACAACAAAATGCATAGATCGTAACTACTCTGATTCAGAAGAATCATTGCTGACAGAATCTTCCAAATTTGTACTATCCAAATCACAGGTAGATGAAATATCCTCACATATAAAATATTTCTGTACATCATTTTCTAATATGTTACTTTTTCGCGTTGTTACTGTTCTTTTTGTTGGTATGAGGGGTTCGGATGTTAATAGTTACCTCTTTAATAGACCATATCCATATATTATTTTTTCGTTTTCTTGGGTATGAGGTTTTATAATAAATTGAAAGATGGGAACATTTTTATGCCACGTTTGCTCCAACATAGTGGGCTCAGGCACAAGTGGTTATCTCATTGGACTGGAAGGTTCATCAATATCCAATAAAGAACACATTTTTTGAAATACAAATAATTTTGAGTTCTTGTCCTTATGATCAAGCCAAGTATTAACCAGATCGGCATTGCTTATCAATTTTACTCCATTTGAAAAGTATTATAAAATAAAGTTCGTCGCAAGCAGACGCAGGTGAACTATGCAAAAATTAAAAGTGTATGAATATGGCAACAAAAATATTCAATAAATACGATATGTTTTGATATGTTTTTTAAATGCCTTTTGAAGTTTGAAAACGTAAAATTTTTATACCCATTTAAGAATCATCTTAAAAATAAATAAAAACTAAACAATAACAAACTTGTTTAGAAATAAATTTAAAGTACATACCTTGTTTAACAATATCCATAGTGACTTTCAATTAAGTACGTAACGTTTAACTCCATATACAGAACTACTATGAATGTTATTCTTTTCACTGATATAAGATAATGATCGCAAAATTTATTTTTAGTGAAAATATTTGCTAACAAAAAAACGCTGTTTATGAAAAATAATATACAGGATGGTTGAACATTGCTATAAGTATAAAATTACATATTCAGATATTAGTAAATTTTAACTTTTTTTTCGATTTTTGTCCATGGGACGAAGCACTGTGCGTTGGTTCGATGTTCTGCGTATGAAATTCGCAGCATTCTTCTGTAGGCCCACATTTCGCAAGCATCTATTTTTCGTCTGTAGTTTTCAGAGTCCAGGTCTCTGATGCATAAGTAGCGATAGGAAAGATCAATGTGGTTACTAATTTTAATTTGTTGTGCTGGGATATTGCAGAATCTTTCCATATTCGTGTTAGTTTTATAGTCGAGTTACGAGCTATTGCTAGTCTGCGTTTGATTTCCTCGTCACAGCCTCCCTTGTTTGTTATGAGAGATCCGAGGTAATTGAACTTTTCATCCGCCTCAAAACCATCAATCTCCCTGATGTTAGTAGAATTTCGGTCTATTATCATGACTTGCGTTTTCGTTTTGTTCAGCATGAGGTCATGTTCCGCACTGATCTTACTCAACCTTCTCATTATTTGAACAATCCTGTAAGACTTTTCTCATTATGTACTCTCCATAGATGTTGAAGAGTATGGGTGATACTATACAACCTTGTCTCACACCACGATATGTTTTAGAGAACGCAAAATGCCCTTTAGTTATATTTTTTGCAAACATTTGTATTAAAAATGAAATAATTAAATTCTAAGACCACCGTACACCGCGATCGACCGACACAGGCGAAAAAGCTGTTATTATCCAACTCCGCTTATCTCGACCGGCGCCCGTTGTGCTCGTAACAGGTTAAAAATCAACGTTTCTAAAATAACTGCTTATTTTCTATACGTTATTCTCCAACCCGTTGCAAGCCCAACACCGACGATCGACAGATGCAGCAGCGTTACTTACCCACTCCGGTTATCTCAACCGCCACGCGTTATGCTCGCAACTAGTTAAAAAAAGTTGCTTATTTTATACCGTGCTGGCAACTGTTACTTTTGGGTCGGCATTTACATGTGTGGAAGTAAATAACATAGGGATCTTATTAAGTCGGAGTGAGAGAAATACGACCGACCGACACGATGCGCGACGGTGTGCTGTTGCGGCGTTGCCGATACGCCTTTCCCTATCAAGTAAAGTAAAATCACGATCGCAAACCGCTTATTTTTAAAAGACTTTTTTTTCAAGAGATAACTAGATAAATTCATTAGACATGTTTCTGAGCATCTGAAATGGAATTTAAGGATATTGTTAGGGTGTCATTTTTTTATAACGAGAAAACGTCAGTAATCGCGATAATTTAAAACTCAACTTTTTAACACATAACAGGCCATAACTCAAGAACCACTTCAGATATTGCAACTTTTTTTTATTTTCAAGATCGGATATTTTACAATATGTTTGCATAAGAAAAATTCGATAAGGTTGTTTTTTCCATTCAAAAATTGTAAACAATCCATCCATTTACTGTTAGAGCATAGCAATTTTCAGCAATCGTGTAATTTTTTTATTGATAAGATTTTCACATACTGTCTACAAAGAAAATACAGCAGAAATATTAACAAAGTTCTTGAAACAATCTATTATTTCTAATAGATTTCGAGATATCGATTTTTGAATTCAGAGTTCTAATAGCGCGACCACTCTCGAACACCCACTCAATTCCACTTATTTTTACCAAAAATGCAAGTGTTTCTAGCTTGCACTTAAAAAATTCAAGCTATAGGGAAAATTACAAAGACTTGTTAATAAATAAACAAATCAAGTATCACGAGACGTAATTAAATCGTGAAGCTGAACGCATGACGTACACTTTTCCCTAGAACTTTAAGTACTGACAGAGGTATTGATTGGGTCGACCGGTCTACTGCGACAAATCTGATATCTCCCCTTCCACGTCTCTTACCGATGTGCACAGTTTCTCGGTTTATTTCATACGTTTGGCAACGTGTTTACTGTCCTCTCTTTGTTCAGTACATTATAAACGCATTGTACTCTTCTTACATACGGAAACCTCGACCCAAGACTAACCTTTGCCAGCCCTTAGTATACGTTATTTTTAACCTGTTACGAGCCCAAGACGGCCATCGACCGATGCAGCAACGTTCGCTGTAGCGCATTCCCCATTCCGCTGTATCTCGACTGCCGTCCGTTATCGATGGTGGTCGCGATTTACGGAGATTTTTCATACTAGTTTTTTTTTTGGAATTGTTTCAAGCCGCATAGAATTTCGTGGCGATTGGTAGAGTGCCGACTTCGTATCACGAGCGGTCGATATCTACGTGTCGTTATTTTATATCTGTTATTTTCTAAAAGTAGCAACGGTTGCGTTATGTTATTTCTAAATAACCTGTTATAAAATAACATAGTTAAATAAAAACCCATCTCTAATCTATATTATTACTTTGTCTATGATTATTACACAAACAACTTCTAAGTAAATGAACTTAAAAAAAAATTAAGTTCAAGGTCTGCTAGTACAAAATTTTAAACTTACACAAATATCACTTACAATCATATCAAAAACTCGTAGTACAAAACTAAACTGTGAACACTAATCAAAATATCAGTAAATAAATACGGCACCTTGACATTTTTTAACACAAGAATCGCAAGCGGGAAATTTAAATTCCAGTTAGTCAGAATGTATCCATGGTTGGCAACAATGAATTTAATCGCGCCCTCGATGACGTAACTAGAAGTTTAGTTGGTATCGATTACAGTTATTGATACTAACCTCCGCCAGAAAGCCTTAAAATATCATCTGTGGTCACTGGGGATACTTCATCATCGTCGCATTTGACCCATTTATCACCCGACATTCTTATCCAACCCACGTAATGGCCGCTGGATGAAGATCGCCCCTTGTGTGTCAACACAGCTTGGAGCGTGTAATAGCCACTATTATTACTACCAAGATCTGTAAAAAAAAGTATTAACGTACATGAGTGTATTAAGGTTGCCTACACCTTAGACAAAGATTTTCCTAGATATTTTAATTTTTATGATTTAGCGTCAGTAGATCTTTATTATTTGATATAATATAGGTAGTTGTGAGATACTTTTCGTTAATTTATCAAATATTAAAGAATATAGAGTCACATATTGAACGGCAATAAAAAAGATACACGTTTGAAACATATTTTAATTATTACAGAATTGGAACTAGATATGTAAACATATAATTATGTGACAAAAATTAGTTAGATGAAATCAAATGTTCAAAATGCTTTCTTTCTTGTTCCCTGCATAAAACGATTCTCCTCTCAAAAAAACTTTTCACATTAAGAGGCATAAGTGGAGTAATACTTCGAAAAAAGGCCACAATCCTTTCTCCTACGTTGTCGACACTAATGGGTCGAGTTCAGGACAGTTCAAAAAAAGTCAAGACTAGATAAATTAGGATCATTTGAGCATTCTATTATTTCTCTTTTGCTGTAAAATAAGTCCGATTTTCAGCAAATTTCTGATATTTTTTTCGTTTTAACCGACACAGAATGATAACAAGTTGTTACAGTTGAACTAATTTGACAGCTATATTAAAGTAGTATTAAAGTAACCTGAGGGAGATCACGACTACCTAGATTTTATCAATAAATAAATATTTGTTGACACTAACTCAAAAAAATTAAAATATCTAGGAAAATCTTTGTTTTAGGGTAGGCAACCTTGATAGTATTTTGAAGAGACATGAACTCCCCGTTATTTATCGGAATAATATACTGATATATTCCATTTAAAATAAAATAGAAACTTGTTTTTAAAAGTGATCAATGTTCAATATTAATTTAGTCTCACCCTGTATAACTTTTAGGGTCCAGTTTTAATTTAATTTACATTACAGTACAATGTTTATTTTTTTTAGGTAGCTTTTATTGAAATTTAAAATTTATTCTTCATTTTGAGAAAATGTTAAGTATGTCAAAACCCTTACATTTTACTCAATCAGTTAATATATAGAGACTTTTTTTTGAACTCTATATTTTTAACAAATGCTCTAAATTAAGCTCCACACGATCACAAAATTTGATTTCAATACAAAATGTCGTTCTACCGCGTCGTATGAGAGGCGCACCTCTATATATGAATCACCCTGTATATCTAATGCAAATGTTTGTGCAAATATTTTTAAATATGCGCTACTATTGCCTGCATATTTTGTAAAAGTGATTAGGATGTAAAACTAAAAAAGGAAACCTAATATTGAGCTCTTTTAGAACACTGAATCACCCTGTATGGAACATTTTATTGAAACATGTCTTGTAGATTTATCCTAAATAAAAATACACCCTACAAAGATCTAATAAATCATATAAAATATGAATAAAAACTCTAAATTAAACCACGAAAATATTTTTTCTAAAGTATAACAGTAAAATTAGAAACTTTTTTCTAACATCTTTGCAATAAAACTGCAAATCAAAAAACCTTACATGAAAAACCTTATATAGAGTTAGAGTTAAGTAGCAGAGTATTAGTAGAGTAGGTATTTAGAGTAACTCACCATCCTCGAACCAATAAGGCTCATATTTCTTTTCAATCTTCTTCTCTTCATCTCCTTTGTTCTCTACTTTTTTCACAACACCTACTTGAGCATCCTCCCATTCCTACATAAATTAAATCCATATACAATGCGATCAAAAAGTTTTAAGAGTAAAAATCACTTGTTTCATAACAGAAAAATAATTATATTAGAATCATACAGTATTTATCAAACTATAATATGAGAGCTAACATATTTACTTAGTGTTGTGAAAAATCGGATGATTACAATCCTCGAGTATTGATCCTCGAGGATTCCAATAATCGGATGATCATCCGAGGAATCCTCGGTCATAAAATTTTCTCTGTATAATATCTCGATCGAAACTTGAATAATACTCGCCGCTGTGATTTTGCTTGCTGTTTTAACACACTGTTGCCTGAGTACTGAATGACTGAATAAAATTTGTATATAAAAATAAATCATTTATTTTCAAACACTTTTTTAATATTTTCGTGTATAGTTGCAATGTGGGAATAGAAATTTTCATAGATTTGATTTAAATTGTTTTCTGAAAATTTTTGTTTTCTTTAACACATAAGATTTGAGACTTAAATCGGCAACCTTTCAGCACACTTTCAGGCCAAATGAAATCAAGTAATTCTAGGAAATACGGGCGGATTTTTTAAAAGGGCTCGCTATTTATTGTTTATCTGTCGGCGATCGGTCACCGAGATGAAAAATATATTTTGTTTTACTTTTTAATAGCGTATTTTCACGGAAAATAAACTGTAGTACCTAATAAACGTGGTAGTACTGTGTTATTGTGCATATTTTAAGTTTTTGTGCGACATAATATCCAGTTCTTAAAAAAGTGCTACAATTGGGTTGGGCACAGCTTAACTAATAATCGAAAAAAAAATGTTAATGATGATTGTTTCGGATTTTCAACGTCTTTCTCTTGTGGACCATCATAATAGAAAAATATTAACTAATGAAATTTTACTTAACTAGTCAGCTGTCGCTTTAAAAACTGTTTATAAAAAATAAATAAAATATACAGCAATATTTTCATTATTCTTGTCTTCCATCACACTAAATTTCGATTATATTTTCATCAGAATATATTCTCCCAACGTACAACAACAAACAAAGGTTTTTTTTACAAGAAAACATGTAAAATAAAAATTAAAAATGCAAATAAAGCAAAATCTCCAAAGCCTTAACCCAAATAAACAACTGTGGTTTTGTCAAATGGAATTTTGAAAGTCGAAAACTGACGTATTATGAATTTTCAAATGTTTCAATTCTGAATTATTACACAGAAAAAAAACAACATTTTATTACTATATCAATAGTTACCGATTATTATTACGTGCGATATGCGAGCAAGTGATTAAACGGTTAACTTCTACCCTCTATACCTATAAAAGGTTCCAGCATACCAGCATAAATCGTAAATCGCCTGTATACGGTATGCCACACCCGATGTTAGTTGCGTGCCGAGTAATCCTCGAGGATCGACAAAAATTCTCGAGACATACCGAGGATATGAATACTCGGGTGACCGAGTATTTTTCACTTGAGTGATCCCATCACTAATATTTACCTTGAATTTGCTTCTTGCAGCGGATAGTTTTTCTTGCAACTCTGGAGTACACAAATCAAACGCATCAAAATCCATAGGAAACTTAACATCTTTCAATATTTTGGCATTTATTGCTCCTTTTTCTTTATAAAAGAATCTAACGAATTGAATGGTTAAATATGCCGGTAATCTACTGATTTTAGACTAAAATAAATAAAAAAAAAGAAATTTATATATAACATTAGCAACTTTCACAATACCAACTTACTGTTTTTTTAATATACGTTGT